>NW_023270268.1:81460788-81791564 GCF_011800145.1 Mirounga leonina
AAGAAAGAAAGAAAGAAAGAAAGAAAGAAAGAAAGAAAGAAAGAAAGAAAGAAAGAAAGAAAAAGAGGAAGGAAGGAAGGAAGGAAGGAAGGAAGGAAGGAAGGAAGGAAGGAAGGAAGGAAGGAAAGAAGGAAGGAAGGGTGGGTCTGTTTCCAGTACTGGCAGAGTGGGGAAAAAACAGACTAGGAAAAACAAACCTGAGTTGAAACCACAGTCTATGTACTTCTAACTAGACTTGTGAACCTGAGGAGCCCCACCCAGGCTGGCTAGACCTCAGCATCCTTTTGTGACAACTGGAGATATTAATGAGAACCCCTCTTGCTCTGGGGCTTGCTGTAAAGGTAAGATTCATTGAGTCGTATATCATTTACTCACTTCTTCACCAGTGACTGAGGAATTACAGTGACATGGGCAGGATGCTAGGCAATGAGAACGAATAAGAACAGGGCACAGCTCCTATCTTTAGGAACTCAGATGCTGGTCAGAAAGAAAAAGCACACAAACAGACATTATGTGACTCAGATTTTGGATGCCATTAAACACTTGAAAGATTCAACAATAAGCAAAAAGAAAGGATCATCGTTATAATTTAGTGTACAAAGTTTCTAGGGATTATGAATATGTTCTTAAAGGCATTAATGAATAAAATAATGACTTTTTGTTTACGGGCCATAAGATATGAAATGATGGGACTGGAACAGTTGGTGGTTCTCAACCCTGGCTGCACTTCAGAATCACCTAGGAGGTTAAAAACAAGCAAACAAAACTGATGACTGATATCTGGGCCCCACGGTAGACACAGTAAGTCAGATTTTCTGGGTGTACAGTATTAGCACATTTTAAAAATTCACAGGTGATTTCATTTTGCAGCTATGCTAAGAACTGCTGGCCTATGTAATCTCTAAACTCTAACATTTTGTGATTGGACTACAGATCCCATTTGTCTCGCGTCATTCTTCTCCTCTAGAAAGCCAAGTTTGGTCTTAGGCCTAAGGGCTCTCTCTACTGACCCCTGAGAAGTCATTTAAAAAGACCATAATCACTTAAACTCCAATTAAGAGACATTAACAACAGTATGATTAGAAGCAGGGAGCCAGGAGATATATAAATACCACAAATTAATCAAATGACTAACATTGGGCAGATAAAATAAGGAAGACTTTACAAAGTTTGTCTTTTCAGGCTCACTTGATTATGTAAAGACCAATGAACTTGGCTTAAACGCACATGTGAAACCATATTCAGGACATATTCAGGACTGAACCAGGTTAAATGTCTTTAAAGGTCCACTAGCTACCAAACATTTTGTTTCAATTTTAAAAGACTAGAAAAATTACTAAGGCTTTCTACTTTCTTGCATATTTTTCTCTGTCTAAAATGTATTTGCTTATAGGATTACCCTTGCAAGGTAGTAGTTCTAGATCAATAGTGGAGTTTGAGTACTCTAATAAAATTTTTCCTTGAGAATTCGAGAATAAAGTAGATAGCCTTATACAGATGGGTAATCAGGATCTTCATCATAGTGTAAAACTATTAAACAATAAATGATAACATGACTCAAATCTTCACCTTCGCATTCTATAGTGCTTTGTAGTTTGGGAATAGTATTATTTAATGCATATCAACTCTGCTTCTCCCCTAGCTCCTCTCCACCTCAGCAAAGGTACCACTCACTACTGAAGTGTTCAGCCAGGAATCATCCAGGCACCTTATTTGCTCTTGATTCAGATCTACCTATTATCAGATTCTGCTCATCCCACCTCCCACTCCTCTTGTCATAACCACCTCAACGGCCAGAAGGTTTCAAGTCAACATAATCTATAGCCTAGACCAGTGGTTCTCAATCTTGGGCTCAGGACCTTTTACACTCCTAAAAATTACTGAGTACCCTCAAAATCTTCTGTTTATGTGCTTTATATCATTTAATGCTTGCCATGTTTAGAACTTACAACAACATGTTTCAAATATTTATTTATTAAAAACAACAATAAGCCCATTAAATATTAATAATATAGTATGTCTAAATAAAACATAACTATAATATCCAAAATTTAAAAAAAACTGAAAAAGTAGTTTATAAGGCTTGCAAATCTTTTAAATGTCTGGCTTAATGAAATCACCTGGATTCTTAAAGTGCTTCTGCATTTAATCTCTTGCAATATGTTGTTGTGGTTGAAGTATATAAAGATAACCTGGCCTCACCCAGATACATGGTTGAAAAGGGAGGAAAATTTTAATAGCCTTTCCAGATGACTGTGGATATATTATATAATCTCTGGAAAACTCCACTGGACACTTGTGACAGAATGAAAAAAGTAAATAATCAGTATTAGGAAATGTTATTATGAAAATAATTTTGACCATGTGGACCCACTGAAAGGTTTTCAAGGAGCTCCCAGGGCCTCTGCACCACACTTTGAGAACTGTTGGTCCAAACTTATGCCCTAACCTCCTTATGATTCCTTAGCTCCCACTCTGGCTCTCCCGTGATCTGTTCTCTCCAAAGCCAGAGTGTCTGCTTAACTATGCAAGTCACATTATATCAGCCCCTATTTCTGACTCTTATGGATCCTAGATTAAAATAAAAAAAAAATCCCTCACAACTCAGCCCTTGCTAGGTTTTCCAACATTACTTGTACCCCTTGTTCTCATTATTCAATCTACACTCAATTCTCTCACCCCAATCTTCACGAGAAAGTTCTTCTCTTCTGCATTGAACATTCTTCCATCCCTCTTTGCCGCCTTATCCTTCAGAACTCAGCTTAAATGACTCTTCCTCGGAGAAATGTTTCTTAACCAAATGCTAGAGATAATATCTTCATTTTACAAGTCAGCAAACAGAGGTTCAAAGATATTAAGAAAGTTGCCTAAAGTTCTTACAAATAATATATCCAGAATATCCAGAATTTGAATTCAGATCCCACACCAAAGTCCATGTACTTAATCACTCTACTATAACATCACTTAAACAAGTAACTAAAAAGACATGAAAAGACAAAACGAGAAAAGACAGGACAGGCAGACTAAATCCTACAGGGCTCTCCTAACCTTGGTATTAACCTCTCTACATTCATAAATATCTGAAGCAATTGTTTATGCTGAAAGTCAAGAAAGCCTGCCCCTCTGGACCCAAGTCTCCCAGTGAGGGCTTGGATGCCCCAAGTCACACCCGTTAACATCTCTGAGGCTCCTGGCATGCAGAAACGTACAGCTCAGCCAGGATCCTGGGACCAGCACATAATAACCCAGCCACCAGTCTTTCTACTTCAAGTCTCCTTGCTAGAGATCCTCCCTGGGGGCTCTAGGTCACACACAAAGCAAAGCAAACCTGTCATCACACCCCACATTTCCTTGAACTCTTTCTCTGATTTACCCAAAAAGAGTTTCCCAGATTCAAGTCAAATTGAGTTATTCACAGTCAGCCTTCTTAGCACAAGGTAATAAAGATAAAGACAGATGACCTGCAGTGTGCAGAGTGGGGATCATGTGACAGCTTAGCTGCTTCCTGACTCCAGGAACCTGGACAAGTCTCCCTGCCACTTTGAAGAGTAGTTTTCTTATTACAAAGATGGGGCTAACCATATCAGTGGATTGCTAAAAAGAACAAAAGGGGTAAAAGCTATGAAGAAACTCTGTAAATCCTGAAGTCATATAGTCAAGTTAATTGTTATTATTAGAAGTAATTATATATGATTCATTTACAGACATTTTGTATCTAAGGCTCCTCCTTTTTATAGACGCTTAGAAGGTGGTGTTAGCTTGAGAGCCCTTATGATATGGTGGATCTTTCTTTACACAACAGGTAAAACTCTATAATTTGATGGGTAGGCCATCAAATAGAATCCAAAATGTAGTAAATTAACTGGGTCCCCTCTGTCTAATGAGGCTGTCTTTGAGAGTCCTCATAAAATCTATAATAATTCTAGGAGGAAAAGCCAATAGCAAACACATTTTGATGAAGCACTCAAGGAAGAGAAGAGAAAAAAGTAACCATAACCACTATTAACAAATTCCCCAAACCAAATCCACACTGAAATATCTATGCATAAATATGCTCTCACCAAGAACAGAAGCAATGTGGTGCTATACTAGGAAGGTGAGTACTTTTTCCTACATAGACTTTTTTTTTTTTAAAGATTTTATTTATTTATTCATGAGAGACAGAGAGAGAGAGAGGCAGAGGGAGAAGCAGACTATGGGGCAGCAGTCCCGATGTGGGACTCGATCCCAGGACCCTGGGATCATGACCTGAGCCAAAGGCAGACGCTTAACCATCTGAGCCACCCAGGTACCCCCTACATATACTTTTATGAGCCAAAGCTTTAGTTTCTAAAGATCTTCCAAAATATTCCAAATACAGAGACTGCCACATTTCCTGCAAATTGTTTTTCTAATTCTGTTCAAGAATATCAGCTTCATTAAAACTTTAAAGACTTAATTCTGAGTTATAGCTTGATGAGATCTCTGTGGGATGAAAGAAATCAAGAGATCAGAGTACCTGCTATTTTAAAATGTTTTTACAATGGAAACTTAATTTGTTGATGAGAATGCTTTGCTGTAGAGAAAATAGGATTAAAACACACACAGACACATACACACACACACACACACACACAAAATATCAGTTTAAATCCTAGGGTGGGTTTCTGAAGAGAAAAGCTTGTTTGTTTGTTTGTTTATTTTTTTTAACAGACATCAAGCCAATATCATTTAATTAGGCTGATTTTGTAGTTGAGACATGAGTCAGACTTTTAAAAAAGAAAATACAATAGATGGACTCTGAGAAACAAACTGAGGTTTCTAGAGGGGAGGGGGGTGGGGGATGGGTTAACCTGGTGATGGGTATTAAAGAGGGCACGTTCTGCATGGAGCACTGGGTGTTATACACAGACAATGAATCATGGAACACTACACCAAAAACTAATGATGTATGGTGATTAACATGACATAATAAAATTTTAAAAATGTAAAAAAAAAAAAAAAGTACTTGCTATGAATGTAAAGTATCACCCGTCATATGAAACTACTCTTGATCTATATATTGATCAGAACTATTTCAATTTGTAAAAATCTAATTTATGTTCCACAGATCCCATGATTAAGCATTATTTCCCCTTCTTCATCAATTTTCTTGTTGAAGTTTCTATTTTCTGTAATGTTTCCTTCATCTAAGTAAAAGGATGTGTTTGACAGTAAAATGTTGAATGAGTGTGTTGGTAAATTCTATACATCCACCAAAAGAAGTTGGAAGGATACTGAAATATTTTGAATAACCACAAGTTTTATAACAGTAGAAATAAGGACTCAGAAAAATAAGACCAATGAAAAGCAACGAAATTTAGTAAAAGATATAATCACTTATTTGATTTATTTTACCCACTCAATGTAAATAGACTACATCATTTTTAAAAGGGAGGGGCCTAGAAAACCAAATACTTAAGTCATGAAAAATATCTAATGTTTTTGAAGCTAGGAATTTTTCCTGATTGCTGATTTTTTTTAATGCTTTGGTTTAAGGGAAGGAATTAAATGATATATAAAAATAATAAAAAATTAAAAATCACATAAAATACATAGATTTAGGCTTATCTCATTACTCTGTGCTTCCCAGAGTGCTCTCATTTGAAAAATGAAAGAGTGATACAGGATGACCTCCAAGGTTCACGGCCTCTCCAACATTCCGAGAGTCGACAAACTCTTTTCCTTTTCTTGATTGTGGATGCTATTCATTACCTGCAGTAACTTTTGAGTCAAAATAGAAATGCTTTGGAGTGAACAATTTGTACAGGTGTTTCTATTCAAAAGTAGAACCAATGTTGGAAATGAATGAGCTATGTAATTCACGTGGATATACTAGTAACCTGGATGCAGCAAATAAAGTGGTGTCAACATGTTAGCACAATTTTTAGCAGGCCTGGCCCATACAGGTATTCCACACATGAATAATGACTCAAATAATAACACAATAATGCTCCCTTCTTTATCACAAGGTACACAAACAGAAATGTTCTAAAGGCTTTTTTATGGTTTGATGACTTCAGCCAACTTGCCAGGTCAAGGTCTCCAACATCTCATTTCCAAAGAGCTACAATCCACGCAGTGCCTAAGAGACTAACTATTCCTGCTTTCTTGCTATAATGCATGCTAGCTATAGGATGGTCATTTTGGAACCCTAATTGCCCGACTTAGCTTATACCACCTTCTACCAGTTACCTCTGTACTCTGCACTATTCTTGTTCTACTTAAAAAATAATAATAATAATAATAACAACAACAGCAGCAGCAACAGCAGCAATCCCTAATGGTAAAATAAATGCAAGATCTACAAAATTACTTCCATCCTTTAATAGAGGGCACCCAGTTTTCTTATACTACTTTTCCCAGTGTTGTGTTGTGAAGGGCACAGGCAAGATAAATCAACTGGATCTAGTTCTAGTCCCAATTGTGCCCCAGTCTAGCTACACAACCTTCTATAAACTACCAACTTGCCCTGATTCTAGGTTTTCGCATCTAAGTAAGGAGTTTGCTACACAATCCCAGGATAAGCCATCACATGTGCTCCTGGGATAGCATTATTAAAGCATCTGACATGCACCATGACACTGGAATTGCATGATGTGAGGTCCTGCACTGTCATCTCTCATTTTTTAATTGTGAATATCATGATTTTAAAATCTGAAACCTTTACCATGTAATTTCCGTACTCCCTCTGTGTTTATAAAGTTTCAACTTTATACATATCAGAACTTGGTGAACTAAGACAAGAAATTGAGAGGCACTCAATATGTCAGCCGTGAAATCAGAAAAACAGCTGTGGCCTTTCCCATCCAATGTTTCATTTAGTTTCACTGTCTCAGCTTCATTCCCTTGGCAAGTCTGGTCAATGGAACGTGTGTCTCAATGACAGAATTTCAGAGTGGAAATTCTTTATCAGGACAAGTTATTCCATTTCACACTTTCTTACCATTTGTGACTCAGTTTATAGTTCATAAGGGTATGACTTAGAAGGGCAAGTGATTTCAAGAATAATTCAACAATTAAGTGAAAGTAACATCAAATGCTTATAAAAGAGGTTCCCTCAAATAGCTTTTCTTTTTGGTGTTTAGCAACTTCCTCCCAATCCAGTTAAAGAATCCTCTCTGGAATTGAGATGTGGAAGGTGCTATCTCTCTATAAATAGGCTCATCCCATGCTATGTGAATCATGGTTGCTGACAGCAAATCAACAGACTAATTATTTGGCTTTGTTAGTAGTGATAATAGCACGCTAACATCTTTCTAAATCTTTTTCCGCACCCCACACTCCCATTCTTCTAAGCTAAGCTTCAGACCAAACTGAAGACCATGATGTACAGATACATGCATGTTGGCCTTGCACTGGGCATGTCTTAACAGGGCTTGTGATCTCTCAGCCAGATTATTATTGTGAGACTTTAGCTAAATAAAAGAAGTCACCAGCCAGGATCTTCTCTGCCAAGATGTACACTAAGTAAAAGAAAAAGAGGAGCAGATTAAATAAACACTGAAGAAAACAATAAACTCAGCAATTCCCTCAAATTCTATTTTCTAATGAGATGCTAAGGAAAGGGCCACAGGAAGCAATTTCCCCTATGTGAAATTAAGCCATGCAAATTGTTCACCTCCAGATCAACTTCCACAAGGATCAGGTGAGTTCAGCTCATCCATTCACAAATATCACCCACCTATCATTTTTACTGCCTTGTTCAGAACTGAGGAGGCTGGGTAGGATCTATTCACAAACATCACTTAATTATCCCAACTGGAGTACAAGAACATACTTCAAAGGCTGAAATATAAGAGTTACATTGAATTCAGAGCCTTGAAGTTCCTTGTAGACCACATAAGCCCTCAGAGAAGATGACCCCCAAATTATCCCTGCACAACAATACAAAGGATTTTATTTTCCCCTAATATGAATTATATACTCTATAAATATAGAACCCTAGTTTTCATAGAAAGCTTCACTTTATGAAATTAACAGCCTATATTAATTGTATGTAAACCAAAAGTGATTTTAGTAGGTCTCACCTTGGAATCATGATCTCTTTGTTTACTCCTGAAATTTACTATTTGATCAACATCCCAGAATAAAAGGAGTCCACTGTGAAGTGAATCATGACATAAAAACCCATGGGAAAAATGAAAATGAGGTGGTTTCTTCATAAGACTTAATCCTAAATTTCTAAACTAATTCTGAGCTTCACTGGTCCACACTTTCCAAATGTTTTCCTCACCCAAATGACCCTAGCCCATGTTTCATTTCTGAAACCCAGAAGAACATTACAGTCAGAATTGCAAAGATGCTAACCTAAACCAGTCAACTGATCACAGAGCAAGCCTTCTTTCTAGGCCATATTTCCTTTCAGTTGACCACACCAAGAGGAGAGTATCTGCAGATTGCAAATGACCAGGTGGGCCACACCCTGAGGATCAACAAAGTCTGCTGGAAGGACAAATCTGGGCAATTCCGCTTTCATTCTCTCAAGCTGGCCTGATTTGAGCTGGGAATAAGTACCCTGGAACTCAAGATATCCACTTTCCCTTTGTAAATAAAGATCACATCCAAGACCAACCATGTGAGTTTAGGAACAAAGAAGAGAATCAACTTCAGAAAGACCTTACCAAGAAAATCTCTGATAAGTCTAAAGTTTTGGGCTTTTTTTTTTTTTCTTTTTCCACCCTCCCTTAGGCCAAACTGCAGATACTATGGTGTTTCCTTAATGTCCCAAAAGAAAGTGAGTGTGCAAAGGATGGGAGCAATAGGGCAGAAATGTTAATGAGCAGAACCCTGAGAAACCAGAATACTGGAGAAAGACAATAGGAAAAAGAAGTCTGTAAAAGGAAGAGAAGGGGCATGCGGGGAAAGTGGGGAGGTGAGAACCCACTGGAATGTCTGAAAAGATGCCGTATCATGTGTTGCTGGAAGAAGAGTTACAAAAAGAAAAAAATTAAGCTCATCTGGTGTCTACTAAGTGTCTGTGTCCAGAACTATGCTAACTGTTATGGGAGATACAGGGAAGAAGGTTTTTTATATTTGGGTCCTCAGCAGGCAGTATAAGCCCTGGAAGGATAGAAGGATGGATGAGAAACAGAGAGAGAGACTGTGAATGAGATGGTTAATGCCTCAAGGATTCTACAGGCTTTATGGGACTCGGAGCATCTATATATGTAGCTCCCATCCTAGTCAAACCGTGGTTTCATAGAGATACAAAGTGTTTTCCTGAATATGGGACAAGAAGCTATTAACTGACAGAGGGTGATTGAAAGAGAGACATCTGGAAATTAAGGGAGAAGGGGGACCAGAATGGCACCAGGGGGGTCCTGGTTCCCTTCGGTGGGTGCCCCCAGGTGCTTTGCAAAAGAGGAGAGGGGTGTCAGCTCTGGGGAGCCCACCGCCTGGGCTTCTACTGACCTGGTCTCCGCCTCACTGGCCTCTTGCGGCCGCTGCAGAAGCGCACTTTGCTGAATACCCCGAGGACGTGCCTTTCGCACAGGGAGCGCCCGTCTTTGCTGGGGCTGGAGCGGCGCTTGGAGGCTGACACCCGGTCGCTGTTGGACTCCCTCGCCTGTCGCTTCTGCCGGATCAAGGAGCTGGCTATCGCCGCAGCCATAGCTGCTCAGCGCGGGCCCCAGGCCCCGCGCTCCACTGCGCCCTCGGGATCGCGCTCCACTTGGGCGAGGGCAGGACCTCGGCGGCCTGGAGGGACAGGGCAGGCGCGGGGAGGCAGTGCTAATATTTGAGGAGGCTGCAGTACCGAAAACCCGACGCCCACAAGGTTAGTCAGAGTCTGGGCAGTGGCGACAAAATGTGTGAAAATCCAGATGTAAACTTCCCCAATCGCTGGCAGCGGGGGCGGGGCGGTCCCAGGCCTTCCAGTTAACTAGATTCTTGCACCCCAAACTTGCACCCCAAGGCGATCTGCGTCCGAGGGGCAGTGGGGAGTTTGGTCACACTGCGTTCAGAGTAGCAAGTGGAAGGGTAAGAAGGATGTCCAAAACAACAAGCTGTGCCCCCGTTGGAGAGGCGCAAGCGTTGTAAGGTGTCCAAAGTATATCTACACATACATACATATAAAACCCGTTTACAAAGCAGAGTCTGGACCGAGGCGGGTAGCGTGCCCCCGGTAGAAAATACTAAAAAGTGAATAAAACGTTCCTTTAGAAAACAAGCCACCAACCGCCAGAGAGAAGGAGAGGAAGGCAGCAATTTAACTCCCTGCGGCCCGCAGTTCTGGAGATTAGGAGGTCCGTCCCGGCTGGGTGAGGTCTACGGAATGCATCGCGCCGGTTGCGGTTCTCCAGGGGCCGGCCGCCGGAGTTCTGGAATTCCGAGAGGCGCGAAGTGGGAGCGGTGAGCCCGAGCCGGGGTAGGGGCGCGGGGCGGGGGCAGCTGTTTCCAGCTGCGGTGCGCGCGACTCCCCGCCAGCAGAGCTGCGAAGAGAGCGGGAGGAGAGGGAGAGGGAGGGGGAGGGAAGGAGGGACAGGGAAGGAGGGAGGGACGGAGGGAGGGAGATCCTCGAGGGCCAAGCACCCCTCGGGGAGAAATCCGAGAGAGGCGAGCGCCGGGGATGCGCGGGGTCCCAAGAACGGGCGCTCTTGCTCTTTCTGCTCGCTTTCTGGCACAAGACGGGCACAGTTGGTGATTATTTAGGGAATCCTAAATCTGGAATGACTCAGTAGTTTAAATAAGCCCCCTCAAAAGGCAGCGATGCCGAAGGTGTCCTCTCCAGCTCGGCGCCCACACGCCTTAACTGGAGCTCCCCTCCATGGTCCGTCCGGGGCCGCCGCACCGAGCCGGTCTCCGCACAGGCTCAGAGGGAGCGAGGGAAGAGGGAAGGAGGGGGCGCCCTGGCGGGCTCGGGATCAGGTCATCGCCGCGGTGCCCGGGCCCCCCAGGCTCGCGCGGCCCGGCAGTCCGCAGCTCCCAGGCAGCAGATCAGATGGGGATTACCCGCCGGACGCGAGGCCGATCACTCGCTCCCGCGCCGCCCATCCCGGCCGAGGAAGGAAGTGACCGGCGCGCTGCGAACCCCCGCGCGTCGGCTCGGGCGGGGCGGGGGCTGGCTGCGGGCGACGTCGGCTCGAGGCGGCTGCGGCTCCGAGCTGGAGCTGCCCACCATGGTCTGGCGCCGGGAGCGCAGGCGGGGCCCCTAGGCCGTCCGGGGCGACGGCCGGAGGCTATCGAGCGTGCCCCCGGAGCCGGACGCAGACTCTAGGGTCGGGGCCAGGGAGCAGGTGCGGGCTGCCGCCAACTCGCCCAACTTGCTGCGCGGGTGGCCGCTCAGAGCCGCGGGGTAGCGGGGAGCCCCCAGCCGCCGCGCCGCCGCCTCCCCAGGCCCCGGAGGGGGCGCTCAGGGCGGAGTTCCATTCATGGGCAGAGGTTCTGGGCGCGCGGAGCCTCACTGGCTCCCGGGCGCCGCCGCCGCCGCCGCCGCCCAGCCGGCTTGCTCCGCTGGAGCGCTAGCTCTGCAGGAAACTCTAGGCGGGGACCACAGCCGCGGAGACGGAGGGTGGGACGAATGAAGAGCTGGCGGCCGCCGGAGTACCTCTGGCACTGCTCGCCCACCCCCTCAAGGGCTTGAGAGCTCCCAGGTGGGGCCGGGCCGGGGCTCGGGCTCCCGGAGCGCAGGGAAGCGCGGCGCGCTCGGGTCCTCCTCCCCTCCCAGGCACCCGCTGCTCCCAGACTCTCTTCTCCCTCCCTCCCTCCCGCCACCCCTCTCCCCCTTCTCTGTCTTCTGTCTCTCCCCTTTTCTCCTCTCTACGCAATCCTACGTGATTGAGGTTTGGATGAGAAATTCTCAGAGGCAGAGTGAAGGAACTGCAGGTCTGTTTTGTCCCATCGCTCCCCCAAGAGAAAACACAACCACCGGCCGATTAAAGGACCCTGAGTGCACAAAGGGGTTAGGAGAGGAGGAGCTGAGGAAAAGCAGTCCGCCCTCTCTCCCACAAGCTGGAGCACACAGAATTCTCTGTTTGGGAAGGTAGACAGTGGACGCTAGAGAAAGTAACCATGGCCTTTTGGGCCCTCATGTTGAGCCCCACCTTCAGCTCATTTTGTAACAGGATGAAGTGCTTCTGCATCCTTGAAACCCAGTTTTCTTGGTTCTATCCAAAAAGCTGCAAAGCAGGTTCTATCCTTAAAATGAGGGATCAGATGAGCACCCTGCACAAGGAGGAGAATGCAGGAGGGGTGAGAGAGTGACTGTGGCCAAGGGCAGTCAACAACCAGCTCTGGAGTGCAGTCAGGTCTCCAGGATGCTTGTGATGACAGATAGATGTTACAGGAAACTCAGCAGAGAAGATATTGTCACCCAAGTTGAAATGCAGCATGAAAGATTTTGGAAACGTAAAGGAGTAATCACCTTCCATTTGTGCTAAGGTGTGGATGTGACTATTAGTTACACTTATAATCTTCAGATAGCCCTAATCCTGACCCTTCAGTCTCTCCACTAAGCATCAAAGGTAGTGCCAGAAGATTAAATGGATGATTTCCAACAGAAACACGAATATGTTCAAAACATCCTAATAGAGGGCAAGGAACACGCAGGCCCGGAAGCTACTGAAAATGGATAGGGGACCCTAAAGAGAGGTCACAGGAACTCTCTAGATGTGGGCACAAACCTAGCAGAAATTCACTTAGGTAATGAGGACTGATGATTGAGGGCCTCTGAGCACTGTGTCAAACAACCTACAGTGTCTGGGGGCCTGGATATTTCATGGTGCTGCTGGACATACACAGGCAGATGGGGGTTTATGAGGCCAACAGCTAGGAGGAGGACAGAATCAGCAAGGCACCCGGAGAGGGGGGAATCCCAACTGTCCACACAGAACACAATCCCCTGCAGCAGTTCAATGTGACTGAATAAGGACAGTGGACTTGGGATTCTAACCATACAGAACAAGAGAGGTGAAAAAGACACACACACACACACACGCACACACGCGCACACACACACACACACACCTCTTCTCCAAAAGTGAAGCTGAATACATTTTCGAAAATGCATCCCAATAGGGCTAGAGGAATTACTTAAAATCAATTGGTAACACTGTCAATTAGGGAAATGTTCACATTTCATCAATAAAATCAATTTCCTTCCTTGGCTACCAGAAGACTTGTCTCATTCTTGAGGAAGGCAGACACAGATAGTACTGGCTGGCTTTGGGGGCTCCTGGCCTCCTACAGTTCAACACCCTAAAAGAAAATGGTCAGCTAAGGTGAGGAATACAGGGAGATGGGAAAGCGAGGGGTGTGTAGTGAGGCCCTGAGGAAATCATTGCTAAACTTGGGGTTTCTTATCCTCAAAATGGGAATAATCATTCCCATCTACCTCGCAGAACTAAATATGAATGTGCAAGCATTTTGAAAACTGGAAAATGCCAAATGAGTGAAAGAGATGATGACTGTTTATTTTTTTAAAGAAAATGCATGATACTCTTCTGAGATGCTTTTTTTAAATGCAGATTCCTGATGGTTTCTCAGAACATGAAGCAGAAGTCTCTGAGAAGAGGCCAGGAATTTGAGTTTTTAACAAGTTTTTCATGTGTCAAAGCTTGAGAGTTTTATTCATACACACACACACACACACACACACACAATGTAGGTAATACTAGAAGAAGAAATCAACTCAGACTCTCCAAATCTAGCACTTCCATAGAATTGCAGTCCTGGTGTTCCCACCACCATCCTAAAAGAAAAGCCTGGGAAGAGGATGTGTGTTCTCTAATCTTTGAGTGTGTTGGGTTTTTCTGTAGGTTTATGGGAAATGAAGATTTTTTTTTAAAGATTATTTATTTATTTATTTGAGAGAGAGAGAGAATGAGAGACAGAGAGCACGAGAGGGAAGAGGGTCAGAGGGAGAAGCAGACCCCCCGCTGAGCAGGGAGCCCGACGTGGGACTTGATCCAGGGACTCCAGGATCATGACCTGAGCCAAAGGCAGTTGCTTAACCAACTGAGCCACCCAGGCGCCCCGAGAAATGAAGATGTTTTGATGCAGAAGGTAACCAATGTAGTGGCACAGGATGGAAGAGGGTAGATGGGGCAGGAGATGAAAATGCAGACAACACTTGTTGGAAGTTCTCCTCTCTGTCTTGACATGCCAGCATCAAGTCAGGCATTTAAGGAACAAAATCAAAGCAACAAATGGGAGCTTTCTGAGAGTGACACTATTCTTGTCTTTAGATCTCTATTAAAAGAACGGTGTTTCCAATTCGATTAGACAACAGAGACTACTCATCTTCTTACACTCCTGCAGCTGTTGTCAGAGGGCTTGTTTAGCTACTTAGCCCTGTAAGTCATCCTCAGCATCCTTTACTTTATTGACTCCGTTTCCCCAATGAGAGGAAGATGTAAGTCTCGAGACCTTTGAGAAGTTATCTAGGATCCATGCACACAGCTGTTTAGTTCTGAAGCAATGTTTAAGTTAGCTTTTTGATATCCAGAAATTCATAACTTTCCTACCAGGCCACTAAATGTCAGAAATCTTCTCCACAGTTACAAGGACATTTCAGCATCTTTGCATTTGGGCGTCAGGAATGAGATTAAATCAGCCTACTGATGATTTAGGTAAAACAACCTGGTTTTTTTAAGGGCAATATCTCAGAGATAACAATACCTTGATTTTTATGCCATCTTTCTTTTTTTAAGATTTTATTTATGTTTTTGAGAGAGAGAGACACAGCGAGAGAGGGAACACAAACAGGGGAAGTGGGAGAGGGAGAAACAGGCTTCCCACAGAGCAAGGAGCCCCCGATGCAGGGCTCCATCCCAGGACCCCGGGATCATGACCTGAGTCAAAGGCAGACACCCAACTGACTGAGCCACCCAGGTGCCCCACCATCTTTTTTGAACAATTTGCAATTTTTCCTTTACAGTTCTGAAGACATCATGGGTGGAAGCAGTTTTAACTACTTTGGAGAAAGTTGCCAGATACACATTGAAAGGATAATTATGGAGTTGTATTTATATTTCTGACCTCCACTCAAGCAAATAAAACATGAACAGTCTTCATCATGCCCATATGTTAAAAGGAAAAAAACACACAGAATGTTAAATAGTCTTTCCCTTATTCACATACCAAGCTTTCTAACTCCCACGTCAAACTCTCAGGACCACTGTAGTCATTCACTTGAAACCTTAAATTGAGCACAGAGTACCTCCAAGGCTCTGGCTCGGTTACCAAGGGGAACTTGATACACCCTCTACATTCTTCCTGCCCTCAACGAGCTTACAGGACATGCCATTATGATCTTATTTGACTCTTAATCACCCACTAGCTGTATGCTACTGGACAAGTTATTTAATCTAAGCCACATTCGCAAGACAGGTCAGTGATCATGACACTAGCAGTACCTATTGAACTGGGCTGCTGCAAGGCTCAAAGAAGATGTGATAATAATGTAAACTATTAGAATGAGCATGCTGTTATTAAAATATCCATTTAAATCAAGTCCCTGCTATAAAACCCAGACATCCCAAAACAGGAAAACATACCTTGTGATTCATACACATCATCATTCACTCCTGGACCTGAGGTATTTAATGAAGGCTGAATCTACTTGAAATGAATGATTAACCTTGACATTGTAATGGCAAACAAAATTTTCATTAGTGGAATATTGTCAATGTCCTTCCCTGTTAGGAACACAAAGGAGTGTAGCTCTGCTCACAGACATCATTCTGCTCTGAGATCAGGCCCCTGACTCAAAGCTTGGTGAATATGAGCTCACGGCCTCTGACACAGCAAGCTTGACAGGCAGAAGAACTTTTCTCCATGAATTTTATCCCATGCAGCAACGGTACTTCCATTTGCTTTTTGCTTTTCTCTGCCAGATTTTTGGTGAAAATAGGTTGGCAAAAGCAATATAAACAATTACTTTCTAATAATTTGTGAATTCCTTTACACAACAAATTTATTTGTGGTTCTTTATCTAAGAGTTCAACAACTGAATTGTTATACGTTATATGTTTGTCTGGTTTTAGTCATTTCTCAAAATAGGAAAGACAATAGATTTAATTCTTCTTTGTGACACAGATCAGGGGTGGTATCCTTATTACCCAAGTAGAGAAATTATCAATGTTTCGAAGAATGTCTGTTTTGATAAGAAATATAAGATACAACAAATGTGAGCCAATGCTAAGCAACCTGCAGTTCTAAGTGCACTGCAATTACGGACACACTGAATCCTTGTAACAACACTATGAGGTAGGTTCTGTTATTATCCTCATTTTATAAGTGAAGAAACTGGGGCACAAAGAGGTTCCATTGCTTAATCAAGGTCACCCAGTTAAGACTTGGTAGAGTTCAAATGTAACCCACGGAATCTATTTCCAGAGCTTCCCTTTAATCCTCTGTGTTACACTGTATGTCAATAAAAACATGATACCACGCACAATTATAATCATGTAATAAAACTGATAAGATAAGAAAGCAAATGTCACTTGCAATTACATAGTCTTTTACTGCTTAGAAATAATCCTCCCATGTATTAGCTCAATGAGACTCCTAACAACCTTGAGAGGAAAGTTAAGGGAACAATAATAACCCAATTTTACAGACAAACTAAGACTCCAATAAGAGATGACATCCACCAAGGTCACACAACAGATGAGTGAAGATCTAGGAGTTTAATCCAGGCCTTCTGCTCTCAAGGTCTCTCATATCCTAACTAAGATGACAGAGAAAAAATGGGAATGTTAAATTGCCTTTCATCCACTAACCTCTAGTACTCGCTAGCAGGGCTTCACATCTGGTAAATGACCTTGAAGGGATCACTCGGTATTGGAAGGGAAGGGACCCAAGTGTCCCAAGTCTTCTTCTGCAGCTTGTACTTCTCTCGGGGCCCCAGAGTTAAGGGGGCGGCATTCCCACCCTTGGCCATGAGAGGATACCCTTTGATTCTGAGAGTTTTGGCCTTCTCTTTTGTTCAGTAATTCAAGTTGAGCTTCATAAGAAAACTATAGGGAAACTAAATCAAAACAGGAATTAGAAAAATTTATGAGACGATACATTTACATTTCTTCCATTTCTGTTCCTAAAAAGTAGACATTAGTTTGGCTTGAACCTCATAGTTGGCACTTGGTTATTTTTCTTCCCAGCTGGACTACAGATGTTAGAAAGCCTGTCTCCACTGACTCACCATCATTTTAGCCCCTTTCTAATTTCCACTGTCACTGATCTAGTGATACCTCTTCCTTCTAGAAGGGAAATGTAGCTGGAAGATCCCCATGAGAATAAAAAACCCATAAGGACAGGGAGATTGTCTATCTTGCTTATTTTCCTACCTCCAGTGGCTGAAATAGCATTTAGTATATAACAGGTGCTCAATAAATTCTTGAATAAATTAATCAATGAAATAATCCATCCATCTATCCATTTTAAGTTAAAAATGAAACATTTATTCTTATATCAAAAAACAAACTCAGGTAACTCAGGGGTAGCTTCCATATCTCCAAGTTGATCATTTTACTTCATCAAAACCCTTTAAAGTTATCTGCCTAAATTCAATCCATCTGTTAAAATCTGATAGCCTGAAAGGGGACACAGTACCTAGGTTTCTGCCCTGAGCAGCCCCATCCCACATATTTAGGTCTACAGTCTTAGTTCTGATCTCTTTCTCTCAATCCCTCTCTTTTTCAATCTCTCTCTCTCTCTGTGTCTCACACACATACATACACACATATACACTCACTTTCACAGAAGAGAAGGAATATAATAAGGAAAAGACAGACTATAGACATCAGATAAAATAAGTAGTCAATTTTTAAACTCTCAAAATATGATCAAAATGACCTGAAAATGGCTTGACAATCCTAACATCCATGCTGTCAGCCATCTTTACTGAGCTGCTTTCTCCATGGACAATTCCTAGTTGCTCTCATTTCTAATTTTAGATCCCAAATTTTCAGGGACTGGATCTTGTTGAAATAGCAGTCTCTTACAGCACCCAGCACATGACTGACACTCAAACTGTACTATTAAAATTGTAACAAATTCATATTTTTGTCCACTATGTGCACTAAACACTGGGTGCTATGAAAATAACAATAAATGAAAGATCCCACTGATCCTGTACTCATAGGTATTTGATAATGAGTATGGTTCTATTGGAAATAACTGAAATATACTAACTGGTTAGGGAAAACTATCAGGGGATCAAATGGGAGTTTGGACAAGTTGACCAGCAAGGTCATTTCTGGTCCTAAATTTTTAGAATTCTCTAAAAATAAAATGTAAAGCAGAAAGAGTATATAATTTAGAGTAAATAATTTGTTCTTGCATAAAGAGTAAATTTTTCCTGAGCCTAGGTTTATTTGCCTGTAAAATGACTACTATGTAAAACCCAGATTAATTAAAATAATATATTGGGGGAAAAAAGCACTAATTTTAAAACAAAGGAAAGTATGAATGAGTGAATGAATAAATGAGTGAGTAAATGGATGAGTCAATGAGTAGATGGATGGATGAAATACAGCACCTTTCCTTTTTAAAAACTTTTATTTATTTATTAATTTATTTATTTGAGAGAGCATGTATGTGTGAGAGAGCACAACTGGGGGGAGGGGCAAAAGGAGGGGGAGAAGCAGACTCCCTGCTGGGCAGGGAGCTGGACATGACGTGGGGCTCAATCCCAGGACCCTGAAATGGGGCTCAATCCCAGGAACCTGAAATCATTACCTGAGCCAAAGGCAGATGTTTTAACCAACTGAGCCACCCAGGCACCCCAAAATACAGCACCTTTCATCTAAAAATCTCTAAATTCACATTTTAGGATAAGCAAATTGCTCAAAACAGAAGTAAAAAATATTTAGAAAGTTTGCTTTTAGAATACTGGGGAGGTAAACAGAAAATGTTCAAGAATTCCAGAGTAGAAAATGAAAACATTTAGTAAAATTCTCATTTACTTAAAATAGTTTTCACGTAAAACTATAATCCCCTATGCCTAATTCTGCCCACTAATCCAGCATATGCAACATGAAATCAAGGCGACACTGGTGTAGATGACTGTGTGCTTATGAAATATAAGCCAGAATACATAGATAAATTGATAGGTAGATAGGTAGAGGGCACCTGGGTGGCTCAGTTGGTTGGGCGACTGCCTTCGGCTCAGGTCATGATCCTGGAGTCCCAGGATCGAGTCCCGCATCGGGCTTCCTGCTCAGCAGGGAGTCTGCTTCTCCCTCTGACCCTCCCCCCTCTCATGCTCTCTCTCTCTCTCTCTCTCTCTCTCATTCTCTCTCTCAAATAAATAAATAAAATAAAAAAATTAAAAAAAAGATAGGTAGATGATAGATAGATAGATAGATAGATAGATAGATAGATAGATAGATAAATAATGCATTTCAGTGTTCAGCTACCAAGAAAGGGATAAGATTATTGTATAAAGATGATTTTTTAAACAATATTTAAAACAAGGGGTGCCTGGGTGGCTCAGTTGGTTAAGCATCCGATTCTTGATGTTGGCTCAGGTCATGATCTCAGGGTCATGAGATTGAGCCCTGCGTCAGGCTCTGCACTGCTATGGAGCCTGCTTAAGATTCTCTCTCTCCCTCTCTAAAAACAAACAAACAAACAAACAAACACAGTATTTAAAACAAGAAGGAGTAATAGTATCTTTGTAGTGTTTGGAATAGGATACCAGTATTTAAACTTACAGTGTTAGCTAGAAGAGAGCTCATGAAGTCATCAGCCTATTCTAGATAATATATAAATATGGTAATCAGCTAGAGACCATAAGAAGAGACTTCTTTAAAAGTAAGCTAGGAAATTGTCTCTTGCTGGTTGAATATGCTAAGAACACAGCAAGGGAGAAGAGATTCCATTCCTTCCTCCTCATTTGACAGTTCTTCCTCTCGTCTCTAAAAGTGGACAAGACAAGGAAATAGCCATGGGGCTGGCCTTTAAAAGATAAGTAACCAGAAGCATTTATTATCTGCTGAGGACAAAAGTCAGGGAAAGAATGTCAACTTCATGCTAAAATAACTGGACTTCATTATTAAAAAGCATTCTAAGTACGATCAATTTATAAAATTAGAAATAGAATTTGGGAGAAAGAATCATGACTTACATTTTCTGTTCTTGTAAGGATCTAGTACTTTGACTAGAGCAGTCAAATGTGTACTGAATTACTTTTAACTTGAAAGTAATAAACATTCAGGATAAGTAAGAGTAGTCTCAAATTTTACCTTAAAGAAAACCTTAGGCATATCTTTATTAATAGTAGTATCACCTTGAGTCCCTGATAGCATCATTTAAGTAGTAGCTATAAAAGAAAAGAAACAAATGTCAGATAACTATAGTAGAAAACACCCAGTCTTAATCTGGGAATGTGTTCCGCTTATACCCTTTGTACATCGAGCACAGACACTGAACTACTATTTTCTGATAATGCTACCTTGATAAAATCCTAGGGTAAACCCACGCCACTCTCCTGAGGGGAAGGGTTATTCTCTAAAACGAGTAGAAAATCATAGTTTCAGGGATCAGATAAAAGAGATCTAGGCATGAAAAGTTACATTTAAAGCTCCAAGAAGAAGGTATGCCTTTCTTTCTTGTCCCTGGATTTTGAGCAATCCATCCTGGCCTATGGTTGTTCTGATTGTCAAGGGAAGATATGCTCTACCAAAGAGAATCAGGCCAGAAACTAAACAGGAAAACAATCTCATGGGTGCACCTAAGACACTAGTCTGGAGATGTGGACTCTGGAGAGTGAATCATATCAAGTTATCTAGAGGTTAGTTGCAAATTACTTTCCATGTTGTGATTTCCTCTGTTACACACTGTCCTTCAATATAGTCTTATATTAACGCCTATTTTCATTTCAGTCAAGCAACCATTGGGTGTTCCTTACAGAGCCCTTATTAATTTCAGACAAATCTTATGCCTTTTAGTTTGAACCATGCAAAAACATCAACTGAAAACTATGTTCAAAGAATAGGTTAAAAGTATTTGAAGGAAAGGAAGAACAGGGTAGGAAAGAGAAGGGAAACTAAAATTTATCAGGCACCTGCAATGCACCAGGCACAGTGCTGGGCTCTCTACAGGTTATATTACCTAATCCCCATGATAATCCTGTAAGGCCAACATTATTATCCACATGTACAATGAGAAAAGTGAAGGTCAGAAAGGTTAATCAATTGTCTGAAGAATGGGTCCAGTCAAGAATTCAAATCTAGTTTATCGGACTCCATATCTGAGGCTTTCTTAATGACTGTCTTTAGGTGATGAATCCACAATATGAATTAATAAGGGGACCATTTATATTCTTAAAATGTTAAAAAAGTTAAGATAACCATGAATTAAGGCCACTCAGAATCTAAGTCAGAGGCATCCAGACCATTTGTTTCCCGATACTCATGGCCTCATTTGAAGCACTAGTTTCATAACTAGAGCCACGGAAAGAAAAATTGGAGAAAGTGATAGCTATCTTCAAGTGTCTAAAAAAGTGCTTCTTGAAAAAAAGGAAGAGGTATCCTGTGTATCCAGAGGCAAACTTGGATTCAGTTAAGCAGTGTATATAAGAAAGTGTAGACCGGGCGCTTGGGTGGCTCAGTCGTTAAGTGTCTGCCTTCAGCTCAGGTCATGATCCCAGGGTTCTGGGATCGAGTCCCGCATCAGGCTCCCTGCTCAGCGGGGAGCCTGCTTCTCCCTCTCCCTCTACCCCTGCTTGTGTCCCCTCTCTCGCGGTGTCTCTCTCTGTCAAATAAGTAAAATCTTTAAAAAAAAAAAAAAGTGTAGACCAACAATGAAATAGATGGCTTCACAAAATGGGGAAGTGAGCTTCCCATCATCAGAGACATTCAAATAAGAGCAATACCACAGGAGGAGGGTTCCAAGAGCTGAGATGTATATTCTATAAAACGGTTACAGTCAGCATTGCTGGGTTGGAGAACGAATCAAAATGACTATAGGCTGTATCTAAGGCAATACTTGGCAAACCTTTCTTTTAAGAAAGTAAAAAGATAAGGATGAATGAATGATGAAACTGATTGCTAGTGAAAAAAAATGACGGTAGAGCGGAGCAAGATACAAGATTCAAGGAGACAGTCAAGGAAAGCATATCAAGACAACCGTGTGAAGAAAGCATGGGGCTAACAGTTATTTTATATGGTATATTAATATGGCATAGCTGATTAAGGGGGTTGCCTCTTAAAAGTTGAGCAGTTAAATGATCGTGTTCCTATGGGGTATAGTGTTCTGGAGTAAGGAAAAGAAAACATGAACCTATTCAAATGTAAGTGAGGAAAGTTCCCCAGGAAAGGCCAGTGTCAATAGCCCCTAATGTGTTAGTCAAAACTATCGTGAATTCTGTGGAAGATAGTCACTGGCCATTACGGATTCCTGTGTAGGAAAGATCCCATTTGAGGTAAGAGACTTTAAAGTAACCAAAAGCCAACAGCTTAAAGGTGAACAGAGAACCAAAGGGAAATGATTAGGAGGGCAAAGGAGAGTATTAGGAACTCTATGAAGGTTCCCTGCATAGAAGGTCTTTTGTAGGCCAACTGTCAGGGTCGTAAAATGGAGAATATAGAAAGCAAATAGTTATTGGCCCCCAGTTGCAATTCCCTGCTACAAGATCTACCATTTCTACTATCAGTAATCATAGAGAAATCTGGAGATTCAATTTATGGTAGAAAGAAGGACATATTTAAATCTATGTACACATTCACAGCTTTTAATATAGTATCTTTGATTTCATTTTTTAGAAAGAAAAAGGAGAATCACAACTCCGGAAAACTCAAAACCAATTTGAGAAAACTTAGTATAAACTGAGAAAAATACTTACAAAATGATTTCTCAAGTCAATGTTCCAAAACACAAGAAGGAAGAAGGAGAGATTGTAGTAAATGGTGGATCGACAGTTGTCATATTTATGAAGTCAGGGATTTGGAAGGGCAACCATCTTGTTGTCTGATTGGCAATTTTTAAATTACTGTACACACAGTATTATCTTCAAAACTGGAGAGTAAGCACATGTCCCGCTGGGTAATATTTTTGAGAAGAAAATTGCGTGACCATAGAAAGGTCATTTAACCTCTGTTTATCAGTTTACTCCTCCATAAAATGAGAAATTTTAAAAAGAATAACAGATGATCTTTATGTTTTGAGCCTCCCAATGGAAAGTTACTTTTGGAAGGGTCCTGGAACCAGGGGTGACATTCAATTTTAGGGATTCTGAACAACAAGCAAAGTAGCATATAACCTAAAGTGCCCAGGTATTTTCAACGTGATCACTTACTTGAAAAAGAAAGGACACTAGTAACCGTAGCAAAGACTGTCATGAGGATAAATGACCCCAATACCAATGACACTATCTGAAGCAGCTGAAGTCTCCCAATTTTGGTTCAGACTTGTCCCTCTATCTCTGAGTGGGTAGATGTGGAGGAGGAATGACGAGGTGCTCTGGTGTTTGGGAGGATGGCACAAAACAAAATAGAGCTATTCCCATCATAGCTGGACTTCGGAGGTTGTTTGTTTTTTTCCTTCCTGTGTGTTGTATCTTTATAGATCAGGAAATTTTAGATGACTCTTAATAAGCAGCTTTGTAATAATTCAGATCAAAGAAAGAGATAATTCTATAGTGAGGAGAGTCAACAGAAGCAATATGTTCTAATAGGCTTACACCTAGCCTGACTTGAAATCTCATTCTCATGCTATTTACTCAATATGGAACCTTGGACAAATTATTCCTCTTCTCTCTATATATATAGCCCCATTCTTAAAATGAGATTAACCAGATGATTACTAAGGTCCCTTCTCTCTCTAAAATTCTATGGCTCTAATTATAATGCTCACTACATCATGGCATTCACAAAAAGCAAATGAGGATACTCCCTTTTATCTTCCAAAGTAATTTCATGGTGGTTAACTAAAATAAAAAGAGGGATTGGTTACCCTTCATCCCTCAGGCCCATGACTAGATGTCCTCAGTCCCCAGAAAAACTAAACCTGACTGGTTATCTTTTACCATAAAGCACTTCTCCATAACTCTGAATAAAAGCAACAATAATTAAAGTAAATACTTCTTGAGCGCTAATTATTTACCAGGAACTGGTCTAAGTATAGGTGTCAATTATTTAATTTTCAAAACAACCCTATGACGTAGGTATTACTATTATCAACAAGGAAACAGAGGAACACAAAAGTTAAGCAAGTTAGCTAAGGTTATACCTCTAGTAAAGAGAATGGCCAGGATTTGAACACAGAAAGTTGGGATCCAGCCTCTTACCAATAGAGCAGTCCCCTCCCAGTTATGTGGTGCAGGTGGTGCAAGGGAAAAGGAAGGGGTAGTGTGCCAGTGATGGTGCTTTTTGCTGCAGCTCTTCTTTATTGTCCCATAAGAAAAGGAAAAAGGTCCTCGGCAGGGTGGGAAAGCTGGATATGAAAAATGCTCTCAACTAGGAAAGATTGGAAGCAGGTCCATGCTTTCTCCTTCTAAATAACTAAATATATGTATGAACCGAGAGATTAGATTGAGAAAAAGTCACATCACATCTTATGATTTAAGTGTTTCTCAAGCATTTAATCCTCACAATTATCCTGTGGGATAAGCATGATAGGTATTATTATTATTCTACTATTACAGAACAAAACATTGAGAGAGGAGTAAATTCAATGAGTCAAGTTGATAGCTAATTAGTGAAGAAACCAGGACTTAAATCTGTTGTTTCCCAAAGGGATGTCCTCTCCACTCTACCACACTGGTTCTATTAACCCTTTCTAGCTCTCACACGGAGCTCTGATCCATGGAGCAAATCTTCCTCTCTCTATCCTTTCTTTATTGCTCAATCCAGAAATTCACCAGAGAGGATGCTGGCGGCTCTGAGCTTGCTCAGAATGCCTTACCATGATTTGTCATATGGCTGCCTTTGTGGGCTGAACACTAACCACCCAATATCACATTGCTGTCCTGCAATCAGAAAATAATCCTCAGTACTGACATCTCCCTCAGTTTATAATCCTAGCTGATCCCTGTAATAACACAGCGTCTCACTTCTACTTCCTTGAAAATTGTGAGCCAGACTTATTCTGCTTTTGAAGCAGAATCAGGCCTAAATGTGTGGCTCACTAATTTTCTTCTTTGTTAGAGAGCCCCCTGTTGCATAATCTGTGTAATTAAAGTGTGTATGCTTTTGCTAACCAATTCTCCCAGAGCCAGTCAAATTGTGTAAGACTTAAAAAGAATTATACTGGCAGTATCCACAAAATGCCGACCTCTGATTTTCTTTTCAGAGTATTCGGTCTTAGGGAGCCACTGTATAAGTATGCATCTAAAAAAGCAACTTAACGCAGCATTAAGTGACTAAATTCTAGGGGTTTGCATTTTAATGTATAACTGCTGTTAGCTTATTGAGAGAGCCTGGGCGAACAGCCTAACCTTTTTGTTCCTTAGGACCATTTGGAAAATGAAAACAGTAGACTTTCATTACAAAGATTTATATAGAATCACTGAACGTAAGAACTGGAATGGAAGGAACCCTAAGAATCATCCAGGCCAATGCCCTCATTTGAACGATTATGAAACTGAAGACTGACAAAGATGCAGCATACCATAGGTCACATAGCTACTGGTGGCTTAAACCGAAACACTGTCGGGCTTCCTGATTCTAAGATCAGTGGTCTCTCTGGTATCAGATTTAATTTTTCACCTAAAAGTTCCTATTTTAGGCTTGCTTTTAAAAGAAGACAAAGAGGGGCACGTGGGTGGCTCAGCCGGTTGGGCATCCAACTCCTGGTTTCAGCTCAGGTGGTGGTCTGGGGACGGGGGTGTCCTGAGATTGAGCCCCACATCAGGCTCCGTGCTCAGCACAGAGTCTACTTGAGATTCTTTTCCTCTTCCTTCCTGTCCTTCCCCCTGCTGCCCAACGCCCCCCTACTCACACAAACACACACACATTCTCAAATAAATATAATCTTTAAAAAAAAATAAAACATGGGCTCCTGGGTGGCTCAGTTGGTTAAGCGACTGCCTTCGGCTCAGGTCATGGTCCTGGAGTCCTGGGATCGAGTCCCACATCGGGCTCCCTGCTCAGCGGGGAGTCTGCTTCTCCCTCTGACCCTCTCCCCTCTCATGCTGTTTCTCTCTCGCTCGCTCTCTAATAAATAAATAAATAAAATCTTTAAAAAAGAAAAATAAAAAAATAAAATAAAACACAAATAAAAAGGGATATGTATAGGATGCTTACCACTCAATCATCACAACCACTAAGTTATTTATTATAACCTGATTTACATAGGCATAAACACGCTCAGGCTGCTGAGGGTGTGGGCCAAGGTTAAATTCATGATTAATGATGGTATTAGCATGCTACCCTTGATCTTAGTTTGAAATTCTTTATTTCCTTCTTTGGACCTTTCCTCATCCTCCCCCATTTAAACTTACCTGTTAGGCAAGATCAAATGATTTCTAAAATCTTCATTAAAGAATGCTAATGGTTTCCCCCAAATGCCCCCAACTAGCATATAGACATTTTCTTCTCTCTCGCCTCACTGCCCATGTCCCCTCATCCTCTTCATCCAACATTTATTTTCAAACAAAACAGGATTCTTTAGTACCACAGGAATTTCTCTTAATGGTTTATTGCATAGGATAAAAGACTCATAATTCTCTTTGTAACTGTCCAAGTATCATCAAAATACAGAATTCTTTGTGATGCTAATGAGAATTTTCCTCACTAGGTAGTACCGCTTGCAAAACATCTGGTGCAACCTGCCAAGAATACATGTGAGCTGAAAGGCGGGACACTAACCTTGCCACAGGATCTTCTCTGTCAGGAAATTTCCCGGCAGGTCCAGCCTTTAATACACGTATTGCATGCTGTACCATCTGATAGCCACATGAATAACTTCCTTAATCAGTTCACCCCTTGTGTTCTTTGGATTCGAAGATTAAATTAAATGCAACATTTGCAAATCATTGCTGGAGTATTCATTAGCCTAAAAATCATCTTTAAAAACAACTATAGCTTGGGGAAAATTCAGTGAGGACCTGAGTTTGCCTACATCTTACACATATGTAATTCAACTAATATGTCAGGAGAGTCTGTAAATGGACATGTTTGTTCTCTGTAACAAGTCACCTCCAGTGTATTTGTGTGTGTGTGTGTGTATAAAATGTATATATGTTATATATATGTATGTATACGTAACTTTTAATGCTAAGGTAAGAAGACTGGTGAAGGAATGAAATGTGATCTGTTGTCAAGTCTCCTACCAAAGTATTTACTTTCATTTCTTTCTATATCTATCTATATCTCTATTTTTCACTAGCCACACATTTTATCCGTCCCTCCATCCCTCAGTCACTGGGCACTTACTAAAAGCCAAACTGCTTAGCACATGGGGGACACAGAGAAAATCAAACATTGCTTATGCCCTCGGAGAACTTTCTATCTAGTGGATAAACCTGATGTTCTAGGTGATGACAGAATGACATGCGTGCCCCTGAGAGGTGCTCCGTGCTGGGATGAACACCACTCCCAACTGGAAGAGACGCTGCGAGGTTTCATCAGGGAGAATGATGGGAGAATTTCCCACCCATGGATAAGTGGGATGTGGCCTCCCAGGAAAGGGGCTAAGGAAGGCCTTCCAAACAGAAAAAAAAAAGAGAAAAGCACAGAGGTGTCCAACTTCGCACTGATGTGAGACTGGGAAGTCCTCTGGCACAGGGACCTGGTATATCTTGCACATTATCGTATTTCACATGCCAAACTCATGATTGACAAAACTAAACTGATCAAACAAAACAATAACTGAATGAACAGTCTTTGAAGAGTGTTGATATTTCATCGGGTTCAGAGAATCGGATATATGGAGACATATTGTAGAATCAGTTTCCAAAGGAAGTTTGGTGACATAGCACTAGAGAATAGAAAGTATTGCTATGGAATTTTGCTTGTCTTGAAAGCAGCAGAAAGCCATTAAAAGTCTTTAAAAGTGACCATGATACAATTTAAGCAATAAAGTTCTGTACTATTTCATCTTTTAATAAATGGGGATAAGTAGGTACAACAGAGTTAGTAGTAATCAGATTCAATTCATTAAAATTAAATTACATTAAACTAAAATTCAATATGTAGAAATTATATGGGGATGGAAGTGCCTTCCTACTTTCTTATATGGACATAAATTAGCATAAAGAGCACATGAGACAAAGCACTAAGAGAACAAGTTCTAAGGTGTTACACATATTCTCACCAACTCCTATATAGCTCTCTACAAATGTTACTGAAAAGTGCCGGGAGGCCACATAAGTAGAAAAACAGGTATAAATATGCAGAGGCTTTCCCAAAGTCACATAGGAAAAAGAGCACAGGATGTAATAAGACCTGGATTTAGAACGGCTTCTATCATCAACCTGCTCTAAGACCCTGGGCCTTTCTTCCCCGTTCTGGGCCCCAGTCATCTCATCTATAAAAGGAAGGAGTAGACAGGTACCTTCCACAGTCTGCTTGGAAAATATCTTCTTCTGAGGAAAAAGAAATATATCCTCTTCTTTGTTCATCTAAAAATGAACAAATAAAAGCATAAAATAAAAGATGAGGCAGGAAGTTGGAGAGGTACTATGGTCTAAATGTGTCCTCTCAAAATTTGTATGTTGAAACCTAATGCCCAATGTGATAGTGTTTGGAGGTGGGTACTTTGGGTGCTGATTATAAAAGACACCCCAGAGGGCTTTCTAGTCCCTCCTTTCTGCTATGTGAGGTTATAGCTAGAAGGCACCCTTATGCATTAGAAACCAGGCTCTCACCAGACATCCAATGTGCTGGCACCTTGAAATTGGGACTTCCCAGGCTCCAGAACTGTAAGAAGTAAATCTGTATTGTTTATAAGCTACCCAGTTATAAGCTATGGTACTTTTGTTATAGCAACACAAATGGACTAAGACAATTGAAAATATATTAGGCTTCAAATTTAGAAATCTTTGTAGCTACTCAAACAGATATTTCATTTTACCCCAGAGATGACCCCAATTCAGAGGAGGGCAATCCAGGATGTACAGTAATATTCCTTGTTAACTTCCTAAATTATTTCAGAATTGTAGGAGATAAAAAGTATAATACAAAGGAAAGATGGTAACACCCCAGTAACTATATTAAGACCTGGCGAAACAGTGTACACACTTACTTTTATCTTCAGCTGTATTTGAAAGAGAGATGCTTACATAAGAAGTATTAGGATTCAAAAGAACCAAATGTCTTGGGAGTAGGAGAGTGTTTGACTTGTAATCAGAATCCTGATTTTAAATTTAAATTCTTTAAATAGTTATAGAACCTTAGGTTAATTACTTTCAGTTTGGTAGTCACCTTAGAAGTGGGAATAAAAATACTAATATTATTTTGAAGAATAAGTGAGAAAACACATTAATTACTTGTCATGGTGCATGTGATATGCTATATACTGAATAAATGGTAGCTAGTTTTATTATGATGTGATCACCTTGGACTTTTCAATAACATTTGTAGAGCGCTATAAGAGTAGGTGGAAGTAAGTGTAACTACTAATGATTAGTCTGTGAGGGCTAATTTGTAGAGAGCTATAAGAGTAGGTGGAAGTAAGTGTAACATTTTTCATAACATAGTCTAGGTGTTCAATAAACATAAAACCTCACTAATATTTTAAATCAGCATGGGGAATTTCAATTTATAATTTGGGTTATCTGGATGGAAAAAGGAGCACAATCCAAAGTTAATTCTAATCAGTATGGTGAGCATTTCCTTCATTTGGGAAGAAATATGAATAACAGTATAGTGGTTTTCACTTCATTTCATTTAGTGCCCCCATAGTATGTGCTTGTAAAAGGAGGTATAAGCACCACATTGAGGAAAAAAAAATGAAGAGAAGACACAGAGCAGCTCTTAAACTGCACTTGCTGGTACAGTCTTGACAGAGCATCAATGTAACTAGGACTCAGCCAGAGGGAGCAGAATCCTTTTCCGTTATTTCCAAGAAGCGGAGAGAAAGCCCACTTATTGCCACCTGCAGAGTAGCAGGCGTAGGGAACACAGCTTTTTCTCATGCCTGAAGCCATCTGAAAAAATATACTCATTCATTTTATATTTGTTTAGTCCAGAGTGCAGACCCAAGATACCCAGGTAACCAGCCACAAAGAAAGTCTTCAAACCTTATCTGTGTTTTTCCAACCAAAACAAAAGGAGGTTAATATTGTAGAAAGTTAGGTCAGGTGGAAAATGCTCTCCTTACTCAAGTCCCCTAAGATCCTTCCCAATTACAACTTCTCTTGTGAACTCCCAACAGGACTCCTCCCTATACCACACACACACACACACACACACACACACACACACCCACCCACACACCCCCCATCACCCGCAACACATACTCACTTCTGTATGTCGAGGATGCTTTCCAGCATTCTCACAGCAAAGACAGCTTTCTGCCTTGCATTATATTGATATGTGTCTTAGTCATTTCTTATCTCCTCTACTAGATTATGATTTCCTAGAAGGCAGGGAATCTAATTTCCTAATTTAGAAGTAGGCATTCTAATTAAATGTGTGTTGGAAGGAAGGAAGCAGTGGGGGAATGAAGTAAGGGAGGATAAAAGTTCACATGTATGAAAATAAGAGGAACAAATTACGATGAAAATAACCTCTCTGATAATGATGTTTGATTTTTGCACTTCTGTGTTTTCAAACAAATAATTCAGAGAGATTTCCCTTTTAAAATTGGAAAATATTCAGAGTATCAGAAAGAAGAAAAAAAAAAAAAACAAAGAAAAAACACTACTTGGGACGTTAGCACCATATAAAGGGCCTAAAATCTGTCAGTGAACCTTCTCTCTTGTCCTCGTAATTGAACAGTGTTTCAGGAGTTGGTAGAAGGAACTCCAAATCTGGGCATCATCCCACACTTCCCCAACCTGGTGACAATGTCAGGGTTTGAAACAGTAAGAATGTGAGAGGAAAAACCGTTAGCCAATACTTGTATATTTTACAGACTCACAGGAAGAAGAAGAAAGGATATCAGGAATAAATTATTCGAGCACCTTAACTTTAGATAAAGAATCTGAGGTTGTTCCCTTAAACATTTCATATGCCTTAAAATCTCCATGTGTTTGCACATGGCAGTGCTTCTGCTAGGAATTACCTCTCCTGTGTTTGTCCTAACTCAGATGTTACCTCCTCCTTGACACCTTCCCAGATTCCCACTGTCAGTTTATTAGTCCTTCTTCAAGTTGCCTGGATCACTTCTATACACTTTAATTTATACTGATATATAGTGGTTTTCCCAACTAGACCATGAATTCCTTTAGGACGGGAAGTATGCTTATCTTGCCTAACCCCAAATGCCTAGCAAAATGTTTTTTTTTCTTAAGACTTCATGAATTGAAGGGCTCCTGGGTGGCTGAGTCAGTTGAGCATCTGCGTCTTGATTTCTGCTCAGGTCATGATCTCAGGGTCCTGGGATGGAGCCCTGAGTGGGGTTCTGCACTCAGCACAGAGCCTGCTTCTCTCCCCCACCCCTCTCTCCCTCTCCCTCGCCCTCTGTCCCTCCCACCACTTGTGCTCTCTCTCTCTCTCTAAAATAAGTAAATAAATCTTAAAAAAAAAAAGACTTCACGATTGATATTGGATTGAAATATCCAAGATCACCGAAATAAATGGGGGAAGAGGCTTGTATCAGGCTCACCTCTTGCTGAAGACTAAGACACCTGACTCTTAGCAACAGCAGCCCTCACAGACTAATCATTTTAAATCATAAAACACAGTAACACCTTCTTAAATACAGGCTTGTGAGGGCTAATCAAAAGAACAGACTAGTCGTGATGTGTGGGAAGGAGCTGGTCCTCTGTAGTACAGTAGCTTGGAAAGAGGGATAGATTGTGGATCTTAATGAGTTAAGGTAGATAAGAATATTTATAGATTTGAGAGGATATCTGTTATATACCATTCTGAAAAAATACTGTTGGTGTGTTGTGCCAGAAAACACCATCAAGGAAAAAAAAACGAGATGAAAGTCATTTAAGATATTGTTTGCAACAAGTAAACAAATAAATATACCTAGATACAGATATTCCAGATGCCTCCTTCAAAGCCACACACAGATTTTCAATGGTAATAAAGAGGGTATGAACTCTGAGAAACAAACTGAGGGTTCTAGAGGGGAGGGGGTTAGGGGGATGGGTTAGCCTGGTGATGGGTATTAAAGAGGGCACGTACGGAATGGAGCACTGGGTGTTATATGCAAACAATGAATCATGGAACACTACATCAAAAACTAATGATGTAATGTATGGTGATTAACATAATAATAAAAAAATTAAAAAAACTAGTGATGTAATGTATGGTGATTAACATAACATAATAAAATTTAAAAAATAAAAATAAAAAATAATAAAATGATCTCAGTTGCCACTATGCCATTTTTATTAAATAGTCATAGCAGTTTTAAGATGAGCTCATTTGGGGAGGTATTATAATTACTTTGAGAATCAGCCCTCCTTTTGCACAACCATGTTCATAGAAGCATTAATGACAATGGCCTAAAGGTGGAAGGAACCCAAATGTCCATCAAAGGATGAATGAATAGACAAAGAATAGTATATGCATACACTGAAATATTATTCAGCCTCAAAATGGAAGGAAATTCTGTCACATGCTACAACATGGATGAAGCTTAAGGATATTATGCCAAGTGAAATAAGCCAGGCACAGAATGGCAAAAACTGAATGATTCCTCTCATATGAGGCACCTGGAGTAGTCAAATTCAGAGAAACAGAAAGTAGAATGGCGTTTTCCGGGGCTGGGAGAAGGGGTAATGAATAGTTGTTCAGTAGGTATAGAGTTTTAGTTTTGCAAGCTGAAAAAGTTCCAGAGTTCCATTGCACAACAATGTGAAAGAACTTAACACTACTGAGTGGAACATTTAAAGATGATAAAGATGGTAAATTTAATGTTATCTGTTTTTACCACAATTAAAGTTTTTTTTTTTAAAGAACTGGAAACTTCCTTGAAACAAAATGCCCAAAACGATTTCCACTCTACCTTTCCATTTAGTTTTTGATTGCCACTCTCTAAATAGTTCCTGTACAATATACAAATATTTCTCAGAGTAATACACAAGTCGGCTAGAAGGTATTTGATGCATTTATTTAGGTCCTGTTGGGTGGAAGGTAATGTATTTGGCTCTGGATGAAAGGGGGAAAGAAGGAAAGCATTTTAAAAACTGTTATCTTTTAATAGAAAACACTATCAGGAAGGTAGTGCTGGATGAGTCTTAGCGAGGACAGGTAAGGGAAGACAAGATGCCTATCGATACAGAATCAAGATACCTGCTGTATTCCGAGGCATATTTGTTATCCGAATTTCTCTGGTTTTTGAACAGTTAGGTCTGTGCCCAATATAAATAATTTCTAAATTCCACGGAACACTTCTTTATTTCAAGACATATTTGAGGCGCCTGCCAGTCCCAAGCTACAATGGAGTCAAACTGCTCTCCCCAAGCACCAGCCATTAGTTTGAAGAAACCCTGTCAGCCCAAGGAGCACAGGAACAGAGGATGACATGAGTTATCTTAGAACTCCAACACAAAGGAGATCTGGATGGAGAAATTACTTGGGTCACTCTAACAAAGGAAAACTCTGCCTTTACCACCCACAATGAACCTCAGACTTACAGAAGAGCCAGGGCTCGAATAGAGAGACTGGTGGCACGTGAAAGCAGTAAGGTGAAACATTTCAATTTAAGGTTTGTATCAGGTGGATTTTCTTAGAAGTCAAAATAGAAAGGAGCTGATTAGATCTTAGCTAAAGGGGAGAAGCAAAATAGCTTTATTCCCTGTTGGTAAAACTATATTAAAAGAAAAAGTGGAAGGAGAATTTTAAAAGTATAGACCACTTTGTTCCTGTATTTCTAATGTGAATAGGTCTAGAAAATGGATTAAAAAAAAATCAAGATGCTGTCTTTATACCTTTATCCTACTTCTTATGATAAAAAATGACAAGGGAAATCTGACAAATCAGTTCAAAATATAAAACCTGCCGAACACAAAATAATTCTTTTTTTTATAAAGATTTTATTTATTTATTTGAGAGAGAGAATGAGAGAGAGAGCATGAGAGGGGTGAGGGTCAAAGGGAGAAGCAGACTCCCTGCTGAGCAGGGAGCCTGATGCGGGACTCGATCCTGGAACTCCAGGATCATGACCTGAGCCGAAGGCAGTCGCTTAACCAACTGAGCCACCCAGGCGCCCCAAAATAATTCTGATAGAATCACAGAATCCTAGGGTTGGAAGTCCAAATCGCCTAACTCCTCATCAAATAACCCAAGTGTTTCTTGAAAATCTTCGCTAATGGACTCTCACAACCTCCTGAGACCTCTCCTCTCCCACCTGAATGAACTGTGGTTTTAATACCTCCCTTTCTTAATTTTAACACTTCCAACACCTCTAAATAGGTTAGCCTGCGTCCTAGCCAATGCTAACTCCACACATTAAAAAAGGACTTCAAAAAATTTTTTGACTTTATAAAGGCCATAAATTATTTACATATGTGAATCTCAATATATTATTAAAAAATATATAACCTAGACTAGTCTCTTTATTATCTAGAAATGTTGGTGAAACATGAGACTGAATATGTCAAACTGGCCTAACTTTTACCACCAGCTATCAGGTAACAGCCTTAACCTATCCTGGTCACTAAACAGAGCGTTGGGCTTTCTCTTTGACTGTAACCTCTTCTTCACATAACGCCAGGCACAGGGCCCACACATCTTCACACAGACACACTTTGCTCAATGTCATCCCCACATTGTCTCTTTGTTGCCTCCTTTCTATTCCCACTGCTATCTCCTCATGCAGGCTTCCAAAAACATCCATCTGGCAGCCCCACTGAGCTCCGTCTGTCTGCCCATCATCTCTCACCCTTCATTCCCATTCCTCAAAGGACTTATTTCAGCAACCAACTTTCCATGTTTACTGACAAGTAAGCTCCAGACCCTGCCCTAAGTACTAATGGAGATAACAAAACTTAATTAAATCATACTACAGGATAAACAATTACAATTGTGTTCAAAGTGCTGTGGTAATCTTGATTCAGATGGAAGAAGGAATTACAGGCCTTAAAAAATAAGACACCAGGGCGCCTGGGTGGCTCAGTCCTTAAGCGTCTGCCTTCCACTCAGGTCATGATCCCAGGTTCCCGGGATCAAGCCCCGCATCAGGCTCCTTGCTCAGCGGAAAGCCTGCTTCTCCTTTTTCCACTCCCCTGCTTGTGTTCCCTCTCTCGCTGTCTCTCTCTCTGTCAGAAAAAAAAAAAAAAAAAAAAAAAAAAAAACTTAAAAAAAAAAGACACCTTCTTAATACAATTTAAAATGAGCTCTTCTCAGATCATACTTTCAAAAGGCAAGAGCAGGATTGGCTAGGAGTAGTGAGGCATGCGCAGTAGGTGGGAGGTAAGATTGGTTCAACCACTTTATAATTTGGAACATGTAAGATGTTTTGAAAAGGTAACAACCTAAATATCTAAAAAAAAAAAATTAAGAGTTAAAAAGTATGCTAATACACAAAGAAATATGAAATAATCTTTTAAGAATCATATTACCAAATCAAATAAAAAAGGAAATGGAATACTCTATTCAGAGAAAATGTGAAATGCAAAACTTTACAACTCATAGATCTCAATTTTATTTCAAATTGCATATTGCACATACGTATCTATGTATGAGAATTTATATGTGAGTTTATATATCGGAAATATGTGCCTCCATTATTACATAGATGTGTATATAGGAAAGATAAACTTATGTAAATAGATGTGCAAAGAGCAAATATCAATAGTACTTATCTCTATTTGGTAACTATCAAAGATTGACGTTTTCTCCTTTTTTTTTTTATGTTTTCTACATTTTCTATAATGAACAAGTTTTAAAAGTATAACCAGAAACTGCTTTCCCCAATATACATTATTCTTAAAGAAGAAATAGGACGTGGATGAACATGTGATAGTGTAGACCTAGAGGAAGGGATACTACACAAAGAGAACCTTATGGATGAACCAGGACAGGAGTGCATAGTCTATGAGGGGGAGGCCATGTGGTCTACAGCAGGGGAAGCACTGAGTAAATTACTCAATATCAATTGTTTAAATTTCACTTAGAACACTGGTTCTCTTTCATAGATTTTTTTAATGGAAGTTTAAGAATGGCCATTCTAATCAAAAGATGACAAAAAAACAGTATTAAGTTGCAAAGAGTCAGGATTCCCATCTTTATGCGGTATCCCAGAGAGAAGGCATGTTGTTAGAGGTAAACATTTGCCAGGGGAAAAGTTTAGTCCCTAGGAGTCCACCACAGGATCCCGAAAAGATCAACGTGACCACCAGAAAATGCATTTTCAGTATTACAATACTTTATCATTCATTCATTCAACAAATATTTTCTGACCACCTGGGGTAAGTAGCACACTAGGCACCAGGGGTAAAGCCATGAACAAGACAAACAGCCCTGCTTTCCTGGCATTCATATTCATCCTTTAGGCCTTCCTTCTCTTTCATACAGTATTCCTAAAATCCTGTTTTTGTCATGCCACTTTTATATTCAAAGAACTATTACTTCTTCCTGGATAATATCCATAATCAGACCAGTGAGCTGGCGAAAGAGCAAAGAATCAGAAGGTCTACAAAACACTTAAATGTTTTTTTATGTGGCTAATTGAGCATCTCTGAGCATCCCTTGCCTTACCTGTAAGAGGGGGATAAGCACACGCTCCCTGCTTTCCTGCTCGGGTTGTTATGGAATGAAGGATAAAGTGCTTTTACCTATAAGGCACGGTATCTTTTGCCCACAATACTCTGTTCAGGTAAGACCTGTTATCCTTTTCTCTTTTCCAGACAGCATCCTCTTCCCAATGCACAACCGTGCTTGTGTTGGTTCCGGCGACCTGAGTGAGCAGCCCCTCCTTCCTTTCTGCCCATTCAGATCACAGTACCCACTTCTTCCAAACCACTTCCTCCAAGAAGCCCTTCCTAATACTTCCAGGGAGAAAAACACATATAGAAAGCCTCTAGTGTCATGCTTAAACAAAACAAAACCAATTCTGCATTTTGTTTTTTTACACATTCATTTCACTTTTACATTAATACATTGTCTAACTTGCATAGACATTGGTTCTACCATTATTTGTGTTATTCAAAGGGAAAGAAGTATTGTTTGTTCATTTTACTAGGCAAGATATTAAGAGGGAAATGATTTTAAAACCCTCTGAAAAATAATTTGAGCTTGGAAATTTTTTTTTTAATGTGCTTAGAAATGTTGTGGGGAGGGGGTCCTCAAATTGAAAATCACTTAAGTGATCATCACTGTAGTTACAACAAGGCACCCAGTGAATTTTAAGTAATTAAATGGATCAGAGCTGCATATAAAATACAGGTCTTCAATACCATAGAAATGACTCAATATCCAAAGATATTTCCATAAATATGGTCAAATTAAATGGTAAGCATTCTCCCCATTCTACATAAGCCCTACTTTCTTCAAAGGGTCTTGAGACATGAAAACAGGGCCCAGCCCAAATTCAACCTCACCCAAGGAACCTGCCAAATCACCCCAGTCGAAGAGAATCATCATTTCCCTCATGCTTCCCTTGAATAGCCTGTATGTATTACCCTATAAAACCTGAATGGCAATAATTTGCTGTTAACAATATATTGCCCCATAAATCATTGAATTTGGTCCTCTTAAGTGCCCTTATAAGAGAATTAAATAGCAGGAAAAACTGAGGATTAAAAAGCTGAAGTGAGGCTCCTGGGTGGTTCAGTCAGTTAGATGTCCAACTCTTGATTTTGGCTCAGGTAATGATCTCAGTGTCATGAGATCGAGCCCCACATCAGGCTCCATGCTCAGCACAGAGTCTGCTGGAGATTCTCTCTCCCTCCACCCAGCCCCCCACTTGCATGCTTGCTCACTCTCTCTCTCTCAAATAAATAAATAAAATCTTTAAAAACAATTAAAAAGCTATAGTGACTGGTAATGAAGTCTCCTGACTGCATTCAGTGCTCTGCCATGATGTTCTTTATAAAAACCATGTTCAAAACATGTTTCCGATTTATTTTTATGTTCCTCACTGCTTTTCACATGGAAAGCTCAAGAAAGATTTGCTATATTAAATTGAAAATTGAAAGCTGGACAACTTAAAACTTTGGAGGGGTGGTGCTTATCATTTAAGCTCTGCCTTATGCACTGTATTAATTATTATACATGCCATATATATATATATGAAGCCCTGGTCCGTAGGAGAGACAGGACACATCATGAGATGGTTGTATGTTCCATGTGAGCTGATGTGCTCAGAGAGGCCATGAAATGCTCTTCTGTGCAGACAATCAATACCTGAGGCCATGGGGTATATTGCAAAGACCTCAGGCTTTCAAGTCAGGTAGACTTGGATTCAAATCTAGACTCTGCTTCTTAAATTTGGGGAAATTACTTGATTTCTCAAGTCTTGGTATCTTGATCATGAACAATGGTATAATCATACCTGTCTCACATTATTCCGAGCAAGAAAAGAACATAAATAAAAGAGTACATGGTTGGAACTAAAAAAAAATATTGCTTTTTCCCTTCTGTGGTAGGCAGAATTCTAAGATGGCTTCTCCAATCCCCTAATATATAATCCACTCCTCTTGAGCATGAGTGGGACTGTGAATAGGATGGATAGTCACTCCCTGGATTATGTTATGTTATAAAAGAGTACTCCTTAGCAGGAAAGAGAAATTTCTGTTGGTCTTGAAGAAGCAGACTCCCATACTGTGAACTGCCTATGGAGATAGCCATGCAGTGTTGTTCTGAGGGCAGTCTACAAGACCTGAGAGGGTCATGGCTGACAGCCATCCAAAAAGACGGGGCCTCAGTCCTATAGCCTTAAGGAACCAAATTCTACCAACAACCTGAATGACCCTTGGAAGAGAGCTCCAAGCTCCAAATGAGAGCAGAGACACAGTAACTGCAGTCTTCTAAGACCCTGAGCAGAAAACCCAACCAAGCTGGGCCAAGTTTCCTGACCTACTGTAACTTAATAAGCATATGTTATTTTAAGCCAATAAATGTTTGATAATTTGTTTTGCAGCAAGAGAAAACTAATATATCTTTCCTCAGTGAAATGAACCAGAGTGGTCTGTAGAATTTGTAGGCTTCCTGAGGATGCCAAATCATTTTAGCAATACTATGATCACCCACGCAATTCCCAGGAATGGTACTTTTCAGATCACCAAACACTGGAGAATCCAGCTGTCATCATACCCCCGATATGTTCCACTCAAGGAATTCCTAGAAAGGACACTGATTCATCATTCTTAGATCAGTTATTTCCAGGGCAATCTGGGGACCCTAGCACAGCAGTCATTGTGGAGAGAAGGCAGAATCAAAACTTTAGAGTTAGAAAGATCCTTAGAGACACTTAGGAGTAATCTCATCCTATCTTCACTTTATAAATGGAAACAATGAAACCCAGAAAGTACCTTCCTTAACCTCTCACAAGTAGTCAATCATGGGAACACAGCCAAGTTTTGTACAGACTGGAGCTTATGCAATTTGGGGGACCCTTATTTGAGAATATACAGAATTACTTAGTAAGCATTTAAAATAAATTAAAAAATAAAATAAGAAACCAGACCAAATAACACATTTGTAAAAAAAATATATATATACATATAACCTAATCATCACAACATCCAGGTACAGCTTTAATACTTATTCCTTATAATTTTTGTCTATATATGCTCTCATTGTTTCTTCATGTAACAATTTTACAATATTTTCTGGAGAAAATAAATTATTCAATTTTGCCTCTAACTTGATTGATTTGTGTTTAATTATTAATAGTTAAAAAGTATTTAATTCAGTTTTTCTACTCATTATTGTTAATGTCCTGTAAATATTTAGGTATATTGTCAAATTTAATTTAAAGACAAACTCAATTTCTATTCTATACGAGCTGTAAGATTTGAAAGAATTTCCCCTAATTTGAAAGAATTTCCCCTAATAACTTCTGTTCATTTCTCCTTCACTGGAACAATTTCAAAGCACAATACAATCTTGGGCCCTGACCTCCGTGCCATGCCCCCACCAAGTCAGCACAGTGGGCAGTTGGAGTGTTTCGAATAAGGATTTACTCAGAAGTGACTGTAAGCATACATGATGATAATCCTACTAACTCCAATTTAAATGTATCCCCAACTCAACTTCCTCTTAGCCAGATCCCCAAAATGACAGAAACAGCTCTACTGTCCTTCCACAGGGGACAAGTGACAAAAGAGATGACAGAGGGAAAAGCCGGCAATATTACCCAATGGTGGTTAAAATATACTACTTTTGCAAATTTACAAAAACCTGTGAGCATGTGAACACATTACTAGTGCCCCTCCCAGGGCTGTGGAAGGGTCTGTGCAAGTGAGAACCCATGAACCCGAAGCTTCTGATCAGTGCAGATAAAGGACATCAGTTTTACCCTAAAAACTGAGACAGGGATGCCTGGGTGGCTCAGACCGTGGAGCGTCCAACTCTTGATTTTGGCTCAGGTCGTGATCTCATAGGTCGTGAGATGGAGCTCCAAGTCAGGCTCCATGCTCAGCAGGGAGTGTGCTTGAGAATTCTCTCCCTCTGCCCCTCCCCCTGCTTGCATCCACATGCACTCTCTCTCTCTCTCTCTCTCTCTCATGTACACACACAAATAAATAAATAAATCTTTAAACACACACACAAAAAAACTGTGAAACAAACCACGCTTTTTGTGGAATGAGGAAAATAAGGCCTGGAAAGGTTAAATACCTTCCCAAAATCTTATCACAAGTCAAGAGTAGGGGTGGAATTGAACCCAGGGAGCCTGAACCCAGCTTTCACACTTTTTACCATTTCGCTGCAAGTAGAAGCAGGCTTGTGCCTGTGTGCGCATTCATATGTGTGTACACATGTATGTGTGCATGTGTGCATGTACACGTGTGTCCGTGTGTGTATGTTTGGCAGAGAAGAAAGGAAGCAAGTGTTCTGTGATTTAATATTATGGTAGAGTGGACTTTTGTTGAGTTCTTATTTGTTCTACTTGATTTCACTTATAGCCTATAGGAATAGAGAATGGATTGTGGAGTTGACTTTAGGGACCATAAGCAGCAGTCACTGCTAGTCAAAAACTAGTCTGACTCAGCAGTGATTGGAAAGCCCATCCCAAGGACTTCCCTCCAGATCACAGTAGGTTAGTTAAAACCTCCATGATCAGGACATCAAAAGCAAGAGGAAAAGAGCACCTGGCTGGCTTAGTCAGAGGAGCGTGAGACTCTTGATTTCGGAGTCATGAGTTTGAGCCCTACATTGGGTGTCAAGATTACTTAAAAAAACAATTTTTTAAAAAGTAAGAGGATAAACTAACTCATGGTGGAGTCTCTCTGCATTTAGTGGGGACAGCAGTACTCTTTCATCCAGCTGTGTCTCCGATCTATGAGCAAGCGTCTCAGTGGAGACATCTTAGCCTCTGAAGGGTTCAAAGAACACTGATGAAAGAATTAGGAGAAATGGCTCTGTCTCATTCTCACCATTAACTCCATCTGTGAAACTTTGGATAAGTCCATTCCTCTTGCTCTCACTTTCCTCTGTGGGATAAGGGGTTATATAGCTGTTCCAATGTTCTATGATCTATGTTCTCATCTTTACACCACAAATTGAAAGCTCAAGAAGAGAAAACATGGAAGGCTGGAAGGTAGGGGGAATATCCTGCATTTAACTCAGATCTCTTTCTCATTTAGAGCAACACTAGCTAAAAACAAAACAAAACAAAACAAAAATGATTTGATTTCTTTGAATACTAAATAAGGAATTATTTTTTTAATGTTTTATTTATTTATTCATGAGAGTCACAGAGAGAGAGAGGCAGAGGCAGAGGGAGAAGCAGGCTCCCCACCTAGCAGGGAGCCCGATGCGGGACTCACTCGATCCAGGACCCTGGGATCATGACCTGAGCCGAAGGCAGACGCTTAACCATCTGAGCCACCCAGGCGCCCCTAAATAAGGAATTATTTTTAAAAGAAAAACAGAATTTAAATTCCAAGACTGAAAGCCACTTATAAGAGAAAGGAAATATTAGCAAAGGTCTCTGAAAGAGCCCTGACCTTCTGGCTCCTTATTCTGGGCTTCTCACTGTAATCATCACCAAGCTCATGGCCTCCTCCATCTGCAAGTTTCAGGAAGGCAGTGCACTGTTCTGGCCATGTGCTAGGACAAAGTACTGGAAATCAAGTTCTGTTTCCAGGACATCATTGCTCAGCCAGAGTACCATGGAGGAGTCTCCTGAGCTTTACTTTCCTCATCTGTCACAGAGGGAACCTTATCTAGTTACCTCCTTAAATCTTTCCACATCAGAAATTTTGGGGTTTTTTTTAAAGGCAAGTTACTCTGAACAGCGAAATAAGCTATTGCTTTACTGCTGAAGCATACCAAGCCTTAGTCAAAATAAGCATTCCTTCTCCTTGTTCTGTTTGATCTCTGCTGATATGACCTGTTTCTGTGGTTTTCCCAGTGCAGAATGATTTTCAATCTGTTACCATGCTTAACTTACTAATCATGTTTTCTGAAGCACAAATGATAAATAACATTTGCCTAACTGAATTTTATAATTCCCTGGTATTTTTATTTTTTTTTAAAGATCTTATTCATTCATTTGAGAGAGAGAGACAGAGAAAGCACAAGCAGGGGGAGAGGCAGAGGGAGAAGCAGACTCCCTGCCGGGTTGGGGGCCTGACATGGGGCTGGATCCCAAGACCTGCAGATCATGACCTGAGCCAAACGCAGATGCTTAACCATCTGAGCCACCCAGGCGCCCCCCCCCCCCCGGTATTTTTAAAAAGAATACTTAAAGAAACAACACACCACAACTGATGCATCTGCTTCTTTCAGTTAGCCCGAGTACTCCTCCAAGTTTTCTTCTTGCCCTTACTGAACACCTACTTCATGTCTGGCCCTCAGCTGAGTGTTGGGGTTCCAAGGGAAAGAAATCATGACCCCAGGATGATGTGGTCATAGCCCCGACAAGAAGCTCACTCTCATTCTGGGTGATGATCCAACATAAACTGATGAAAAATAGAAGCCCTCTGGGCTCAAATGATATATTTTGTTGTAGTGAAGTGACAGAGAGAAATACCTTCTTTTGTGTCTCGCTGTGCTCCCTTGGATACAGTGGGAGAAAGTCAAAGTTAAGTACTGAAAATTGATGGTACTTAAATATCCATACACATCAGAATCACCTGGAGGGGACTGTTAGAACAGATCACTGGGTCTCACTCTCAGATTTCTGATTCAGAAAGTAGGAGGTGGGGCCAAGAGCTTGTGTTTCTAACAAGTTCCCAGGTGATGTTGATGTTGCTGATGTGGGGCCCATAGTTGGAGAACCTCTGCTGAAAGGAATGATGATGAACTGAGCTAATGAGTCTGGGATGAGGCTCTAACATTGGTAGGTGTAAAAAGCTTCCCACGTGTACCAATGTGCAGCTGGGCTAGAAGAGCCACTGGTTTAGATCAGATGTTAGCTCCCCCAAATAACTGCACTTACAAGATAAGCTTTTAAGGTTATGTCTGTTTCTGAGTAGCTTGCTTGATTAACAATTTCTTTGCTTAAAGGTTCAAACGTCTAGGTAAAGTTATGCTTAGGATGACATTTCCCAGAAAAGACTAGAATGCAGCCCGTATTTTCTGATTGCTGACTACGTACACAGAGCTGTGTCTCCCAACATTGTATTGGGTGCTGGAGAACACAAAGATGGGGACCCACCACAAGCCAGATTGGTGCCGAAGGACACAAAGATTAATGTATTCATTCAAAAAACATTCCTGAGTGAGTTCATAGCATAGTGCCAAGGAGCTCAGGCTTTTCTCTTTAAAAATGGGAGGCAATAGAGGTTTTGAAGCATGAGAGTAATATGATCTGAATTGCACTTTGCAGTGTGTGTCTTAGACTCATCAGAAGGACCTTGGAGCAAGAGATGCTGGAGAAAGGGTCACAGATAAGCAGAGGGAAGAGAAAGAACTCTCTGGGAAAGGAGGAGGAATGAGAAATTATTAAGGAGGCTAGTGCCTGGAGAAAGAAGGCAGCAGAGCTGCAAAGATGACAATGAAACCCTGACAATCCCAGTCTCAAGATCATTAGGAAAGCAGAAAAGTATTGTTGGTATTACAAGGCATCTGTGAAATATAAGGTGATTAAAAAGAAAATTGTTTCTTGTATAAAGAACAAGTTGGGTAGCAGCATTGCCCTTTAGCCAGAAGTTTCAAGGAAAAGCCAGTAGAATTTATAAAGAGTAGGAGAATATTTGCTAGTAGCCTCCATTCCAAATTTATTTATTTATTCAGCCTCCCATTAATCTGGAAACATTGCTGAATAAAACCCTTCTACTTAAAATCACCAGCATCCTTGAACTTCAGGCACTTTCCCCTACTCTGCGCCACTCCCTCATTCAGCTCTGTAGGCTGTCTTTCCTTCTTTCCTTTGTCCTTGAATAAATGTATTCTCTGAATTCTATTCTTCTTTGGCAGTCGTATCACTTCAATTAACCAAAACAATATTTTCTGTAGTGATGAATCCAACCTTTTTCTCAAAAACCTACAACTATCCTAAGTTTGAATCTCTCATATCCAATTGCCTTCTGGACATACCTTTGACTTGTTTCTTAGGCAACTCAAACTGGAGGATTCTATGTTATTCATTTTCACCTATTGATGAGATCCTACCATTCTTTTAAAAAATCTCAAATATACGATAAAAGTATCTCCGATTCTAACTGGATGTGTTTCTCAACTTTGTACTTTCTTCATTTCTCTGACATTATAATTGTCGTCCATGATCTTCTAATTGAAGGTCTCTTACAGATGTTAAAACGATTGAGGACAGGGAGTATGTCCTGTTCATCTGCATACCCACTGCCAAAGGCTTGCACTCATCATTTTTTAAATTGATTGGGGAAGGTAAAAACTGCTACAAAGGGCTAGCCCTTTGTAAGTTTCCTGAAAACTTGCAACCAATCTAGAAGAAGCCATCCCCAGGAAAACAGAATAGATTTGGCTGTGCTTATCAGTCAAGAGGTAGAACCAGGGATTCCTGTTTTTTTTTAATTTCCTGATGCCAGTGCAGTCAGATCACTCACTAATAAGTCTTCTGCTCCACCCTCAGAAGGAGGCTCAAAAGCCAGAGCAGAGTACCCAGAGAAGCACAGTGTTGCTGCTATAATCAGGCAGACATCACTAAAGAGGAATATATTCATGATGAAGACAGATAATTGATCAGAATCCCAGCAAAAGAAGCTCATGCTTGACCAGTACATCATCACAGTGGCATTTGCAGTATCACTAAAGAAGCCCATCTGCATGTACTTCACCATTTCAGAGCTCCTGGGAACCACAGGCCTCTCTGGCTTTATAAAGCCCTTTTGGAAAAATGAGTTTGGCCTGAGAGAAGCACCTCCACAGGGCTCAACTAAAGCAAGAGAGTGTGGGCCTGGGAATCATAAAGTGTAGGCAACCCTCCTGGGCCACTTTGTACTCAACTGCAACACTAAGTATATGGGTCTAGTCATATGTGTGAATGTTCTTTGCAGTGGGTCCTCCAGAATCATACAACACACAGAAAACCAACATGGGATTGTCTGCCTTTATCACATTCTTATGGATGAGGGCAATCAGATCAGATGTTAGTTCTAAGATTTAAGCAAAAATGTAAAATTGCCTGAAGGTTTTTATTGAAATAGTAACTTTGTTGACTACAACAGCACCTTCAGTCCACAGACCCAGCCTTTATTCTCTCCTGCTAATACACATTCTTCTTCTGTCAATAGTCTTTATATGGATTTTAGAGCCCCCACTGGTAATTAATCTCAATATTTCTTTATGTCCTATACAATGTAGAGCTTGTACCCATTCTCAGTGCAACTGAAAGGAAAGTCGAACTTTTCTCAGTGTAAAGCAGCTTCCCATGAAAATCCTTGTTAAGCCACTCTTTAATCTTTCTTTTGTGGAATCAGAATATTCCCATTTTCTTGGATCATTCAGTCAACAAATATATAGTGATTTCCTGGTATGTTTTGGACATTGTGTTATTCATAAGGAAACAATGGTGAGCAAAATCAGATCTGGTTCTTGCCAGAACTGAGCTCAGAGTCTAGTGGTGGGAGAGCCAGATGGGAATCAAATAATCACACAAGTTAAATGTGAAATTGCATCTGTGAAGAAGGAAAAATACACAGTTGTGTGTGAATGTAATACAAGCAGAGGGCAGTCAGGGAAGTCTTTGCTGAAGAAGCAAATGTTGAGCTGAAGTCCAAGGGCTGAGAATAAAGGTAATTAAGTAAACAGTTTTACAGGTAAGGGGGACAGTATGTAAGAAGACTTTGTGGTGTGAGAGTATAAAGAATAAGAGGAAACTTTTTAAGATTGAAGGAAATATTCTTTGTCATAAGAGCAATAGGGAACCTAAAGGTTTAAAAGAGTTGTTGAGATAAGGTGGAAATATTTGCATTTTGAAAAATCACTCTGACTGCAATCTTGGAAAATATCAAGGGAAGGGGACATGTGGTCCCAGGCTAGACTGTTTGGGAGTATTTTGCAGTAGTCTAGGCAAAAGAAATAAGATTAAAGTGGTGGCAGTGTAGTAATTACTACACTGAGTGGGCAGAGCAGTTTGTGGTGGGAACTACAGAATGAGTCAACAGTGATCTCCAGGTTTCTGGAATAATGGGGTAGTCTGAATACCATTCACTGAACAGGGCAATATTGCCAACAGATACCATGAGGAATAAGATCACAAGTTTGAATTTTTATGTGTTGAGCTTCAAGATTTTCTTTCACTAACCCTCTTCTTTTTCCTAGTTTTTAAGCATCTTTCAGAATTTTTCTTCTGGAATCACTATAAATTAAAAAGAAAGGGGGCACAAAGATATAGAGCAGCATCTCTTTAAATCTTCTGTTTTGCAGATGGTAAGAAGATTTCAAACATCTGCCACATTTGAAAATCCAACTCTATTTACCATCCTAATACATGTTAATCACTCAACAAATTGAAAATAAAACAAATTATGCCTTACTCACCAGCCATACCATCTAACTCATCAGTTCATATGAGCATCCACTGTGAGTCTGACAACATTTCTCCATCCCATAAAATATTATACACTAACTTGATAATGTATTTGACTTAGAGGTTTACTTAAATTTTGATGTATATAGCATCTCTCTCCAAGTTAAGTGCAAGCTCACTGATGGTAGGAACCACATCCTTTATTTCTAACACATTGTAGAAAATGCTCCTCAGTCCAGGGACGATAAATATCATACATTTCCCAACCCCTGACACTGCTGGGCATTGGTAAGGGTATAAGAGTATAAGGCTAAAGAGAAAGTTGCATTTGAGGAGTTGAATTCCAAAGCCAGAATTGCTACTTAACTAGCTGGGCAAAAGTGGGCAAATTAGTTCACTTCCCTGAGCTTCAGGTCCCTCAATAATTAATCTCTGAAGATTCAGTTCAATGGGATCCTGTACCTTAATGCATAAGAACTTGTCAGAGAAGACATAACAGCTTTCTTTATTTTTCTTGAGTAAATATTGAATAAATAAGGGCATGAATGAATGGATATCTGAGTGAGTGAATCTGAGGGAGGATGTAATGAGTAGAAAGGGTATCAATTATGTAGTTAAGGAACTGGGATCCTAACCCCAGTTCAGCCATTGACTCACTCTCTGATCCTAGGTGAGTCTCTTTTCCTTTGTGCCTTGGTTTCCTCCCCTAGGAAACCTCTCCCAGCGATGCTGCACATTTTTTTTGACACCCTATTGTCATAGCCCCAGAGCCAGGGAGCCACAGGGAGAAGCTCTTTACTTAACTATATCCCTTTGAGAATAAAGAGAGGGACCATAATGAGGGAGCACTGTTCATTTCCAGTGTGAAAAGACCTCTTCAAATGGGAAATGACAGCACTCAGATTCCTCCCTTTGATCTACTCTGTGTTACTTTCTTCTTCTCTTTGTGCAAGAGAAATTCTACTTTAGGAGATGCAATTGTTTAACAAGTGAGTCCTCGGTGATTCTAAAGCCAGAACCTTGTGGGGCAAAGATGGGCAGGTACCAATTACTGCACAAAGATTGCCCTGGGATTCCAGAAATAACTCCAACCATTACAGAATTTCCCTGTTCATAGTTCAAAAGTCTGCAGTTGTACCAGAATTAAATTCCCTAGATCCCATTAACTCAGTACAACTTTTTCTGAGAAAGACAATAAAAGGCTTTTTGCTGACTCCCCTTAACCCACCAGTTGTATGTACATTTTAGAAGCCTAATTTCAATGTACTGTATATTACATAGATCAAAATTAGAGTGTCATTGAATGGTGTCAAAATAACACTGCCAGGTAATTGAAATGAGCCCTATGTCAAAAACCCCTAATTCTCACCAGATAGAAAAAACAGAAGCCACATGGTGTATCATTAAGCTGAAAGGGTGACTTTTATTTGGCAAGACTGGATTTTAGCTAAGACCTATTACAGAGAAATTCAGACATTTGCAATGACATCCATCCTCTTTGTAACATATGTAAGCATTATAGTTACTCCCAGTTGAACTTAACTGCAGCTTTCTTCGCTCTGGGCAGCTCTATCACGGTAGCTCCTAAATCCACAGTCACAGTCTGAATGGAATATTGTTTCTCTTATATCGAAATCTTCCCAAAAATGTAGATGATACCGTATAAGATACATATTTTTTAAAAAGATAAATAACTTGAACTATTATAGGACAGTATTAAGGAGCAGGGCTGGAAAGATTGATGTCGAGTTCTGAATACTTAGCTTGGTATCCAACTTTATCTTGCAGGCTACTGAACATTTTGAAAAGCAGGTTGCAACCTAATAGCATTCTGCTTTAGGAAGTGCAGCTGATAATTTCATTTTGGCTTAATGCTTCAAACGACGCTTTGTTTAGGACCTGAGTTCAAAATTTATCTCAATAGTCTTTGTAAGCTTAGAAAACAAAAATTGTTTTAAACATCATTTCTCGTTCAGCATAATCTACATTTTGGTGTGGACTTTGCTTCACCCTTCATGCTCACATGTAAGGTATTTGCTTCATACAAAATTAGTCCGGCTGAAAACCCCGCCCTCACGATAAGGGTTGCTATATGATGTACTTGCAAGGCTCTGTAGCTTACGGGGATTAGGAGAGCGGCAAGTGGAGCAGGGCGGCGTGGAGAGGGTTCAAACATAATCGCTGAGAAGCACGGATACTGAGGGATGTAGTCATGGCACAATGCCAGGCATCAGGCTCATCCAGGGACTCACAGATCTGTCTCCAAGTTCAGAGACCATAGCTTCCAGGAGTTCCAAGAAGTCCCTGTAGTGTCTTATAAAGCAATATGATTTTACTGGATCACAGACATTTGCATGAACTTTAATGCATTGATTGTGAGAGAAAAATGACCATCAATCCGGCTGCCTTGAGCTCTTTAGTCAAACCCTAGAACTTGGACCAGCACTCCACAGCCCACATTCCCTCCAGTGCTGTTCAATCTGACCTTGAGAGCTGACCTTGGAAAAAGGGCAAGAGATATTTGACTCAATGTCTTTGAATCTGAATTCACCGTCTACCACCTTCCTTCTCTCGTCTTCCCTCCCAATATTTCTCATTCATGTGTTTATTAGGATTACATGTTTTTCACTCAGACCTCATTTCTTTTTTCTTTTTTTCTTTTTTTCCGTCTTGCCTTCGTATAAGCCTGTTTTTGTGTTCAAAATTGATCCTAACCTTTTTTCTGGAACAGGATAATGTTGACCTTCAGCACTTACACAAGACTGGAACAAGTGGAAAAAGAGCAGAGTATACTGTCATTCTTCATGTTCTAAGAACAATTCAAACAAGCCTGCTCCGTAATGCTGACGGGATCTCCCCAGATTCGGCTTTTGAACACACCTTCACCAGGGCCAGCTTGCCCGGCCTGGAGGCCAGGAATGGTCGGAGAGCGCCACCTCGTGGACTCAGTGGAAAATGCTTCATTCTGTGGATGAGTCTTGAGTTACAGACTCCAAACACGTTTAAGAAAACTGTATTTTAAAATGCTGTGAACACCTTCCAGTCACTGAAGCAAAACCTGAATTTATGAATTCTCTGTCCTAGGTATTCTCCGAGTAGCAGCAGAAATGTCTGTACAATGAATCTGTCCTCGAGCAAAATTTAAGGTGAAGGACAACCCTAGCTTCCCTGCTTTAAATAAAAAATTTGGAGCAATCAGAAATTCAAAGAAAATGGAGCACTAATTATGCAGATCACATTCAAACTAAAATTTATATTGTATCTGAGCAGTAAGTTCCACCCCTGCTTTAAAGTAGAGACTAATTACTGCTCTTCCATTAAATCTTCCCTCAGGAAATCACTCCTTTCCTTGGAACCAACATCCATTTTACAGAAACCAGTTACCTTTTCATATTTAACACCAGCAGTTGTCAAAGGAATGGCTTATGGATGATTTACATTGAAATCACCTATAATGGTTTTTTGTTTGTTTGTTTGTTTTTATTTTTTTTAAAGATTTTATTTATTTATTTGACAGAGAGAGAGATAGGGAGAGCAGAAACACAAGCAGGGGGAGTGGGAGAGGGAGAAGCAGGCTTCCCACCGAGCAGGGAGCCCGATGCAGGGGCTCGATCCCAGGACCCTGGGATCATGACCTGAGCTGAAGGCAGACACTTAACGACTGAGCCGCCCAGGTGCCCCCACCTATAATGTTTTTTTAAAGTGCGTGTTTCTTGGCCCTACCCTACATCAATTAAATCAGAATTTCTAGGCCTGGAACCTAGGGATGGGCATTTAAAGTCAGCCCTCCAGCTGATTCTCTCGCATACCGAGTACTCCAGTCAAAGACCCCAAGAGTTGAATCTTGCTTTTGCTTCCCTTGCCAGAGAAGACATATCTAGAAAAACGTTGCTACGGCCAATGTCAAAGAAATGACTGCCTATGTTTTCTTCTAGGACATTTACGATTTCAGGTGTCACATTTAGGTTTTTAACCTACTTTGTGTTTATTTTTGTGTATGAGAGAAAGTGGTCCAGCTCCATTCTTTTGCATGTGGCTGTCCAGTGTTCCCAGCACCATTTGTTGAAGAGACTGTCGTTTTCCCCACTGCATATTCTTGTCTCTTTTGTTGTAGATTAATTGACCATAAAAGTGTGGATTTATTTCCGGACTCTCTATTCTGTTCCATTGATCTATGGAATATTACTCAGCCATAAAAAAAAAAAAAAAATGAGATCTTGCCATTTGCAGCAACATGCATGGACCTAGAGAATATGATGTTAAGTGAAATAAGTCAGTCAGAGAAAGAAAAATACCATATGATTTCACTCACATGTGAAATTTAAGAAACAAAACAAATGAACAAACGAAGAGGAAAAAAAAGACCAAAAAAACCCAGATTCTTAAATATAGAGAACAAACTGGTGGTCACCAGAGGGGAGGTGTGGGGGGCCACGGTGGGGGAATAGATAGAGGGGATTAAGAAGTACACTTATCTTGATGAGCACTGAGAAATGTATAGAATTGTTGAATCATTACATCATACACCTGAAAGTAATATAACACTGTATGTTAATTATATATGAATGAAAAATAAAATTAAAAAAATAAAGACCTCAATACTCTGCATTTGATCCAGAAATTAGATAATATAGGAAGTGATTTGACCTTGTTCCTGCATATTAATTTTTCATAGCTCAGCTTCTTGGAACACCTTGTCCAGGAAGCTTCCCTAATTTATTCCAGAAAATTCAAACAGATGCCTTCTCCTCTGAGTCCTTCAGTCTAGTTACGTCCTGATACATGCTAGAAAGTAGTCATTTTATTCCACCTTTATACTTTAGCTCCTCAGAGGTCTGTGTTTTTGCTGAGACATCCTGGAAGGTGGGGAGGGTCTCACTCATCTCTTTAGGGGACCCTGCAAGCCAACATGCATCAGCATATTGCAGATGACAAGGTTTAAAGAGTTCATCCCATGCTTGGAATCTTTCTGTCATCCCATGCTTGGAATCTTTCTGCTAAAAATAATCAGCCAAGCAAGAAGACTTGCAGCATGGTCACTACAAAATAGTCCCCCCCGCCCCAGCTTAGAAGCACCAAACTGACTGTCCTCAGTGGAATAGAGACCGTGCCCTCATGCCCACTCAGGCACCGAGCCTACAGGTACCTAGACACACCAATCATGTTGCAACTGCTTGGCTCTCTGCAGTGCCCCAGGAATTCTGAGCGACAAAGGAGACAGTCATCTGTTCCACAGCCTAGCAATTGTGTCATTAAACAAATTGCTCCATAACGTCAGAAGGGCATTCTCTGTGACAGCCAAGTGATATAATTTGTCTTGATTCCAGACGCTGGAAGCATCTGTCTGGAATCCATGCATCTCATTTGATGTTGCAGGTTTATCTACAGAAAAGTGAGACTATAACCAGAAACTGAAAGCAAGTATAAACATTAAGTGACTACTTTAAAAAGCTGTAGTTTTGCCTTTGTGGCACAAATGAGTGGAAACTTTTTCTAAATGCCATCGCTTTATACAACATGAAAACCATGACTTGTTATTATCTAGACAAAACTGCTTTCAGAACAGGCACATCAACCGGTCGAACTACTGGAACATAACAATAGTTCCGGGTTAAACAGAGAGTTCATTTGGCTCAACACGTCTGTTTCTAATAGAGATGCCTCACAAAAGTAATAATGTTTATTGGGCACCAACTCATACCATGAGCCATTAGATGCTATGGAATCAAAGGAAGGAGGCATGTATCACACTGGGTAATTCAGGGATGGTCTGATAGAATAAATCAAGTTTTATGCAGGCCTGGAAGGATGCACAGTCTAGGGAGTCGAGGCAAGACAGAGCACAAATAGCAGCCAACAAGCACAGCCATTCCTCCCTCTCTATCCACCCCCATTTCCTTTCTAGCGAGGTCAGCATCCACTGGTATAACCCTTCCAGCAGCAGCTCTCAGCTGACTGGCATCCTTGCCTGGAATGGTCTTTTCCTCCACCCCACCCAGCAACCCACTACCAAGGCATGCATGGGCTTGCACCACCTCTGCAATCTTCACCTCAAACATCCAGCTCCGACTCCTTTCCTCTTATCCTCCTAGTACGTCCTTCCACCACTCCTCAGCAATTCCTCAGTCTTCCTGAAATTCACCATCCATTGTTCTCCCCACTCTCCGGCATCACGTCAGACCTCTTCCCAACGTCAGACTTCTAATCTTTGCCATGTTGGCTTCCAGAAATAATTCTGTCCCTTTAGACCAGAGGGGGTCTTCCTGCTCTATATGCTTTTGTAATACTCTGGATTTCTCCCATCTTTAACCTAACCACCCTTCAGGACAATTACTATGTTTTGCCTTCCCCAGGTGAGAGAATGGGAACCAAGAAAACAGAAATCATTGCCATTCTTATCTGATGCTGAGTATCTAGAGTGTTTGGCAAATAACTGGTACTTAAAAAATCATTCATTGTATCAATAAACAAAATGATGAAGTCTAATGTGGGCAAGGTATATGGAAGGCTTGCGGCAGCAGGGAAATATCAGGCTAGAAAATCAGGTTGGAGCCATTTTCCAGAGTTCTTGAGCATTCAGATAAATTGGCTTTGTTTATTGTCTAGGTAATGAGAAAACTGGGGGGGTCTTCAAAGATAAAGAGGCTCCCCCAAATATTCATTTTTCTCAATAACTAGTACCGCTGATTAGTAAAAGCATTTATACATTTATTGCAGGAAATTTGAAAAATTTAGTGCATTAGGAAGAAGTAGGAAGAAGAAAAGTAAATCATTTCTACAGTACTGTTATTTGATGTTTTTTTCCCCTTGTAATTTTCTAGACATTTTTTTTACACAGTGGGGATAATGTAATGCAGTCCCAGTCAAGCTTGGGTTCTACTCTGTTTCCCCTCAACATTGTAAATTAAGCACTTCTTTCTTATTTAAAAACCTTTAGTAAGCTTCTTTCAAGGGGCTATTTAATATTCAGTCATATTATTATACTTTTTTACTTACAATTTCTCTATTTCTAAAAACATGTTTTCAACCATTTTTATATTTTTATTGACATGTTACATAGTTGGGTACCTAAATCTTATCTGTTCTGCTCTATGAAATTTACAAATATCTCCCCCCACATAAGTACTACTGAGATCAAGTACTTAATGTTACCAGCACCCAAAATCTTCCCATATGTCCTTTTCCAGACAATACCCCCCAAAGGTATTTGTCTGACTTACAGCACCATAAATGAGTTTTGCCTGTTTTGAACTTCATAGACTTTGTGCCTGACTTCTTTGGCTCAACATTATGTCTGCAAGATTCATCCATGCTGTTGCTTCATTCACTGTAACTTCTTTAAAGTATGTTTCTATGTAAGCATACCACACTACATTTATCCATCCCATGGTGATGGACATATGGTTTGTTTCCAGGTTGAGACTATTACAAATAAGTTTCTATGATTATCTATACTTGATTCAGTCATATCTGTAGTCTAAAACCCATCTTAGTGAAATGGTTGCAGAAATTTACCAACATTGTGAAAGACAAATGGGTTTTTTCCTGAACATGCCTCATCCAGTTATCTCACATTGTGCAAATAAAAGTGTTTTCTGATGTCAGGGCTAGACAAAGGGCTCTACATCAATTTCTGCTCATCCATTCTTTACTTCTGGTGCCAAATTCATGAGTTACCAAGGAACAACCGAAAACAAAAGGAAACATTCACCTAAAAAAAGGGCATTGGTGATGTTGGAGGAGGGGACACCACACCAGAATGGTCTGCCACACACAGGCATTTTACCCAAGTTCCAGCACTTTGAACTGTCATGGTCTTCGGAGATACGACGCTTTGGTTCTAAGTTAGTTGCACAGGGTCCAGAATGAGAAAAACCTCGATTTGAATCCTGGTTCAATTCCATCTATGTGGTCTTTTTTTTTTTTTTTTAAGATTTCATTTATTTATTTGACAGAGAGAGACACAGCGAGAGAGGGAACACAAGCAGGGGGAGTGGGAGAGGGAGAAGCAGGCTTCCCGGTGAGCAGGGAGCCCGATGTGGGACTCGATCCCAGGACCCTGGGATCATGACCTGAGCTGAAGGCAGTCGCTTAACCAACTGAGCCACCCAGGCGCCCCCATCTATGTGGTCTTGATAAGTTACTTTACCTCAGCTCCTCATTTTAAAACTGGGACTAAGAATATTAATATTAGCAAGATTAAATTCATTCTAATACCTGCCATGTAACTAGATTTTAACAGGTATTATTTTTCTATACTGACTAATGGCCACCAACGTGCAGTGAGTTTTAGCTTAGGAGGTTCAAATAAGTTTAATTTCAGGTACAATGCTCAAATACAATCTTGAAATAAATCCCTTAAAAAACAGAATGACAGGTTTGCTGCACTGCAATCTATCCACCCAACTCTGACACTGTAAATCTATGTCAGTATCATGTTTAACCACAGCAAATTATAGCTGCAGCTAACAGTGAATTTTTGTATTCTATTTGAGACTCCACAACATGCTTTTAAATTCAAATCTAATTCAATAATCTTGACATCTTTGAGGATATGTCCTCATCTGTGCAAGTTATCAATATATTGTATCTCAGCTCAAAACCATTCTTCATTATCTGCTCATAATGGACTTGAACCCTTTGAGTTTTCCTTTACAACAAGCACAATATTAAGCTTTGTCAGTAGAGGGCGCTGGAGAAAGGGGTTTTTCCTGCTGTTTTCTAGTGAGCTTCTATACCAGATTGATTTTCTTTTTATTCTCACTACATAGAAGCCAGCAGCTAGTTTGTGAGGGGAATCCAATGGTGCTCAGCCCAAGTCATATGCCCAGAATGTGCAATCCTTTAGTGAGTTTATGGTCCCATCCCCATCCCAGTAACCACCGTGGCATGGATCTGCCAAGGTGAATACCATACATCCCAGGCCTCAAACCACCCTGCAGGTGAGCAAGATCTAGACAGCCCAACTCTCTGTGCACCTGCCAGTGTTCAGTTCCTGCCATACCAATGCTTTCTCTAGCCTTACACTTCTGGGCAGTGTAGTCTCTCCAATGCCCCATTCCCACAGAGGAAGGCTTCTCTAGCTCCTAGTTCTTACAGCATCTGGGGCTTAGGAACGCCCAGGAGCAAGCAGCTTCATAGAGCACTGACTGCAACAACTCTGCAGCAAGTCTTGAGGTTCAGCAATTCCACGTGGACTGCTATTCCAGTAGGCCAGGAGGCAGGCTTCTAGCAATTCCCGATGGTGAATTACTTCAGTGACCCTTCCATCATCCAGTGAGCTCTGGCTACACTGTCTCCAAAGAGGTCTGGACCTCAGCCTGGAGTACAGGTGAAGGGCTCTTCCTTAGCACTCCTTGGCCCTTTGGATAGTAGCTGCTCTTCATACATGCTATTTCTGCATTCTATAGAACTCTCCTTACTTCTTACTAGCCAATTCCCTGTTACTTCAGTCCATGTTTTACTTAATAATTCTTATCTTAAACTTTCCCTCTTCAAATTCCTTTGTGGTTTGTCGCTTCACTGGGCCCTAACTGACACCATCTTACAAGATGAAGAAATTCAAGTGCAGCCAAGACAAAACGAATCCCTAAACCCAGATATTTTAATTCCAAAATCCCATTATTTTTACACTATATCGAAATACTCATTCCATGAATAAAAGCATATCAAGTGAAAAAGGAAGAAATACTTAATTCTATAAAATGGCAAACCTTAGTGTCACTCCATTCTCTTAGACACTCAAAAGAAAAAGCATCACACCACAGTATATGCTATACTTGGACTACCCACTACACAGAGATAACCTTGTAGGACCCTATTAAGGAGCAAAAAGTGAAGACTGATATTATATCCAATAATAATCTCAAAGCAAATTCTGGAAGCCATAGGCAATACTCAACACAGATAAAATTCAACACAGGACACCAAGCAAAACTCAACAGAGATCACAGGTAAAACTCAACAAAGGATACCAAGTAAATTAACATCTTAACTTTTGATGAAATGAGTATACAGTTGTAATGGACACAGTGTAATCAGGTACTCATTTTATGGCTCACCCAAATAAACCAAACTGATGAGAAAAAATGCTTGACTTTTCATTGTAGTCAAGGTTCATTTACTGAGCATATAAAGAAAAATTGGCTCCTAAAATTAGACTCTAAAGAAAACTTAATATAATACAGTTCAGTGAATTAAGCATCCAGTTACCAAGCTGGCCATTGTCCCATCTCAATCTCTGACAGTGAACAGATCATTTGGCCACTGTATCCAATAGTCTTCATTTAGAGTGATTTAGAGTAAAAACAGAAAACTCTATGTCAATCCTGTATTTCCTTTACCAAAAAGTTGCATTTGGTTACAGCTTGTCCTGTATGTTCAACACACCTCTGTACCTTTGTGCTCAATTTTTCCTCTATCTGGAATACATTTCCAACAGTGTCAACCCCTATCTCCTACTCCCACTTCAACTACTATCTCAATAAGGAAGCATTTCCTAGCCTTCACTAACAATATGGAATGTGACTGCTTCATCATTGGAAGCCCCATAGAATGATCTGTGCTTCTCTCATAATGAGTATTGTGATCTGCTCTGTGTGGTCACCACATGTGTATCTCCCTTCATCTCTTTGGGAGCTGTATATTGCTCAGGGAAGGAAATCTTTTATTGTTATGTTTTACTGCCCAAACTGCAATCATGATTGTTTCCACACTGACAGTGCTCAGTGATAAATAGTTAGATAATTTTCCTTGGTCACACACACAGTAGGTGTAGAGAATGACAAAGAATAGAATCCAAGTCTCTTGACTTTCTAACAGCCCTCTTTGTATTATGTCATTGTGTCAAGAAATGAGATTTAAAGATAATAACATCAGGTTTGGAGGGAGGAGTTGAGAGAATGGAAGCACCATGACAATTACCAGTTTGACAGCATAGTCTGCATTGTGGTTGGCAACAGGAACATTTATTTTATTTTTTTTTTTTTTTTAATTTTTTTATTCTTATGTTAATCCCCTTACATTACAACATTAGTTTCAGATGAAGTGTTCCATGATTCATTGTTTGTGCACAACACCCAGTGCTCCATGCAGAATGTGCCCTCCTAAATACCCACCACCAGGCTAACCCATCCTCCCACCCCCCTCCCCTCTAGAACCCTGTTTGTTTTTCAGAGTGGCAACAGGAACATTTAAAAGCCTCATGGCCAAACCACGAGAACTGAAACCAGCTTACAGTACTTGGAATTTATTTGGTGTAATTATGACTATTGAGCAGGGGACGATCATATAAAAAACTACATTTGTAATGATTATTAGGCCCTTAGGTATCTATGCACTGGAGATAAGTAATGTTGAGATTTAGTAGATTCCTGAAGTTAGGAGTTTACTAAAAAGCTCCCACTACAGAGAATGTGTCAAGATCTGATACAGTATCACATGTATTTAGTATATTGCATTTAATCTTCTGCAGTTTTCTTTTTTACTCAAAAATCTGTTCCTAAGATTTATCCATGTAGTAACATACAGCCTTAGTTTATTCATTTCATGGCTCTATAGTATTCTACTGTGTTAATTACTAAAATGTACTTATCCTTTACATTGGGTTGTTTACAGACTTCTGCTCCTCTAAACAATGTGTTCTAAACATTCTTGAATGTGTCTCTTGGTGATGTGCAAGAGTTTTATCTATAGCATTTGCCTCGAGGTAGAATAGATAATTATAGAGTATGCATATTGTCAACATTATAAATCATATTTTCACTCCTTGACCTTTTTATTTTGGCAAAGATCTCCAGTATAATATGGAATAGAACTAGTGAAATTGCACATTCTTGCCTTATTCCCAATTTTAGTAGGAAAGGATTCAATATTTAACCATTCATTTTGAGGTAAACTATAGGGGTTTTTGGTAGATGTTCTTTATCACCTTGAGAAAGTTCTTTATATTTCTAGTTTGAAGAGAGGTTTTTTGGTTTTGTTTGTCATGTATGACTGCTCAACTTTGTCAAATGTTTTCTCCGAATCTGTTGAGAGGATCATGTGATCAGTATTTTTAAATGTTTACTCTATTAATATGAATTGCTTTGATAAGTTTCAAATGATAAACAAACCCTGTATCCAAGATAAATTCCACTTAGTTGTGGTTTATTAGCCTTTTTATATATTCCTGAACTTGATTTGTCTATGTTTTGTTAAGGATTTTTTTGTAGCTATGTGTTATGTATGTACTACTTTTCTTGTAATATTTTTGTCAGGTTTTAGTAATGGGTTTATGCTGACCTCATTTTGCTTCTTCCTCTACTTGCTGAAAGATGTGAGGCCATTCTTGAAAGTTGATTTTGTTGGAGCTTAAATTCTATCTTCTGCACAGTTTGTATAGCGCCCCCTAACTTTAGGGGGCGCTATACACACTTAAGTCTGTATGAATGGCACCCGTCTGGAGTTGTTCAAGGCACAGCTTTTGTGACTGCACACACTAAACTTGCTATGATTTTCTCAAAACTTTGATGGTATTGTTCCACTGTCTCCTTGCTTCCATGTTTGAGAGACCTCTTTACCTAATTATTGTTCCTTCGCATTTGATCAGTCTTTCTCTCCTGCTATTCCTGAGAGCTCTTTTTCTCTGGTGTTCTTTAATTTCACTATAAATTCTTGGGTGATATATTATTTCGTTATACATAGGTGTGTATTTCTTTTTATTATCCTACCTAGTTGCTATGCACTGAATGTCCTCCCAAAATTCATAAGTTGAAAACTAATCCCTAATGTGCTGGTATTTGGCGGTGGAGACTTTGGGAGGTGATGAGGTCATGAGGGTGGAGCCCTCCTGAATGGAATTAGTGCCCTTATAAAAGTGACCCCAGAGAGCTCCCTTATCCCTCTCATGATGTGAGACACATGGAGAAGATGGCCATCTATAAACTAGGAAAGGGCCCCCATCAGACACCAAATCTGCCCATGCCTTGAGCTGGGATTTCCCAGCCCGCTAAACTGAGAAATGAATTTCTGTTGCTTATAAGCTACCCAGTCTATGGTATTTTGTTATGGCATCCCAAACGGACACAAGTGTGTGTGTGTGTATATATATCCTTTGAGTATGTACAAGTTTTTCATCACTTTCAGATAGGTTTCAGTCAATTTTTTTCTCAGTTACCTCTATTCTTTCCTTCTAGAACTCTGATCTAGATATTTATTGTGTTCTCCATTATCACTTAACCTTTCATATTTTCTATCTTCTTTTCTCTGTATTATTATAATCAGGGTAATCTCTTCATGTATGGCTTCTATTTCACAAATTCTCTTGTTAGCTCTGTCTGATGTGCTAATAAACTGTCCATTGAGTTTTTAATTTTAATTAAATTTTCCATTTTTACAAGATGTATTTGATTCCTTTTGGAAACTAATTGGACCACATTTGAAAATCTCTTGTTTCTCTTTATGTAAAGTTTTTTTTTAAATCTTATTTCTTAAATATTTTATACAGAGCTCTTTAATAGTCTAAAATTGATAATTTTAATACATGAAGTTCTTGGTTGTTAAGGGTCTAAATTTATTACCTTTTGTACCTTGTAATTATCATTAAGAATGGCTTTTTTTAAGAGTTTGATGATAGGGGCGCCTGGGTGGCTCAGTTGGTTAAGCGACTGCCTTCGGCTCAGGTCATGATCCCGGAGTCCTGGGATAGAGTCCCACATCAGGCTCCCAGCTCAGTGGGGAGCCTGCTTCTCCCTATGACCCTCTCCCCTCTCATGCTGTTTCTCTCTCTCTCTCTCTCTCATAAATAAATAAATAAAATCTTTTAAAAAAAAAGAGTTTGATGATATTTGTAAGCTCAAGTTTGATTGAATCTATCTCTTTAAATTATGAGGATCGATCTTTCTCTTGGGGTGTGGAATCCAATAATGGAAGTAAAATAACTCTAATTCTTTAAAGTATTATTCAAAAATGATTATTGTGAGGGCGTCTGGGTAGCTCAGTCAGTTAAGCTTCTGACTCTTAATTTCGGCTCAGGTCATGATCTCAGGATTGTGAGATAGAGTCCCATGTCAGGTTCTGCAGTGGGCGAGGAACCTACTTAAGATTCTCTCTCTCCTTCTCCCTCTGCCCCGCCTCTCTAAATAAATAAATAAATGAATAAATAAATAAATAAATAAGAGTATTATGGTTGTCTTCCTCCAAGGAAGATTTGCTTTTTGCTTTTGTTCTTGGTCAAGAGTCAGAAGATGCTACTGATCTGTGGCCACTTCTGCCTTTTTGGGTGTGCGTGTTGGGCTGAGGCGGGGGCTCCAGCTTAAAGGGGGGCTCCTCTGCTTAAAGTAAGAATCTTGGTCTCAGTTCTTCCACCACAATGCCCCCCAGGATTAGTCTTCCATTCTCACACTCACATTGACCTTTGTCTTTATTAGTCAGTTAACCAAGTTCATTTGTGCAGATCAAATTTAACTACTTTAGGTTTAAATTCCATTTTTTTTATCGGCTCAAAGTATTTTTCCAAAACAATAGTTCATCTGTGTAAATAATACATCTTTAAGAACAAGGAGATTTTATTCTCCCTGTGCAATAGTCTTAATCTATGATTTCCCTTTGAATCAAGATTTGGCAAAAAGATCAACATGTACATATGCATATTTCTCTTAACAAGAAAGGCTTGAATGTTCTAATATAAAGATTTTTCTGTTTTATCAGCAGAATAAATTAAACATGTGGAGTGCCTGGTACAAATGTAGTCTAGGAATGTTATACAACCAAAAAGACTGATATGCATAAAAGAAGTAAAAATAATTGAATGTGTGGTAGAAGGAAAAGAAAAAAAAGCAAAAGTTTATGAATAAAAGATCTACTTCAGATGCTTACAAAGAAATGAGGCTCTCCAGAAAGGACAAGATATGAAAGGATGCTGCATTTCAGAAATTCAGCATGAAAAAGTGGGAGAATTCCCTTGACAGGCACTTAGGACAAAAACAGCAAAGCATTCAAGGCACATTCACCATACTACATGGTGCAAACCCTTTTCATATGGTGAAGGAAGTTTCCAGAAAGCAATGAAGGGTATCAAGCCATTAGCCAAGACTTCACCACAGGTAAGAAATGGTGCTAGTTGTTGATTACTATGGATCTGAGGAGGGGAATATGTAACCATAAAGAAAGGGTAAGGCAACACTGAGAAGGTGTCTTGTACTTAACCAAGTAATCAATTGTGAACATAAAGACAAAAGAGGCACTAAAGGCCTAAAGGCTCACAGCTAAATTACAGCTATTCTGGATGTCTGTGGGCTTGGACACCTCAGTTCAGATAGTTTTTCCAGTATTGATTTCCCTATAGCATATATTAATATTTATTTTCAGTTTAATTGTTATTAATTTGAAATGAGGAAAATTTTTTGAAGTAATCCCATCATCAACTTTTTTCCCTCTTATTGGTAAGAAATGTACTTTTATTGAACTTTTAACAATAAGGTTAAGCCATGAGACTTACTGCTTGGGAAGGAATAAGCAAGTACTTCCTAGATTAAAAGTCTATAGAGTAGGGGCGCCTGGGTGGCTCAGTTGGTTGAGCGACTGCCTTCGGCTCAGGTCATGATCCTGGAGTCCCGGGATCGAGTCCCGCATCGGGCTCCCCCTGCTCGGCGGGGAGTCTGCTTCTCCCTCTGACCCTCCTCCCTCTCATGCTCTCTGTCTCTCATTCTCTCTGTCTCAAATAAATAAATAAAATCTTTAAAAAAAAAAGTCTATAGAGTAAAAATAAAACAAGATGAAATCAGAGAGGGAGACAAACCATAAGAGACTCTTAAATCTAGGGAACAAACTGAGGGTTGCTGGAGAAGAGGTGGGTAGGGGGATGAGGTAACTGGGTGGTGGGCATTAAGGAGGGCACGTGATGATGTAATGAGCACTGGGTGTTATATAAGATTGATGAATCACTGACCTCTACCTCTGAAACCAATAGTACATTATATATTAATTAATTGAATTTAAATTTTTAAAAAAGTCTAGAGAGTAGGAAAAGAGGATGTGATATAGAGAAGGCTTCTACCAGATGGAAACCGGATATGGAAACTTTTTGATGAAGAAATACTGAGTCTCTTAGAAGGGACAAGAAAAGGGTCAAAAGCTCTCTGGGTCTCTTAGGTTCCCAGTGCTTCCATCATTCTGGTTCTCAGCTCAGGGTAGAGTAAGGCAAGAAGATTGAAACTCTTCCTGAGGAGAAAATTGAAAGTATCCAGGGATTTTTGTTTGCAGCTCTGGGGAAAGATCTGCTTGCAGGGAAGCTCTGCATCAACATGGTGTACCTCCAGCAGAACAGACATGATAATACAAGTATTTAGATGGAGAGAAGGTCAGGATTAGCCCCCTTCCCTTGCATGGTCTCTACTTAAGAAGGATGCACAATCTATTGTATTTATGACATCGATAACATTTTATAGCTTTCTTTTTCAACATTATAGAAGCTTATGTTTTGCTGTTAAAGAGTCTTTATAATATTACTGATAACTGAATACTATTCCAGCGAGTTGTTCTCCTAATGTACCTAGTCTTTACCCTACTGTTGCATTTTAGATTGTTTTCAGTTTCCACTATCACAAATAACTCTGGGGTTTTCTCTTTTGAATGAATAAACAGAATTGAGAATACATCTGAATAACCCTGTGCCTCCATAATACTAAATGTCAACAGTTCCACTGGCCCTCCGAATGCAATTGAACACGTATGCTTTAAAAACTACAAAGACGAAAACGAATACTTCACACAACTCATGGGATACTCAAGATAGAAGCCAAATGATTAACAAGGGGTCTTGCAGAGTGGTCACCAAAGGCCAAGAACTGCTCAGTCTTTCGAGTCAATAATATGTTATCAATTCACCATGACTAACCTTACCTAAACTCTGAAGAAGACATTCGATGGCAATGTCTTTTCATACACTGGGACAAAATATGACATGGGTGGTCTGACTAAAGTCTTTTCAGTTACTTCTCAGTATATGATGAAATCCAGAAGATGCCAAAAACATGGTAATATCTGTGACATTTTCATTGTTTATGGGGAATATAAGATAGGACATTTGAAATTTAATTGTGCTTTAAAGTTAGAAATACCTCATCATCATATAGATCAATCCAGTTATCATAAATTCATTTCTGCTTTCCAGGGCTATGCATAAAACCATCTGGAAAACCAGATTTGTTACACCACTGAATAAACTTAAAATTAGGAGGTGTGAATTGTGTAAGACTGATGAATCACAGACCTGTACCTCTGAAACAAATAATACATTATATGTTAAAAAAAAAAAAAAGAAGAAGAAGATAGTAGGAAGGGAAAAATGAAGGGGGGAAATCAAAGGGGGAGACAAACCATGAGAGACTATGGACTCTGAGAAACAAACTGAGGGTTCTAGAGGGGAGGGGGTGGGGGGATGAGTTAGCCTGGTGATGGGTATTAAAGAGGGCACGTATTGAATGGAGCACTGGGTGTTATACGCAAACAATGAATCATGGAACACTACATCAAAAACCAATGATGCAATGTGTGGTGATTAACATTACATAATAAAATAAAATTAAAAATAAATTAGGAGGCAGAAGGTTGGCTGAGACTTAAGGGCATCTTAATGAGAAGCCTGGTTCCAAGCAGAGCTAGTAGATAAACACTAGGTATTTTCATCAGCACTAAGGGTTTTCTTTTTTTTCTTTTTAATTGGATAATTACACAAAGTAGAAGTGTTATCTCACCTTTATTTTTATATTTCTTGGATTAATAAAACATGTACAATTATTAAACAATTCATTCACAGAACATATAATGACTGAGCACTTACTCTATGCCAGGAACCAATCTCATCAGCTCAATCAGAGTCCATCCCTCCTTGTCACCTCATTGTATGCTCTTCCTAAAGCCATGTTGTCACTCACTGGAGTCTGGCTGGTCCATTCCTCTCTCCCACACTAGTCTACGAACTCTGGTCTGTGAAGTCTGCAAGGCAAGTACTGTACCCTACAGGGCTTAGCCCTAAGTCGGGGCCACCAGAGATGCTTAATAAATACCCTGGGGACTCAGTGAAAACATTCTCCGGGGAAAGTGACATTACTGCATGATCCCTATGCATGCAAACTGTAGTCACTCTCTTCTAGAGTAGAAGAGAAAAAATCCATGCCTGCCAGGACTCCATCTTAATTATTTTTATAGCATAATTCCTAGCATCCCATAGGCATTCAGAATGAAATTCTCAAATATCATGGCTGCTTGGTTTCACTCACTCACTTAAGTTAACTTAACTTCCCATCAGATCTCAAAGTTAAGCCTCAATTCTCGCTGCAAATGCTAAATGGCAAGGCCAGAAATTTCAAAGGAATTGCTGAGCACTTAGGAGGCAAAAGTTGGTTAAATAAAGTTGTTTCATGCCTGCTGACTGTGAATGCCACCTTCAAAATAAAAGGATTTGGAAAATGCTATGCAGTAGCAACAATCATAAAACTATGAATCTTATTTCTTCTATTCTATGGCTATGGCTTGGTTCCCATGGGAACCAGACATATTTTAAACTTGTTTGTTTTTTAAAAGAAAAAAAAGCACCATTCTTCATGAGGCTTGCACTTAGGCACACCATATGCATTCATTCAAATGTTAAATGGATTAATAATAAAACTAATTTTAGAATAGTTGTATGGTTTCCAAAAGGAAACATAAATTAATTTTGAAGATGCATATGCTTTATCTAGTGAAAATATGGCGATGCTTACATGTGCATTATATATAGTCTTCAAAAAGTCTTAATGCTAAAGATAATCTTCTGCGTGTGTGTGTGTTTCAACATTTAGAAAACCTTTATTTAGCACTTTCCATGTAAGGAGACCTGGGATAAACAATTAAAATGAACTAGATCAAATCCCACTTTCTAGCCCTGTAGGTTAAGGAGACACAGGTGTGTTTACGATACGGTGATGATGGAAACACAAGGCGCAGTAGGAGGTGTGAGAGGGAAGTAAAATCAATGCCTGTGTGTCAGAGAGTTAGGGAACACTTTGATGACTATTAGGGACTTCATGAGAAAGAAACACATTAGATCTTTGCCTTTCTTAGGCAAATGACATATAAAGCAAGCTCTGATTTTTTCTTCTCTGTATTTCTTCCTTTCCCCAAAGAACTGGCTGCAGTAGCCACTTGCATCGTGCAATTGTATTCCTATTCATCTTCAGGTTGGGCAGGAAGAGAAAGTTCTTTCTAAATTCAGGAGCCTGCCTGGATTCTCTGTCTGAGCTTTGCCCCAAGCCTCTGAACTGAGCTGGACAAATGGCAATGAGGCTCAGAATGTCCGCTGGGAACAGGTAGGCCTGCTGAGCCACCGGCTGGCAACATAATCTGGAGCCTTCTCCAGAGCAGAGAAGCATTTCATTTCCTGACACAGAAGTATAAAAAAAAATCTGTGTTTGAAAAGGACGCCTACGGAACACAAGAGTTGAGTTGAATTATACCTGAGGTCTTCTAGGAGACATTTACTTATATCACAAGCTGAAACTCCAGTATATTAAGCACACGCTTGAGCACAGAAGACTGTTTCAGGAGTGGGGTTTCTTCAAGTTCCTAGGAGAATTTAACCTTTGCTCTCAACCACTTTCAATGACCCATGCATTTGGAGGAATAGTAGCACAAAATTACCCAAGCCAGATATGAGCTTTACCTTAGCTTGGGCTAACAGCAAATGGAATGCATTCAATTTCCTAAGAAAGCATAACCCTCTGAAAATGCAGAGTGCTCAGAGGAAAACCGGTTTGGGAATAAGTATGTGGAGGCTATAGGGCCTTGACTGTAATAAACTCCACATTTCCTGTTAGCTAACCAACTCTGCCTCTTCCCAGGTTCATCAAGCCCCTACCCTCTTGCTGCTTTTGCATCACTGTCAGGATCCCCTTTCCCAGGAGGCAAGTTCTGCATGGCTACCATGAAAGCCTTTGCTGAACAAAACCACTCGCAGGAGAGAGAACACGTTCTTTTTTCCTTCCAACTACTGTACTCTGTTTAGAGCATTTTCTCTATCCCACCCTGGGACATGAGGTTTTAAGCAAAAGCTGATTGGGAAAACAAGCTGCAGCAGGAGATTGCAGATTCCCCAGTGAATTCGTGACTGATCCTTAGAATATCCATTTTTCTTCAGTTTTGTTTTAGGAGGAAGCAACAAAAGCAGGAAGGAAGGATTTTAAACCTATAAAAAAGAGTCAAGGATGTAAGAGCCCAAGCCTTCAGAGTGGCATCTGTAAAGGTGCATTGGAGAGGAAGGGGTGCTTGTAAGCAGGTGATCTGATCATCAACTAGAAGAAACTGAAGATTTCCAGATGAGAACTGCTTCACTGGTTTTGCTCAGTAACAAATGACACCCAAATATACACCATGGCCCATCTGACCATTTAAAACACAATATGAGGAGGAGTAGGAGACCTAAATTTCGTCTGGTCCCAGGAATTCAGCTAGATAGGGATCAAACCATTCTGAACACCTACGAACTCAACAGGAGATTGAAGAAAAGAATGGCAGCAACTCTCTGAACAGAAAAGTGACCACTTTCTGGAAGGTAGGACGTGCAGAGAAGTGAATCCGAGACGATATTCGGGAGGATAGACAGCGGGGGATGGGGCCTCCGTGGGCCTCTTCTGGCAAGTGACAGAGCAGTGGAGCACAAAATTGGAACGTTTAGAAGTCAGCTCCGCTGAGGGACATCACTCCAGTGGCTAAGCGGGAGGTGGAACCCTCGTGGGACAGTGTGGTCTCAGGACCCTCGGGGTCACAGAAAGACAGGGGGTGCCTGAGTGCGGCAGAGCTCCCAGGTATCAGAGCGGGGAAGCCGGCTGCAGAGACAGAGCCAAGGCGTGGGCTCTCAGCTCGGGGCTGCCATAAACCGTGATCCACGGCACAGTTGGGCCCCTGCTCCTCCAGCAGGGACCCAACAAGCAGCAGATCCGGGGAGACTCCCCTTCCTCCCTCAGGAGGAGCAGCGCAGGAGCACACTGCAGGGATCTGCTGGGTTTGGAGACTCCACACGGGGTCGGGTGCCAGAGATAGAAATGCTCAGTCACAGGCCAGGTGAGCATGGAGTGCGGCTGGAGACCAGGGAGACGGGAGTGATTGACTGCTTTTCTCTGGGGGCTCACTGAGGAGTGGGGACCTGAGTTCTTGGCTCCTCCGGGGTGGAGATTGTGCGGCTGCCATTTTCACTCTCCTCCTCCAAAGCTGTATGGAAAGCTTGCAGGGAACAAAAGCTCTGGAGAGCAAACCCGAGCAGATTACTTAGCCCAGACCGGGCAAGGGCGGGGCAATTCCGTCTCCAGCAAAGACATTTGGGAACAATGGCAACAGGCCCCTCCCCCAGAAGATCAGCAAGAACAGCCAGCCAAGACCAAGTTTACCGATCAATAAGAATGGCAGAACTCCAGCGCTAGGAGAATACTGCACATAGAATTCATGGCTTTTTTACCATGATTCTTTAGTCTTTCAAAGTTAATTTTTTTTAACTGTCTTTTTTTTTTTTTGAATTTTTTTTTCCCTTTTTCAACCAACATCTTATCAATCCCTTTTTTAAAAAACATTTTTATTTTTCATCTTTAGAGTCATATTCTATCCCTTCATTGTAGTTAACCTTATTTTTGGTATATATATAAGTTGTTCTCTCTTTAAAATTTTGGGATACAGTTTCTTCTAAAAAAATATACCCTAATCGTTAGTGTATGGTTTTGTTCTAGTCTCCTGCCTGATCACAGTCTCTCCCTTTTTTTTTTTTTTTAATTTCTCTCCTTTCTTTTTTCAACCAACTTCTTATCTTATCAATTCCTTTTATAAAATCTTTTATAATTTTCATCTTTACATTCATATTCCATCCCTTCATCATATTTAACCTTATTTTTGTGCATATATAAGTTTTTCTTTCTTTAAAATTTTGGGAGACAGTTTCTTCTAACAGACCAAAATACGCCCAAAATCTAGTGTGTGGCACTGATCTATTCACCAGCCTGATCATATTTGCTCATATTCTTTTTTTTTCTTTTTTTCTTTTTTCCCTTTCTTTTCCCCTGGTTTCAGGTCTCTTCTGATTTGATTAGTGTATATTTTTCTGGGGTTGTTGTTACCCTGTTAGCATTTTGTTCTCTCATTCATCTATTCTTCTCTGGACAAAATGACAAGATGGAAAAAATCACCCCCCAAAAAAGAACAAGAGGCAGTACCGACTGCCAGGGACCTAATCAATACGGACATTAGTAAGATGTTGGAACTAGAATTCAGAATGACGATTATAAAGATACTAGATGGGCTTGAAAAAAGCATGGAAGATACTAGAGAAACCCTTTCTGGAGAAATAAAAGAACTAAAATCTAACCAAGTCAAAATCAAAAAGGCTATTAATGAAGTGCAATAAAAAATGGAGGCTCTAACTGCTAAGATAAATGAGGCAGAAGAGAGAATTCGTGATATAGAAGACCAAATGATGGAGAATAAAGAAGCTGAGAAAATGAGAGATAAACAACTACTGGATCATGAGGGCAGAATTCAAGAGATAAGTGATACCATAAGATGAAATAATATTAGAATAATTGGGATCCCAGAAGAAGAAGAAAGAGAGAGAGGGGCAAAAGGTATATTGGAGCAAATTATAGCAGAGAACTTCCCTAATTTGGGGAAGGAAAAAGGCATCAAAATCCAGGAGGCACAGAGAACCCCTCTCAAAATCAATAAAAATAGGTCAACACCCCGACATCGAATAATAAAACTTACGAGTGTCAGAAACAAAGAGAAAATCCTGAAAGCAGCTCGGGACAAGAGGTCTGTAACCTACAATGGTAGAAACATTAGATTGGCAACAGACCTAACCACAGAGACCTGGCAGGCCAGAAAGGACTGGCAGGATATATTCAGAGCACTAAATGAGAAAAATATGCAGCCAAGAATACTATATCCAGCCTAGCTGTCACTGAAAATAGAAGGAGAGATAAAAAGCTTCCAGGACAAACAAAAACTAAAAGAATTTGCAAACATGAAACCAGCCCTACAAAAAATAGTGAAGGGGGTCCTCTAAGCAAAGAGACAGCCTAAAAGCAACATAGACCAGAAAGGAACACAGACAATATACAGTAGCAGTCACCTTACAGGCAATGCAATGGCACTAAATTCATATCTTTCAATAGTTACCCTTAATGTAAATGGGCTAAATGTCCCAATCAAAAGACACAGGGTATCAGATTGGATAAAAAAACAAGACCCTCAATACGCTGTCTGTAAGAGACTCATTTTAGACCCAAAGACACCTCCAGATTGAAAGGGGGTGGAAAACCATTTACCATGCTAATGGACATCAAAAGAAAGCTGGGGTGGTGATTCTTATATCAGACAAATTAGATTTTAAATCAAAGACTATAATAGGAGATGAGGAAGGACACTATATCCTACTTAAAGGGTCTATCCAACAAGATCTAACAACTGTAAATATCAATGCCCCTAACATGGGAGCAGCCAATTATATAAGCCAATTAATAACAAAATCAGAGAAACACATAAACAACAATATAATAATAGTAGGGGACTTTAACACCCCCCTCACTGAAATGGACAGATCATCTAAGCAAAAGATCAACAAGGAAATAAAGATTTTAAATGACACACTGGAACAAATGGACTTCACAGATATATTCAGAACATTCCATCCCAAAGCAACAGAATACACATGCTTCTCTAGTGCCCATGAAACATTCTCCAGATAGATCACATCCTAGGTCATAAATCAGGTCTCAACTGGTACCAAAAGATTGGGATCACTCCCTGCATATTTTCAGACCACAATGCTTTGAAACTAGAACTCAATCACAAGAGGAAAGTCAGAAAGAACTCAAACAGATGGAGGCTAAAGAGCATCCTACTAAAGAATGAATGGGTCAACCAGGAAATTAAAGAAGAATTAAAAAAATTCATGGAAACCAATGAAAATGAAAACACAACTATTCAAAATCTTTGGGATGGAGCAAAGGCAGTCCTAAGAGGAAAGTATATAGCAATACAAGCCTTTCTCAAGAAATAAGAAGGGTCTCAAATACACAACCTAACCCTACACCTAAAGGAGGTGGAGAAAGAACAGCAAATAAAGCCTAAATCCAGCAGGAGAAGGGGAATAATAAAGATCAGAGCAGAAATCAATGAAATAGAAACCAAAAGAACAGCAGAACAGATCAACAAAACTAGGAGCTGGTTCTTTGAAAGAATTAACAAGATTGATAAACCCCTGGCCAGACTTATCAAAAAGAAAAGAGAAATGACCCAAATAAATAAAATCATGACTGAAAGAAGAGAGATCACAACCAACACCAAAGAAATACAAACAATCATAAGAACATATTATGAGCAACTCTATGCCAGCAAATTAGATAACCTGGAAGAAATGGATGCATTCCTAGAGATGTATCAACTACCAAAACTGAACCGGGAAGAAATAGAAAACCTGAACAGACCTATAACCACTAAGGAAATTGAAGCAGTCATCAAAAATCTCCCAACAAACAAAAGCCCAGGGCCAGATGGCTTCCCAGGGGGATTCTACCAAACATTTAAAGAAGAATTAATACCTATTCTTCTGAAAGTGTTCCAAAAATAGAAATGGAAGGAAAACTTCCAAAGTCATTTTATGAGGCCAGAATTACATCGATCCCCAAATCAGACAAAGACCCCATCAAAAAGGAGAATTACAGACCAATATCCCCGATAAACATGTATGCAAAAATTCTCACCAAAATACTAGCCAATAGGATCCAACAGTACATTAAAAGGATTATTCACGCAAGCTGGTGCAGCCACTCTGGAAAACAGTATGGAGGTTCCTCAAAAAGTTGAAAATAGAGCTACCATATGATCCAGCAATTGCACTACTGAGTATTTACCGCAAAGATACAAAAGTAGGGATCCGAAAGGGTACGTGCACCCCGATGTTTATAGCAGCAATGTCCACAATAGCCAAACTGTGGAAAGAGCCAAGATGTCCATCGACAGATGAATGGATAAAGAAGATGTGGTATATATATACAATGGAATATTATGCATCCATGAAAAGGAATGAGATCTTGCCATTTGCAACGACGTGGATGGAACTGGAGGGTATTATGTTGAGTGAAATAAGTCAAACAGAGAAAGACATGTATCATATGATCTCACTGATATGAGGAATTCTTAATCACAGGAAACAAACTGAGGGTTGCTGGAGTGGGGGGTGGGGTGGGAGGGATGGGGTGACTGGGTGATAGACACTGGGGAGGGTATGTGCTCTGGTAAGCGCTGTGAATTGTGCAAGACTGTTGAATCTCAGATCTGTACCTCTGAAACAAATAATGCAATATATGTTAAGAAAAAAAAAAGAAGAAGAAGAAGAAGAAGGTAGCAGGAGGGGAAGAATAAAGCGGGGGAACTCGGAGGGGTAGACGAACCATGAGAGACGATGGACTCTGAAAAACAAACTGAGGGTTCTAGAGGGGAGGGGTGTGGGAGGATGGGTTAGCCTGGTGGTGGGTATTGAGGAGGGCACATTCTGCATGGAGCACTGGGTGCACAAACAATGAATCATGGAACACTTCATCTAAAACTAATGATGTAATGTATGGGGATTAACATAAGAATAAAAAAAAAGCATTATTCACCACAACCAGTGGGATTTATTCCTGGGCTGCGAGGCTGGTTCAACATCTGCAAATCAATTTGTGATAGAACACATTAATAAAAGAAAGAACAAGAACCATATGATCCTCTCAATAGAAGGAGAAAAAGCATTTGACAAAGTACAACATCCTTTCTTGATTAAAACTCTTCAGAGTGTAGGGATAGAGTGTACATACCTCAATATCATAAAAGCCATCTATGAAAAACCTACAGGAATATCATTCTCAATGGGGAAAAACGGAGAGCTTTCCCCATAAGATCAGGAACATGGCAGGGATGTCCACTATTCACCACTGCTATTCAACATAGTACTAGAAGTCCTAGCTACAGTAATCAGACAACAAAAAGAAATAAAAGGCATCCGAATCGGCAAAGAAGAAGTCAAACTCTCACTCTTTGTAGATGATATGATACTTTATGTGGAAAACTGCAAAGACTCCACCCCAAAACTGCTAGAACTCATACAGGAATTCAGTAAAGCAGCAGGATATAAAATCAATGCACAGAAATCAGTTGCATTTCTATACACCAACAACAAGACAGAAGAAAGAGAAATTAAGGAGTCAATCCCATTTACAATTGCACCCAAAACCATAAGATACCTAGGAATAAATCTAACCAAAGAGGCAAAGGATCTGTACTCAGAAAACTATAAAATACTCATGAAAGGAATTGAGGAAGACACAAAGAAATGAAAAAATGTTCCATGCTCATGGATTGGAAGAACAAATATTGTGAAGATGTCAATGCTACCTAGAGCAATCTACACATTCAATGCAATCCCCATCAAAATACCATCCACTTTTTTCAAAGAAATGGAACAAATAATCCTAAAATTTGTGTGGAATCAGAAAAGACCCCGAATAGTCAGAGGAATGTTGAAAAAGGAAAGCAAAGCTGGAGGCATCACAATTCCAGACTTCCAGCTCTATTACAAAGCTGTCATCATCAAGACAGTATGGTACTGGAATAAAAATAGACAGATAGATCAATGGAACAGAATAGAGAGCCCAGAAATCGACCCTCAACTCTATGGTCAATTAATCTTTGACAAAGCAGGAAAGAATGTCCAATAGAAAAAAGACAATCTCTTCAACAAATGGTGTTGGGAAAATTGGACAGCCAACGCAGAAGAATGAAACTGGACCATTTCCTTATGCCACACACAAAAATAGACTCCAAATGGATGAAAGACCTAAATGTGAGATAGAAGTCCATCAAAATCCTAGAGGAGAACACAGGCAGCAACCTCTTCGACCTCAGCCACAGTAACTTCTTCCTAGAAACATCGCCAAAGGCAAGGGAAAAGGCAAGCAAGGGCAAAAATGAACTATTGGGACTTCATCAAGATAAAAAGCTTTTGCACAGCAAAGGAAATAGTCAACAAAACCAAAAGACAACCAACAGAATGGGAGAAGATATTTGCAAATGACATATCAGATAAAGGCTAGTATCCAAAATCTATAAAGAACTTATCAAACTCAAAGAACAAATGATCCAATCAAGAAATGGGCAGAAGACATGAACAGACATTTTTCCAAATGGCCATGTTTTCCAAATGGCCAACAGACACATGAAAAAGTGCTCAACATCGCTCAGCATCAGAGAAATCCAAATCAAAACCTCAATGAGATACCACCTCACACCAGTCAGAATGGCTAAAATTAACAAGTCAGGAAACGACAGATGTTGGCGAGGATGCAGAGAAAGGGGAACCCTCCTACACTGTTGGTGAGAATGCAAGCTGGTGCAGCCACTTTGGAAAACAGTATGGAGGTTCTTCAAAAAGTTGAAAATAGAGCTACCGTATGACCCAGCAATTGCACTACTGGGTATTTACCCCAAGAATACAAATGTAGTGATCCGAAGGGGTATGTGCACCCCAATATTTATAGCATCAATGTCCACAATAGCAAAACTATGGAAAGAGCCACGATGTCCATCAAAAGATGAATGGTTAAAGAAATTGTATACACACACACACACACACACACACACAATGGAATATTATGCAGCCATCAATAGGAATGAAATCTTCCCATTTGCAGCAACGTGGATGGAACTAGAGGGTATTATGCTAAGTGAAATAAGTCAATCAGAGAAAGACATGTATCATATGATCTCATTGATATGGGGAATTCTTAATCTCAGGATACAAACTGAGGGTTGCTGGAGCGGTGGGGAGTGGGAGTGATGGGGTGGCTGGGTGATAGACACTGGGGAGGGTATGTGCTATGGTGAGCACTGTGAATTGTGTAAGACTGATGAATCACAGACCTGTACCTCTGAAATAAATAATACATTATATGTTAAAAAAAAAAAAAAAGAAGAGGATGATAGTAGGAAGGGAAGAATGAAGGGGGCGAAATCGGAGGGGTAGACGAACCATGAGAGACTATGGACTCTGAGAAACAAATAGCGTTCTAGAGGGGAGGGGGGTGGGGGGATAGGTTAGCCTGATGATGGGTATTAAAGAGGGCACGTTCTGCATGGAGCACTGGGTGTTATACGCAAACAATGAATCATGGAACACTACATCAAAAACTAATGATGTAATGTATGGTGATTAACGTAACATAATAAAATAAAATTAAAATAAAAACTAAAATGCAATGTGGGAAGAGAAGATCTATTTTTTAGGTCTTCAGGGATCCAACCCTAAACAAATATCACATCAATCCACCGTTCTTAGACCCCAGAGTAGGCTACCTGCTCTGCAACCAGCAAGCAGCAGACCTCAGAAGCTCTCAAATCTGGTCTGTGATTCTCCAGTTAATCCCTGTACACCGTTCCTCTGGCCCAGTGTTTCCAGGGGGAGCACTCATCCCACCGTGAGCTAAACCCTCTCTCCCAGATTCCTGGCTCTTTGAATTCAGGGACTGTGCCTTTCAAGCTATGTGTGATCTTGCTCCCACCATCAGTGACTACCCCAATGCTCAGTAAATGTTCGTTGAAGATATTAAAAGGCAGAAGGAACGGGGAAGGAATTTCTTTTATATCTCCTCAACATTTGAACAGCACCAGTTTTTCTTACCCTAAAAAAATCTCCACCTTCCCTTTACATAGTGCTTTACAGTTGGCAACTTCTTTCCCAGCTGTGATTTAACTGGCTTCTTATAAAAGCACCTTGAGGTAGTGAGGGCAAGGAGTGTGAGGCTCAGAGAGATGAATTTCTCAGAATCACTTGAACTAGGTTGGAACAAGAAACCAAGCATTTTCATTTCTATGCCCTTTCCACCATACACTACCATTACTAACCTTGCCTTTTCCGCCAAAGTCCGTATATTCACTCAACATTTCGTATGTTTCAGACTTTGTGCTAAATGACATGGTGGGGAAGGCAGGTTAAAAATTAATAAGCCATGATCTCTGCCTCAAGGAGCTTAATGTTCACTCAGTATGATAAAATATACACCATTCAAAACACATGTTTTTTGCACACTGAAGCTTACCTGGAAAATGCAATCATATAAAGAATGGAGTTTTTAAATGAGCATTGTAAAACATTTGTTATAGTTTTAAATAACTAATGAAGCTTGGATTATAGTTTCAAGGGACACTTTCAAAATGGGAAACATGCCAACAGCATGATCCACATGCATCTTTCCAATTCACAAAATAGAAACTGGAGATCAAATAAACAAATTAATTAAACAGGATATTTCTAGAACACATTTGCCAAATTTATAATGGCTATTGAAAATAATCAGCACTATCATATCAAAAATGATCAACACTATAGAACATACCCAAATTCCATTAAATACCCTAAAGTAAAAGAAAAACAAAGAATTTCTTTGGAGGATTAGTAGTGATGGAATTGTATTTTATCTATAGGGGGAAATCACAAATTGGTATCTAACAAATCCCAACCAGTATTTTTATGCTCTATGTTTTCTCATTTCTTAATTTAAAGAAATGTATGTTTTCATCCTGATGAGGTATACAACTGGGATCATAACTTAATTCACTTTCCAACTACCCGACCCTAAATGGAACTGTGTATGGGAGAGATGTTGAAAAGAAACAATGATTATTTAAAGGTTATCAGACGATACAGGAATGGATTAAACACAGCTTTGATTCATTCTGAAATTGAAAAGATTTATTTTTAAAACTCACTATGTTGGGATGCCTGGGGGGCTCAGTTGGTTAACCTTCTGCCTTGGGTTCAGGTCATGATCCCGGGATCCTGGGATCAAGTCCTGCGTTGGGCTGCCTCTTCCTCTGCCTGCCACTCTCTCCCTTGTGTCCTCTCTCTCTCTATCTCTGACAAATAAATAAATAAAATCTTTTTAAAAAACCTCATTAAGTAATGAAATAAATGTACATTGAAGAAGATATAATTAATAAATATTGAAATTAATAAGAATCCCTAATGTCAATAAAATGAGGGTAATAGAAGTGGCTCTTGACAAGTATATGGCAAGTCAAGAAGGCATTACTAAGGTTCTCTACTGTAGGAGTTCACTAAGAGCACATTATGCACAAAGGTCCCTAAATTTTGATGGAAAAGTCCCTGGGGAAATAGCCTTAAGATTAAGAAAAAGAAGAAAAACTTTATGTATAAAGTTGCACATGATGATGATATGTGTTCATTACACATATAATTGATTTTTTGAAAATGTAAACAATTTAAATGCTCAACCATAGAACCCACACCATTATACTGGCTTATGAAAAGCCTACAGAGGTATGACACACAAGGCCTGTGCTGAGTTTGTGAAGACATGAACTCCTGCTCCTGCGAAATGAAAAGGTGCACGTTGCAACAATCATCAAGTCCCAGGTAAATGGGGTAGAAGTAGCACCAAAAAGACTAGGAAGGAATATACCAAACTGTTCCAAGTCGTTTCGTCTGGACAATGGAGGATCTCCCTGTTGCTGTTGTCTTCCTTTTGGAATGATCGATATTCTCTATACTGGAAAGGTAAACCTTGTTTCCATTTGCTGAAAAGATTGGCCATTGTTCTGTTTCAGGAATGAACCCTTCAAGTTTACCCAGTCCTTGGGTAATTGAACATCTCAGATCCCAGGAGTCACACTCACCAGTTGTACATTTGATTTCTTTTTTTTTTTTTTTTAGTTTAAATTCAATTAGCCAAGGTATAGTACATCATTAGTTTTTGATATACTGTTCAGTGATTCATTAGTTGAGTATATATATCATCCAGGGCTCATCATATTTCTAATGAACATCAGACATCCTGTTAGGCCACCATCATGGGCAGCTCTAACCTGGATGGGTGCTGTGGCAGCCTGCTTCTCAAAGCCACAGACATGATAAGGAGTCACTTGAAAGGATGATGGAAGAGGGAGAAGGGTCTCAGGGGAGAGCTTTAACTCCTTAACTTATCTCAACCAGAGCAACTACTAGTCATCTTTTTATGTGGTTTCCTTTGGCAGAAAGGGTCCCTGCTTTACACATCCGGATCACAGCTCTTTCCAGCAGATTGGGGATAGGGAGGTACAAGCCCATTTGAATGCAATAAGGAAAGAGTGAGAGGTGTGGAAGTGGGTGCTGGAAATGCCTCAGAGAGGTCTGGCTGTGATGAAGAGAAATGTCCTGGACCTGAAAGGGTAAAGCTTAAGCATCAAATAGGAAAAAAAACAACAACAACTGTTTTTCTCACTCATTTTCATAATTCTGAAGTTAATGAGAAAAGGCCAAGTCTCCAGTGATTTTTAATCATGGGTTTCCTGGCTAGAGATCATATACATTATAATTAACAGCATATTACAACTTCTATTTGACATAATATAATGCATTTATGTGAGTGTATATTAATGAAAATTCCCTTTGGCATCTAAAATCAAACAGATTAAGTCTCAGTTAAAGAGTATAAACTTCCAGGGCGCCTGGGTGGCTCAGTTGGTTAAGCGACTGCCTTCGGCTCAGGTCATGATCCTGGAGTCCCAGGATCGAGTCCCGCATCAGGCTCCCTGCTCGGCGGGGAGTCTGCTTCTCCCTCTGACCCTCCTCCCTCTCATGCTCTCTGTCTCTCATTCTCTCTGTCTCAAATAAATAAATAAAAAAAAAATCTTTAAAAAAAAAGAGTATAAACTTCCAGTTATAACATGAGTAAGTTCTGGGGTCTAATGTATAGCATGGTGATTATAGTTAATAATACTGTATTATACACTTGAAAGTTGCTAAGAGAGAAGATCTTAAATGTTCTCACCACAAAAAAGAAATGGTGATTATGTGACATGATGTAGGTGTTAGCTAACTCTATGGTACTAATCATTTTGCAACATATATGTGTATCAAATCAACACCTTAAACTTACACAATGTTATGTCAATTACATCTCAATAAAGCTAGGAAAAAAAACCCAATTATTCATTAAAGGCTATGAGAGAATTCTTACACTACAGAATCTTCTGTTAAGGTAAATGTAAATTAGCTGGTTAAGAACGCATTATAAAAATTCTCTGATGTGAGCCCACTGAAAACCTTAACTTCTCAAGGAAGTACTTGGCATGGCAACGGAAAGAATCCCCAAATTTAAAGTATATCATAGAAGTATACAAACAATACAGGTGAAAGCTGAGAATTAACATACATACATGATGTGAACACATGAAGTCCTATGACAGTATTGATAAAATAAACCCCAGATATACTCTGCATTCAGAATTTGTAGGAACAATCTTGAGTAGGATATTTCAGTTTTGCAGACTACACAGAAAAAATTAATAAAGCAGGCCTGAAGCTGCTATCTCTAGAAAGGCTGGCTTACAAAATTAACTTTTGGCTGGCATCTGGGAACTGAGCTTTTGGAGTGTCCCCTCCATCCTCTAACTGAGAAAGGTGGTTCACCGTGCATAGACTGTGTATACAAACAAAATCATTTATGTTGAAAACTTACTTCCTTCTAGGAGTCCAGGATGTTGGTAGTTGCCACGCAGAGATTGCCTTCATGCCCAGTCCCACAATAAAATCCTCAGCTGCTACATTTCTAATGGACTTCCCTGGGCAGAAACATGGCAACACTTTATTGCATTTTTCTCTGCTGGAGACAGGAGCACCCTTGGTATGTTCCCTCACAGAAGAGAAAGTGCATTAGAAGCCTGTCCATGGGTTCCGACAGACTCTACCTATCTCTCCCCTTTGATCCTATCAGCTATATGCTGAGTCCTGTGAGTCTTGCTAGTGAATCACAGAATGCATGCAGGTTATTGCGCATCCTTGAAACAGGAACTTAAACACACCTATGCACACTCAGAGACAAAATTAAGCATGTGATGCATCCACATGTATAACGGCTTGGCACCAGAGCACAATATGCCATCTACCTCCATATGATAGGAGACCAAAAGTTCTTATATTTACCAAAGGTCCCTTCCTCAGCGGGAGAGGAACAGCAGTCCCTGAGGGCTTTCCTATCATTGATAAATTTCTTTGTCTCTTCTCAATTCAGTCCATGACTGCAATAAAATAATAAGCATGTGTGTGGTGCTTTACAGTTTATACCCAATTTTACCTAATCTTCTTTGTTAATCTTCACAAAATTCCGTAAGAAAGGTAGTCACTACTGCAGATGAGGAAGGAAATCAGTGCTTTGATTGATTAAAGTTACATTACTTCACATTCACAGAATGTGAAGGAGTTGAAATCAGACCCAGTTCTTCAAATCTTTAGCCCTTGCCTTCCCCTTTACACCAGTATTTCCCCCTAATGCAGTTTGTATTTGGGCATTTACACCAGCAAAGAAGTTGTATTGAAATGAGAAAAAAATAAAGATGTAACATAAAAGAACTCCCATATATTCTTAGTTATGTTCTGTCTTTTTAGGATTAAAATATCTACTCTGTTAGAAACAGTGTTTCTAGTTATAATTTTTATTTTTTGCATAATTATTTGTAACACCTTCCTGGAGCAAAATAAAAGGGAAACAATTCTGTTCAGATCAGCCCCCAAAATGCCTTGGAATTGTTTTGCTATTCGAATTTCAAAGTCTTGGAATCTTTTCCCCTCTGTCCTATATGTCTGACAAATTAAATTCAGCCGCACTGGTGTGACTTCAGCTCCTAATTCTACCACTGATCACCAAGTAGCACAGGGCAGGTCCCTACACTTCTCGGGGCATCAATTTTCTTATTAACAAAGGGGTTTGCTTAGGTGAATTCTGAGAGATCCTCTACCTTTCTAAAGGTCTATGATTCTGTAATTCCTGAATCTGTTTTCGCTTTGAAAGTTAGTTTCCTGGCCCTACAGGACCTAGAATAAGCCACAGGGTGGCAGCAGAGTCTCACTTTAGCCAGACAGTAAGCCTAGTGGGTGAGTAGGACACCCACAGCACAGCGCGGAAGGGAAAAACCAGGGAAGATGATGTTGCAGTTACGTTCATTAAGCCAGGAAGCATTCACATACTAGCTGCCTCCCACATGCTATGTCAGGAAACACACCTACATCACAAAGAAGGTCTGTTTGCTTTTTAAAACAGAACTGCGTGATCGTAAAGACATAGAAGTGGAAAGATGATTGTAAATTCATAGGAATAGAAGCTGATTAATGATTATATACTTTTCTAAAAGATGGGCATACTGTGCACTGCATGCCCAGTGCCTCACTGTTAAATAATGGCAGAGCTCAAATAGAATAGAGTCCTTCCGACTCCCAGGCCAATATCTTGGACTTTACACAGCAAAGCTTTCTCAGACGATGCGTTTGAACTGAAAATTTGGGGTTCCAGAGAAGTTCTGTGCCTTCAGCCCACTGAACTCTTAGGTCAGGGGACACCAGATGCAAGTAGCCCACTCTGGAGAATGGGCAAAGCTTGACAGAGAGATTCAAAAGGCCCCTTTGAGAGTGCACAGGAGACACAGAGTCCTATGAACAGAGAGGTGGAGGATTCCTGTCTGGTGAGTTCAAAGGCAATCCTTTTATTTTTTCTTTTCTTTTTTATTTTGAGCTCATTTTAGATTTATAGAAAAATTGAAAAAGTAGTAGAGTAGTAAAGGCACTCGTATACACTTCATCCAGCTTCCCCTAATGTTACCTTACACACCCACACTACAATTACCAAAACCAGCAAATTAACATTGGTATAATGTTATTCACTGGACTTCCGACCTTTTTCCAAATTTTACCAGATTTCCCACTAATGTCCTTTTTCTATTCCAGAATCCTATTCAGGACCCCAAATTTCATTTAGTTGTTACTTCTCCTTAACCTCCTCCAGCCTGGAACAGTTCCTCAGTCTTCCCTTGTCCTTCATGATCTTGACACCTTTGAGGATTATTGACCAGTAATTGTATAGATTGTCCCACAATTTAGACTTGTCTGCTGTTTTTACATGATTAAATTGAGGTTATGCATTTTTTAAAAAAGAAAGCCACACAAATAATGGTGTGTCCATCTCAGTGCATCACGTCAAGGAATTAATAATGTCAATGTGTCTTATTACCAGTGACATTAACTTTGTTCACTTGGTTAAAGTCACAGCTTCTGGGTTTCTCTACTGGAAAGAATAAATATCTTGGGGAAGACACTTTGAAACCACACAAATATCCTGTTTCTCCTTGAATATTCACTCACTGATTTTTGCATCCATAGGGCACCTTAGCTGTGGTCATTGTAACTGGGGTTTCTTCCTTTCTTCCCTTCCACGCTTACTGAAGTTGGAATTCTTCTGTAAGGAAAAGCAATCTTCTCCCCCACCCCCATTTATTTATTTGGTCATTTATTGACAGCCATATGGACTCATGGATACTTATTTTGTCCTACAGACTAAAATCTAATACTATCACTATTTATTCTCCTGCTCCAACTGTGCCAGTGTCGGCCATGAAAAGCCCTTTCAGGTGGGCGCCTGTGTTCTTATGACAAGTTCTCTTTCCTTTCTGAGAACTTCCACAGTTTTTGGTATCACAAGATTTCCAGGCTCATCTTATATTCTGCCTGCCCAGCCCTGGAATCAAATACTTTTCCAAGGTGTCTGGGCTCCTTTCCCAGAAAAATGTTGTTTAGAAACTAAGATCTGGTTGCTAAGTGTGCTCACGGCACCTGGAGGGCCATTGTTTCTAGAACCTCTCAGCCAAATAGATCTAGGAAGATGGTGTACATTTGCTCACACATACATATTTACATATCTCTATTTCTTTATCGATGAATCTGTATATATATTAAATTGTATGAGTCCCTACTGATTGAATACCATAGGGGTGCGTGTTAGCTTTCCTTCTCTGTGTGTATCTTTCTTCCCCAATGATGAGAGAGTGGGCTCTTAGAGGATAATCAACAGCAAAGCCTGGCCTCCACAATCACCTGCTCAGCCAAGAAAAAGCCATGTGTGTTTAGCAAACTGTATAGATTGTGTAAGATGGAAATAAGGCTTAGCGAAATTAAGTCGTTAAATGCCTTTCGGTTCCAAAATAACCCCTCTGTGCTTTAGCTTCTTGAGGCTCTGAATGACAATAAATTTAATATGACTAAAAGTTTTAGTTTGAAAATTAGTATTTTATTTTACTGGCCCTTTGATTATATCCCTGACTTCTTATACATTGCCTATGTTTATTTTTACCTCAGGTTCGGAAATTAGAAGTAATGACAGTCACCACAGGGTCGTCTGTCATGGCTAGAACTGAAGGCAGCTCCATCACTGTGAGAATGGAAAGGGAAAATAATACATACAAAAACTGGCCTACTGTGCAATAAAGTAGGCAGGCACACAACAACATGGATAGACCTTGAGCACAGTGCCGCATGAAAATTCAAAAGGAAATGAGTAACAGTAGCATTTGTATAAATTAAAAATGCATACCTACATAGGATACATATCATACAAAGATGCATTTATGTATTTGGTGTATATCTGACCCTGCGTATCATGATGGGAAGGGGCATGGGAGTGAGAATCAAATATAAAGGGGAAAAGTATTTTAGGATTAAAACAAAATGAGAGATGTATTGTCACTGAATCAAGATGATAATGTGTGATGAAATGAAGAGTGTAATTACTTCTAATTTCCGCACCTGAGGTAAAAATAAACATAGGCAATGTATAAGAAGTCAGGGATATAATCAAAGGGCCAGCAAAATAAATTACTAATTTTCAAACTAAAAATTTTAGTCATATTAAATTTATTGTCATTCAGAGCCTCAAGAAGCTAAAGGTTAAAGATTTTTTAAAAATTCAGCACTAAAGACATTTTTACTCAAAATGGCAAAAGACTTTTCTAAACGCATTACAGTACTTTGAAAATCCAACCTTATGTCTATTACGTACATCATTAGCATGTGGAGTTTGATAACTATCATAAACATTCATCATCATCAGAGAGCATCTATTATTCCTCTAGGCTCTAAAAGGCCAGTTTCCTTCTGCAAGACAAAACAAAACCCCTTTTCCCCATGTTCAATCTATTCCAGCCACTGTGGCCTTTCTCTCTCTTTTGGACAAACACAGCCTATCCTCTGTGCATTTCTGCTCCAGCCAACCCTTCTGTCTGGACCGCTCTTCCTCCATATGTTCACATAGCTGGCTTCTCATCAAATGGCACCTCTCCCGAAACCTCACCTGACCCCTTATCTAAACTACCACTCCCCACACCACCACGTATCACCCCCATGGTGTTTATTTTGTTTGTGCTCTAGTTTGAAGTGTTTTATTTTACATGATTACTTTCACTCTCTCCCTACTAGAATGTATAGCTCTCCAGCCTTGCTCACAATCCTAATGCCATTGTAGGAACAGTGCCCAGCAAGGACTGGATGTTCCAAAAATGCTTTGCTCGAGTTCCAGAGATGGACTCCGCAGGGAAGGTTTTACTCAGATGCACAGTCTCCCTCCCTGGGACAGAGCTTGCCCTGAGTCCCTGACTCTATTCCTAGTTTCGGGAGCCAGGTAGTGATATAACCAACACATGTGGTACCCAGAGCAGGTTATTTTTAAAAATTTCCTTCCTATATGCCACAAAATTATACTTAGTAGTAATAATAATAGAAAAAAAAGCAAATGGCCAAAAAAATCTATTTGATTGACCCCTATTTGTAATCAAGCCAGTAACAATATAAAAGTAATACCATAATAAAAGATAAAATAATTACATTAATGTACTATTTTAAAAAGGGGGAAAATGTAAACCATGGTTTGTATTCTTTTTCACTGTTTCAAAGAACCTCCCTTGTACCCCTCTCTTGCTATCCCATTGTGTAGGCTCAAATATTTAGAATGAAAGTTTGTGTCTCCTGTGATAACACTCTCTCTTTCCTGTGGAATTCAATGCCATCCCGTGTTGTTGCCTGGCTTCTAACTCTGATTCCTACCAGCTCCTAAAGTCTAAAGGTTCCCCAAAGCCCACAGTCCCAGAGCTTCCAAAATAAAAGCTTGAAAATTTAAAATCTCCCAGACACTCCAAGGACAATAACCTAAAACTTCTAAAGAACATCCAGCTGTTCCAAAGGAGGGAAGGAGGAGAGGGAGAATAATTACTTTCCCTGCTCCAAGAAGGGAAATGATCTCATTTTCTCTAGCTCTCTTGCTCTCATCTGTTTGGCTCCTCAGTTTGGTCTCTTCATGCCTCCCAAGGCTATTAAAAACAGACAAAAAAGTCTGCGTCTCTATAATTTCAAGTTCTTACTTGCTATTCCACTATTCAGTACTTCCTAAGCATAAATTCAATTTCTACCTAAATATTTTCTACTCATTATTCACAATTCTTCTCAAGCCTCACCTGTTCCTGGAAGTCTCTCCCTGTGTCCATGCCTTCCCTTCATGCCAGGCTCCAGAGAGAGGTAGTTATTTTCCCCTTAATTTCCACACTTGACAAAATTTCTATAATTTACATACTTTTCACTTTACTTCTGTGATTTCTTTGAGTGCCACACCTATGAGTGTACTCATCTTTGTAATCCTAACTCTTACCATGTGTTCCATAAGTGAATTATTGTTTAACTGAACAATGAAATTAAAGACAAGGGATACCTTGTAGGGCCAACTGAAACAGCATTAGAGAGAAATTCTCAGCCACCTCATCTTCAAACCATAGAGGTTTGACTTAAATCTTAGGAATGGCTAAAACTGATTGGTGTATGCTTTTACTGATTTATTCCCATGCCTACTTGCCAGTAAGTTTTCTAGACCAGCTAACATTACTTGAAACCCTGCATCATGAATAGATTATTATGAGGTAACCAAAGACATAGTAGTCATCAAAGCCTGCTTATGTGGGTGGTGAATCCAGGAAACGAAATACAGAAGTAACATTGGTAGGCCAACTATACTCATTTAATTTCCATCTACTATAAAGAAAAGTAATTGCAATTACTAATTACCTACCAATATTTCTTTTTTTTCAAACACACACCAAATGAATAAGAGTGAAAACCCAATATTGCTTTGTAAAGTATAGTAGTTTGAGTTATTGTCCTTAATCATTTGTTCCCTTTCTATAATAAGATACTACATCTCTACTCATTGTCACGTGATATGTCATGCATTCTGTGGGAAAAGAGAGCTTGACCATGTGACATGCATTGGCCAAAAGAATTGTGAGCCAATGTTTGCAATGATTAAGCAGAAACTTTCAACATAAAGTGTGGTTTGGCTCAAGCTTTCTTGCTCTTGCCCTCCAACATGAAAATATGATGTATTAGGTAGAGGTTACTCTTTCAGCATGAGTTCCTTAATGGAAAGATATATGAAACAGAGCTAAACTCCAGGATTCATGATCTTTAGTACTCATGGAATGCAAGTATGAATTAAATATCTGTCATTGTAAGCCACTGAGGTGTATGGTTGTTACACACCACATGGAAGAAAAGCTGGCTAATACATAGGGTAAGTTATTAAAAATGTATTTAAATTTAAGGGTAGAGACCATCATATTTATCTTTTTATTATCTGGCACATAAAAAGTACTAAATAAATATTTTTGAATGAATATAACTCTGCAATAAGGTAAAACAGGTGTTGTTTAATTATGTAGAAATTAAAACTTAAAAATTAATTCCCCTTTGTGCATTGGACATCTGTTGTTTTTGTCAGTTCAGAATATCCTCCCCTATTTCCAGCAACAACATCTATTCCTTTTGAGGGTAAGTGATTCTCATAAAATTTCCAATCATAGGAACTGGCCTCCCAGGCTATACGAGTAGGCATATGATACAGATTTGGCCAATTACAGCACTCCATTTCCTCTGTTACAGTGATTGGTGTATAGTCAGGATTATGAGCCAAGATGAGCCTTTTCTTGCATTTTCATATACTGAACTGGTTAGAGAAAACTCTCATCATTTTTGTTCTAGGTTCACAGCTGTAGGCATCCACAGCCATGCCCAAACAGCATGAGAAGAGAGAACAAAGCCAACAGAGAGAAGGAATAGTAGAAGGGACATAATGTTCTGAGGGCTCTTGAGTCTTTTTCCCAGTCACCGAAATCTTGTATCGAATCTCATTCATGCAGCTCTTACTGTGAGCAATCCTAGTGTCCTAATAAAAATTCCCTCTTTACTTAAATAAATTCAAATTGAGTTGCTGCATCTGTAACTAAAGAAATGCCATTGACTACAACTCGAATGAAAGTAGCTTTCAATAATTGGTTTTATACACAAAAACAGAGCAAAACATTAAATTGATCCAGTCTAAGAACTGGAGTTGGAAAACATGATGTTCGTGTGAGCATGCCGGAGAACCCTAAATCAATGGCCTGTTCTAACCTGAAGTTAGTGAAGACTGAGGATGGGTTGTTCCAGAGCACTTTCAGAGCTTCCAACCACACCCAGAGAAGATGACTTTTTTCCTGTCCACCTGTAAACTGAATGATCAGGACACAAAAGGCTGGTAAGTTAAATGATGCATTTATAAAGGTGCAACTTGTGTGGATGCCAATAAAGTCAATAAGGGAGTACAAAGAACATAGTTGCAAACTTTAGAGGACCTGCAATATTAGCTTATTCCCAGATTTTGTTTCCAGAAATACTGAAAGAAATGCAAGAAATGCAGAAAATATGAGGGAAGTACAAATTCAAAGACTTTTTTACTCATTGATGGGAGGTTGTAAAGTTAAAATAATAGAAAAAGCCAGAATTCCTAAAGTGATTATGGATTACAGTATCATTAGGACAGGCCCAGGTTTGCTAAACCCAATATTCTCATTTCATGATTCTTTAATGGCAAAAAATTGGAAGGATTACAAATCATTGCAGAAGCTGTTCATATGACAGGGAAGCTTGGAGGGACAGAACACAGCTCCTAATGTATCTGAAATCCTGATTGAACTGCCATACATGTAAGACTAAAATTATTAAACCAAATAGCTAGCTAGACAGAAAGATAGATATAGAGAAAAATCCTGCTGAGAAATGGCCTAGGCAAGTCATCAAATAATGTTACAATTTATGAACTCCCCAAGCTATCATCAAACAGAAGAGAAATCAAATTCTTTGATCCCCATGAAAGCCTAGAGCTCAAGGTGAGGTGACACCTGATTTTGTCACTCAACTGGACAAAAACCTTCCGCACATGACCTAAACATTGGTTTCAGGGCTCATGTGGGAGGTTCTATACTTCAAAAGGTAGAAAAATATAAAAGTAATAATGATGGCTACAATTTTAGAGGCACCTGGGTGGCTCAATTGGTTAAGCATCTGCCTTCAGCTCAGGTCATGATCCTGGGGTCCCGAGATCGAGCCCCATGTTGGGCTCCCTGCTCAGTGAGGAGCCTGCTTCTCCCTCTGCCTTTGCCCTTCCCCACTGCCCCCTGCTCATGCTCACTCTCTCTCTGTCTCTCTCTTTCAAATAAATAAAATCTTTTAAAAAATAATGATAGCTACAATTTGATGCTTTCTTTTCTATATCCATTAATTAAAAAGGCTCAACACAGTGACTATTTCATCCATGCCTCATAGCAATTTGTGAGGAAAATATTCTCTTTGTTTACAGATGAGAAAAAGAGCTCAGAGGCCCTCAGCTAGTAAGCAGAAGAATCCAGATATAAACCCCCATTGTCTGCCTCCAAAGCCTGACTCACCCCCACTCCCCACGACCCCTAATGAGTTACTCATCATTTTATCACAACGAACAGGAAGTACTTGATAAAGAATTGATTAATGAATGAATCAATGGCATTAAGTCTACAGTCCTCAGAGCCACCTGCCGTATGCTCCCTATTTTGGCACTATTAAATTCCAATGGCACCTTTTCATGGAACTACCACCGCAAGTATTGCCATCCTGTGGAAATGCTAGAAAGAAGCTTAAAGTTTAGGATCTGAGAACAGAGGGATGAAGTGACTCCCGAAGGGACTTACTGAGGATTGAAGTACTGGTGGTCAAGTTTTGTTAGAATAGAGGGTAGCTGGAGGAGGTTAATGAAAGTAAAGAAGGAAAGACTGATTATAGCCAAATTGTGAATGGGCTTGGATGCCTTTTATTCTGAAAGCAACGGGCAGACAATGAAGTGCTCTTGGCTCCTGAAGGAAGGAGTAACACATTGGAGCCATAGACAAGCACGTGTCCAAGAAATGCTTTTGAATAACTGAGGTTGGTATCAGACTGGATCCCAAAAGGAAACACATGGATGGCATTCCTAAATCAGGATAACTTGAGGAGCATTTATTTACAAAAGTACCAATTAAAGAAGGGACAGCAAGGTGGAGGGAAACTACAAGGAAAGTGTGGAACTAGCAGAGCTCTGCTAGCTTGATGAGACAAGAAGGAGGGGTGACTAAAACCAAGAGGAGAGAAGGTTGTGCAACTCATGCTACCCAGAAATAAGTGGTGACACTTGGTCCTAGAGGTGGCTTCACAGAGAAGAAACTAGAGGAATAAATACTCTGATCTCACTCTCTTACCTGTTCATTGACTGCCAAGGCTCCCCATGGGACAAATCCAATAAAGAGCCAGACTACATAAGAACCCCTTGAAGAATTCACACAGGCCAATCTCCCAGGTAGAAAGCAGAGGTAGGAGAGTGGACAGGGGATCTGGAAGCACAAGGAGAAGATATCTGGTTCAAAGTCTTCCAAATAATGAAGAAGATTCTATTGCAGTATGGTTTACGGACAAATGTTAGTCATGTGCATTAGCAGAGATGAAAAGGGAGAAGAAACAATTACAGAATAACTGCAATTATTACCAGTACACAAGATACTTTATTCCCAGAGGTTAAATAACATAACTATATTTATTTTGAACACTAGATTCATTTATATTGTATTTCAAGTCTCATATGTATACCAGCTATTCAGGTGGAAGGTACTAGGGAAGACGGGGAAGAGTCAAGACTGGTTCAGAAGCATATGCAAGATAATTTGCTCTAGTGTGAACAATTGGCTAAAAATTATTCTTGGTAGACAACTGAGCATGAATATTTAAGAATTAACTTCACTTGAGGCTACATATTGATAATAGTTTAATATGCTGTTTGATCAATTATATATCTTTCAAGTTCATGACAGAAAAAGAAAACTCCCATAAACAGAAATTTTGGTGCTTCCTAATCAGAGGCTAAGTGATTGCACTTTACATCATTTAATTAGATACCTGATTCAATTCCTGAGACGCTGTTTTTGCACATGGGCAACCATAGGTTATACCTCATGCCACTGATAAGCACACTGGCTTTGTGAAAAATGTAGGCCAAAGTTCAACATTCACCTCTGCCAAAAATGTATAAAATTAAAATACCCTTGGTAGGCTGGAGGCCTGAGTCCTAGTCCCATTTCAGTTCTCTGATCTTGGGCAACTCTTTTGACTTTTTCAGCTAATATCTTTGCCCTATCTCAGAGATACTATATATGGAGCACTTAATGTTTTCCAAGTACCAAGTTTACGTCCCTTACTTATCACAACAACCCAAGAAATAGATACTCCCGTTATTGCCATTTTACCAGTGAGAAAAACTAAGTCTTGCTAACTTAGTTTAAGTAATGTACATGTAGTGTTGCGGCTAGTAAGTGACAAAGTGAGGATTTGAACTCAGACCCTTGCCTGACTCAAAACTACATGCTAAAACACTAGGTCCCCCTACCCTTTAATAGTCTCTCTGGGTTCCAAAGAAAGAGCATATTTTAAAGTACTTTGCAAAGTATTATATGAATGTAATAGTTCTGTAAATAAGATTTTTGTTTCAAAATTCTGACATTATCACCACTCCCTAAGTACAACTTTTCAAAGAGATTATTCTATTCACCATTCACATAATTATCTTTATCATATATGAATGGTATTCAGCCTTCCTGTGATTGGGGTGAATTTTTCAAATACTAGATTGTGTGACACTATATTTAAAGTAATTAAAAGGTATATCTGGCTGAAAGTAAAAGGAAGTTTAGAAAACTAAAATAATATGCCCTTTCCAGTAATATCATAGTATTTATTTAGTTGCTCTTCAGAATTAAGTCACTGTTTCAATATAGCTGTTGACTTGCATAAACTAAAAGAAATATTTTCTCACTTGGGTAGCATGCAACATTGCAATGGCATTATCTCCACATTATGCTTTGTGTCTGAATTCTTATTACAAATTTTCTCTGCCCAGAACCTGCCCAGCCCACTTTTCTGTAGAACAAACAATGTAAAACAGAATAAATCCCTAGTTGCACGCATTGATAAAATATCGATGTCTAAAGAAGCACGCTATTTGAAAAGCACTGTCAAACATCATGCAGATACGTGTTCTCACATAACGCTCAATTCTGCTTTCCTTCTAGTTCTGCTTTTGCTGGGCACAGGAAATGCATTTCCTTTTGAACAGGCAATGCGCCTGGGCCTCCCTTTTTCTCCTCATATCAAAGGGAATTATTATATTTCCAAGCCTCTTCCTGGGCCATAGAAGACTACACCAGCGCTGTCTGGCTGAGAGTCCCACACTCCCAGCCTGGCTGGCATTATGTCAGGAGACAGAGAGGTGGGAGAGGTCCCCAAACAGAGGTCCCCAAACATGCAATAACATCTGACCTAGATGGAGACAGACTTAGGGCCACCCGCCCTAAGTCTGTCTCCATCTAGGTCAGATGTTATTGCAATATGTGACCCTATAAAGTCACATGTGATCCCATAAAGACCCCATAGCTTTAGTCAACTTCTTTATTTCAGTTGTCCAACTCGAACAAACAAACACAAAAGCCTACAAATGTTCCTGTCTCCCACTGACAAACCAAAACAAAGACATATTCCTTGCTCCTGAATGGGGGGTGTGAGTAAGATGGGAGGAAAAATAGAATAAATTATTAATCTAGCCTGGTTCAACAAAATCATGTTTTATGTTATCATAATAATACTGCCTGGCTCATTCAGTTCCTTTTAATTCAGTGTCTCCTATGTATCCAGTTCTGGGGATTATAAAATTTAAATTACATTTCCCATCCCCTAGAATATTAAAGTGCTTAATGTTTACAAAAAAAAAAAAAAGAGCAATATGGGTTAGGCTAAAGAATAAAAACTATGCGTGATGAAGACCCTAAAGACTATAGAAATACATTTATGGATTCATTGTGGCCCAAAGTACTAGGGAAGAGTTTGTAGCATAGGCGTGAGCCAGCCTGGGTTTAAGAGACAGATAGGATTTGGATTGGGAACGAGAAGGGAGAAGGATTTTCTGGGTGTCATGCAGATGGTGGAAAGATAATAGCATAGAGGATATCAGAACCTTGGGAATATTCAGCTGGCACCACCATGTAGAATTACTTTCTATGTGGTGGGATAAAGAAAGGAAGTCTAGGAATCTAATGATGGCCCTGGTGAAGCAATCTCAGTGTTAAATGTTAATGGGGATAAAGACAGAATGAAAAGGAAAGAAATAATCAATCACGAGACTTAGCAAAGGAACCTCGCCATTCTTCCCACTCTTGCCCATAAGACCCAGTCTTTCCCTGACATTCCATTTGGGATCCTAACATTCGATTTCGGATCATCACACTTTAAATCTCAACATTAAATCCCTTCCATTCTCCTCTAGATATAATTATAATATTGAATGTCAGTACGAGAGCCCATGACTAATTCCAGGGAGTTACTCAGTGTAGAAAAGCTGTATGATTGCTGTGCTCTCCAGTGGGAAAAAGATGTACTGATTAAGAGAGAAGATCATCCTCTCTTCCAAGAGGATGCTGAGGTAATTGGTGCTGCTATAGATAGAAATAATAAAAGAAAAAGGTATTTTACAAATAAAGTTGCCAACTGAGTGGAGTAATTGCTCAATACAGAAAGCAAATATCTCACAATGGGGAAACATTAAGAGATCTCTTTCAACTCTTTCCAAATTGAACCAAAATAAAAAGTTCTTGCCCAAAGTTCCAATCACTAGCAATATGGGGCACAGCAAAAGTCATCCGGAGTCATATGCCATGTATGTTACAAAACAAAAAATAGTTGGTCAGTACATTTTGAAACTTAGAAGGGAATGCAAATCAGCTTAACATCTGCCAAATTGCTATTGATTGATCAAAGTGTTTTCTTAGTCTCCAAATTGAGCTAACACAGATTAATTATTCCAGTATTCACTTAAAAATTAAATCAAAGGAGACTGAATTATAAATGGTTAGATCTAATCATGGAAGCAGGGAAGAGAGTAGCACTGGTTAATTCTCCATATGCTTAATTTATTTTTTCTAAAAGAACATGCTGTATTTAACCTCCCCCCAAAAATGAAGTAACTATAATGCTGACAGATGAATTTTTTCATTCACTGCATGTCTTGCTCAGAACACTATATATAACAGAAATTTCACTTCAAAGGCCCCTAGGGTTTGCTGAGTAATGGCTTCATCAGCAGTCCCCAAAATAAATTTCAGATAAAGGTATGTTGACATAAATTAAAAAGAAAACTCTTTGAAATTGGAAAAAGCATAAATGGCTTCAAGAATATCATTTACCCTGATGTACAGTAGATACTGTTTCTTTCTTTTCAGTCTCCACTGCACAGCAGCCATTTTGTTTTGATCAGAATTACCAGTATACCAGCTCTAGAGGTAGGTCCTAATTACTCTACATTAGTCAAGGTAATCCCACCTAAACTAACTGTTTAACTAAGGTTAACATTTGTAAACTATGTCTGTAGCAATGTACGAATGATAATTCTCTGGCACGAAGATTTTTTTTAAATTTGTATTCAGTGGTAGGCTATCTATCCCACTGGGTCTAGTCCAAGTTTGTTTCAGGAAACATCCTATCTATGGCCACAAGTGAAACCAGTCTAAGAAGGAAGCTAACAACACTGTAGATGGCTGAGCAAAAGATGAAGAGAAATCAAAATCTTGGATAAGACAGTGGTACCACTTAACCAACCAACCTTGAAGTTTGGACCACCTTTGGATTTCTCAGTAAAACGAGCCAGATCATCTTCTTAGCAATTAAGCCACACTGAGTCATATTTTCTATAAATTCTAGTCAAAAGCATTCTTATCACTATACCATGTGTGTTGCTCAATTCTTCTCAGATCCTGTACTTAGTCAGAGACCAAGACAATGCTAAAGCCTGCTGAAAATATATTTATTTGCCCAAATACAAGGAGCTGAAGAAGCCATCTGAAGAAGGTAGGATGATTTTTAGAAGTTGCAACTAATGAGGTCCCCTGGGCCCAAGAGTTTAATATTATGTCATTACTACATACCAACCTCATCACTGCAGAGAATGGCAAGGAAGCTATACTTCATTAAAGGGATCATTATGAGTTTACAAATTTGGGTCTTGAACCTCAATCATAGGAGAGATTGTACCCTTAGTACCTGAAAAGAACTAAGCAAAATGCATTTGAGAAAAATAACACATATAAACATATTTACATATTATTTAATTTTGTATATTAAATGAGGATCAAAGCTTTTATTGGAAAACTAAAATTCCAACTGAGAAAAAGATACATGGTAAAGAAGGAAAGCACGGAGTATGAATCTTAAGACACACCGTTAAATTCCTGACTCTGTGCCTTTTAGCTGTGACCTTGTGCAGATTACTTAAACTTTCTGGGACTTACTCTCCTTGGCAGTAAAAGACAAGGCTAATGATATAATTTTCAAAGGTATTGAGAGGATGATGTTAGATAATGTGAAAGAACTTAATAATTCTTTATAATTTACATTATATCTTCCTCAAAATGAATAGCATTAAGGAGGGCACGTATTGCATGGAGCCTTGGGTATTATATGCAAACAATGAATCATGGAACACTACATCAAAAACTAATGATGTACTGTATGGTAACTAACATAACATAATAAAAAAAGTTATAAAAAAATTTAAAAAAATAAAGCCACAAAAAATTGAATAGCATCTAACTCAGTTGCAAAGACAAAATGTGCATGGTCAAATACTGATTGATTCATTTCTGTGATCAAAGCATTCAACTTTCCATTGTCTAAAGAATAAAGTCTAAACACTTTAGTACAGAATTTATAATCTGTACAACTGACAACCTGTCTTCAATTTATGTTTCTGGTCTCATCTCCAACTACTTATCTTTACAAGCTCCACTTGCCAAAGAACTTACAGTCTTACATTCCTGGACACCCAGGTGTCCTCTGCATCCCACCTGTTGCCACTCACATGTTATTGTTCTTGTTATTTATCCTCTAAGAATGCTCCCTTTCTGCCTACCTAAAATCTACCCATGTCTCAAAGCTCAGTTCAAATGCCACCTCCTTCCTGGGGATTCACATATTCCCACTAATTACAACCTCTCCTTTTCAAAACTCCTATAACTCTTTATATGTAACTTACTTAGCCTTAGACTTTTTTTTTATTTTTGTGAGGGAGAGAGAAAGAGAGAGAGAGAGAGAGACAGAAAGAATGAGCAGGGGGAGGGGCAGAGGGAAAAGCAGACATCCCGCTGAGCTGGGAGCCCGATGCGGGACTCGATCCCAGATCCCCAGACTCCAAGATCATGACCTGAGCAGAAGGCAGCCACTTAACCGACTGAGCTACCCAGGCAACCACTTGCTCACCCTTAAAAGCAAAATGAAACTTTATATAATGGTTGCACATAAAGATACCTTATTTTTCTTACTGGATTTTGAATACCTCTTGTGGGCAGAATTATGTCTGATATGGTCTATTTCCATAAGATGCTAAAATGAGGTAAGTCACAAATAAGAACTTAGTAAATATCAGTTCAATTAAAATGAGCAAGTAATAGAAGAAAATGACTCAATATACAGGGATGAATTAGTGTGATAAACTATGTATGTAAATGATAAGTCACACCAAGGAATCATCATTCTAATGTCAATTGCCAACACAGAGAAGTGTGGTTGAGGCACAGCTTGAGAAAAGGATAACATTTGGAATAATTGAGAAAAACTTAAAGGGATTCCAGTAGAAAAAATATATATATAAATGTAGCCTAGAGGAAAAATGAGTTTTGTATGTGCCAAAGACAGAGAAGTAATCCATGTAGCAATCACATGGGCTATTCTGGATAGCAGTAGGTAATAAGAATTGTAAGGCCAAACTGAATAAGTGCAAAGCTTAAGGCACTGGCCTTTCTACTGTAGATATGAGGGAGCCATTACATTCTTGTGAAGCTCTTGTAGCATAATATACGTTGTAAGGAAAAAAGTGGTAATGATATGTGCCTTATCAACAGCAAAGAAAATAAAGTGAAGTATTAAGGTAAATCCAAGAATTTGAGACTAGAAGATTAGAGAACTGATTATATCCCTAATAGCAATGAAGGATACCCACAGGTGGCCCAGTTAAGTAGATAAGATGGCAAACTCTATTTTGGTCTTGTTGAACTGGAGAGGAAGGGCATCTTGAGGAGAACTGATACTGTGACAAGTGCAAGTGCCTCCCCGAGAGAGCACTCTCCATCACTACCCTGACGTGCAAAGATTTTGATCTCCATGCAAAAGAACACCCAACCATCAGATAGTCTTTTAATCCAAAGGAGATCATTCTATTCCCCTAAAAAGAAGAGATATTGTTTTATTGATCTAGAACTTGCTCTAGAACCTAATGTAAATATAGAATCTGAAACACCACACAAACCCTTCAATCCAGGTTTGCATATGATAAAATATATGCGATGTTGACCACCTCTCACATCTCGCCATGAAAAGCAAAACACAGCTTGTTATTCAACTTTCATTACTCCATGATGCAAAATTTCATTATATGCACAAGTCAACATTTAGAATATGAATACCTCTATGTCAGGGAATTCTCATATAAACTAATACCAAAGAGATAGTTGGCTGTGAAGCCTAGAATGGGGAAAATGCAGGTTTCTCCAAGCGGCAGGAGAGGACAGTTGCCACAGAGACAGATGGAAGGTTATGTACTGTCCCACTGCTGAATGGGCAGGTGCACACCACACAGCTCCAGGGAACACTAGTCATATTGCATTTATGTGAATGGCATCTTCAGGAGAAGCACAATTCCAGAAAACCCTATGAATGGGGTACCTAGAACGGGTGAACCTTCCCCAGACCAGAACTGAGTTCAAAGACAACAATATGTTACTAGAGAGAGATTCATCTTCCTATTTGTATTTTTATTTTAAGCCTACATGTTTCAAGTCTGGCTAGAGCCTCACCTTCCATAGCCACTGCCTAGGCTTTCGAAAGTTAAAACGTAGTTGGGTCTTTTAATACAGTTTCTCCAATTAGGTAAGGAGCAAGGTAGGGAGTGTCCATGGGAATTTAAATTTTAAATTTTATATGTATACATACACAAACATATACACCCATACATATCATAAATTAAAATGTGTGTGTATATGTGTATGCTTACTTAGGTATTTGCAGGTCGACATATTCTGGGGCATCTGGATGATGACTTTATAACTGATTGTTGACACAAAATTTGGAACCAATATTTCTGTTTTTGATTATGATATGTTTCAAAGTGGAAGTCAGATGAAACCACCATTCATCAAATAAACAATTGTTTGTGGTAGGAAACACAGGAAGACAGAGTAATTATCTGACTTTTGAAAACTCAAAAGTACTTGTGCCTCAGTGCTAAGAAGACACATTAATGCAGTGGATGTAATACAGAAAGCCCAGATCTGAGCATACTATTACTTCAACAACTCAGTCATGGTAAGAATAAATAGCAAATGTGCAGTTAGAAATATCTCTGTTCCCAATTCTAACAACTAGTTCACATAACATTTTAATGTAGTTTACAGTAATGTTGACTTATAAAGTTAATAAATCAAGTGAAAGAAAATCATTTTGGAATGACATGTATTAAATTTAACATTTTAGGATTTCTAGCAGGCAAAGATTTAGTTAAGTGTTAGGCCAAATATCTTCAATTAACAAACAAAGCCAATAAATTATTAATTCTATTCAATATGCTTATGTGAACAGGTATTCTCTGCATAATTATTATTGATATTAAAGCAGAGAAACATTAAATACGGAACTGCATCAGAACTGAGGCAATTTTATGTCATTAAAACATCACCTATAACATTAAATGAATATTATTAATTTGAATTAAACTGCTTTTGTAATCCAGGACAAACAAAAACTAAAGGAATTTGCAAACACAAAACCAGCCCTACAGGAAATCTTGAAAGGGGTCCTCTAAGCAAAGAGAGAGCCTAAAAGCAACATAGACCAGAAAGGAACAGAGACAATATAAAGTAACAGTCACCTTACAGACAATACAATGGCACTAAATTCCTATCTTTCAATAGTTACCCTGAATGTAAATGGGCTAAATGCCCCAATCAAAAGACACAGGCTATCAGATTGGATTAAAAAACAAGACCCATCGATATGCTGTCTGCAAGAGACTCATTTTAGACCCAAAGACACCCCCAGATTGAAAGTGAGGGGATGGAAAACCATTTACCATGCTAATAGACACCAAAAGAAAGCTGGGGTGGCAATCCTTATATCAGACAAATTAGATTTTAAACCAAAGACTGTAATAAGAGATGAGGAAGGACACTATATCCTACTTAAAGGGTCTATCCAACAAGAAGATCTAACAATTATAAATATCTATGCCCCTAACATGGGAGCAGCCAATTATATAAGGCAATTAATAACAAAAGCAAAGAAACACATCGACAACAATACAATAATAGTGGGGGACTTTAACACCCCCCTCACTGAAATGGACAGATCAACTAAGCAAAAGATCAACAAGGAAATAAAGGCTTTAAATGACACACTGGACCATATGGACTTCACAGACATATTCAGAACATTCCATCCCAAAGCAACGGAATACACATTCTTCTCTAGTGCCCATGGAACATTCTCCAGAATAGATCACATCCTAGGTCATAAATCAGGTCTCAACCAGTACCAAAAGACTGCGATCATTCCCTGCCTATTTTCAGACCACAATGCTTTGAAACTAGAACTCAATCACAAGAGGAAAGTCAGAAAGAACTCAAATACATGGAGGCTAAAGAGCATCCTACTGAAGAATGAATGGGTCAACCAGGAAATTAAAGAAGAATTAAAAAAATTCATGGAAACCAATGAAAATGAAAACACAACTATTCAAAATCTTTGGGATGCAGCAAAGGCAGTCCTAAGAGGAAAGTATATAGCAATACAAGCCTTTCTCAAGAAACAAGAAAGGTCTCAAGTACACAACCGAACCCTACACCTAAAGGAGCTGGAGAAAGAACAGCAAATAAAGCCTAAAACCAGCAGGAGAAGAGAAATAATAAAGATCAGAGCAGAAATCAATGAAATAGAAACCAAAAGAACAGTAGAACAGATCAACAAAACTAGGAGTTGGTTCTTTGAAAGAATTAACAAGATTGATAAACCCCTGGCCAGACTTATCAAAAAGAGAAGAGAAATGACCCAAATCAACAAAAGCATGAATGAAAGAGGAGAGATCACAACCAACACCAAAGAAATACAAACAATCATAAGAACATATTATGAGCAACTCTATGCCAGCAAATTAGATAACCTGGAAGAAATAAATGCATTCCTAGAGATGTATCAACTACCAAAACTGAACCGGGAAGAAATAGAAAACCTGAACAGACCTATAACCACTAAGGAAATTGAAGCAGTCATCAAAAATCTCCCAACAAACAAAAGCCCAGGGCCAGATGGCTTCCCAGGGGGATTCTACCAAACATTTAAAGAAGAATTAATACCTATTCTTCTGAAAGTGTTCCAAAAATAGAAATGGAAGGAAAACTTCCAAAGTCATTTTATGAGGCCACCATTACCTTGATCCCAAAACCAGACAAAGACCCCATCAAAAAGGAGAACTACAGACCAATATCCCTGATGAACATGGATGCAAAAATTCTCACCAAAATACTAGCCAATAGGATCCAACAGTACATTAAAAGGATTATTCACCACGACCAAGTGGGATTTATCCCTGGGCTGCAAGGTTGGTTCAACATCCGCACATCAATCAACGTGATACAATACATTAATAAAAGAAAGAACAAGAATCATATGATCCTCTCAATAGATGCAGAAAAAGCATCTGACAAAGTACAGCATCCTTTCTTGATCAAAATTCTTCAGAGTATAGGCATAGAGGGTACCTACCTCAATATCATAAAAGCATCTATGAAAAACCTACAGGAATATCATTCTCAATGGGGAAAAACGGAGAGCTTTCCCCCTAAGGTCAGGAACACGGCAGGGATGTCCACTATCACCACTGCTATTCAACATAGTATTGGAAGTCCTAGCAATCAGCAATCAGACAACAAAAAGAAATAAAAGGCATCCAAATCAGCAAAGAAGAAGTCAAACTCTCACTCTTTGCAGATGATATGATACTTTATGTGGAAAACCCCAAAGACTCCACCCCAAAACTGCTAGAACTCATACAGGAATTCAGTAAAGTGGCAGGATATAAAATCAATGCACAGAAACCAGTGGCATTCCTATACACCAACAACAAGACAGAAGAAAGAGAAATTAAGGAGTTGATCCCATTTACAATTGCACCCAAACCATAAGATACCTAGGAATAAATCTAACCAAAGAGGCAAAGGATCTGTACTCAGAAAACTATAAAATACTCATGAAAGAAATTGAGGAAGACACAAAGAAATGGAAAAACGTTCCATGCTCATGGATTGGAAGAACAAATATTGTGAAGATGTCAATGCTACCTAGACCAATCTACACATTCAATGCAATCCCCATCAAAATACCATCCACTTTTTTCAAAGAAATGGAACAAATAATCCTAAAATTCGTATGGAACCAGAAAAGACCCCACATAGCCAGAGGAATGTTGAAAAAGAAAAGCAAAGCTGGTGGCATCACAATTCCGGACTTCCAGCTCTATTACAAAGCTGTCATCATCAAGACAGTATGGTACTGGCACAAAAACAGGCACATAGATCAATGGAGCAGAATAGAGAGCCCAGACGTGGACCCTCAACTCTATGGTCAATTAATCTTTGACAAAGCAGGAAAGAATGTCCAATGGAAAAAAGACAGTCTCTTCAACAAATGGTGTTGGGAAAATTGGATAGCCACATGCAGAAGAATGAAACTGGACCATTTCCTTACACCACACACAAAAATAGACTCCAAATGGTTGAAAGACCTCAGTGTGAGACAGGAATCCATCAAAATCCTAAAGGAGAACACAGGCAGCAACCTCTTCGACCTCAGCCTCAGCAACTTCTTCCTAGAAACATCGCCAAAGGCAAGGGAAGCAAGGGCAAAAATGAACTATTGGGACTTCATCAAGATAAAAAGCTTTTGCAAAGCAAAGGAAACAGTTAACAAAACCAAAAGACAACCGACAGAATGGGAGAAGATATTTGCAAATGACATATCAGAGAAAGGGCTGGTATCCAAAATCTATAAAGAACTCATCAAACTCAACACCCAAAGAACAAAGATTCTAATCAAGAAATGGGCAGAAGACATGAACAGACATTTTTCCAAAGAAGACATCCAAATGGCCAATAGACACATGGAAAAGTGCTCAATATCGCTCGGCATCAGGGAAATCCAAATCAAAACCTCAAGGAGATACCACTTCACACCAGTCACAATGGCTAAAATTAACAAGTCAGGAAACGATAGCTGTTGGCGGGGATGCGGAGAAAGGGGAACCCTCCTACACTGTTGGTGGGAATGCAAGCCGGTGCAGCCACTCTGGAAAACAGTATGGAGGTTCCTCAAAAAGTTGAAAATAGAGCTACCATATGATCCAGCAATTGCACTACTGGGTATTTACCCCAAAGATACAAAAGTAGGGATAGGAAAGGGTACGTGCACCCCGATGTTTATAGCAGCAATGTCCACAATAGCCAAACTGTGGAAAGAGCCAAGATGTCCATCGACAGATGAATGGATAAAGAAGATGTGGTATATAGTACAATGGAATATTATGCAGCCATCAAAAGGAATGAGATCTTGCCATTTGCAACGACGTGGATGGAACTGGAGGGTATTATGTTGAGCGAAATAAGTCAATCAGAGAAAGACATGTATCATATGACCTCACTGATATGAGGAATTCTTAATCTCAGGAAACAAACTGAGGGTTGCTGGAGTGGGGGGTGGGGTGACTGGGTAATAGACACTGGGGAGGGTATGTGCTCTGGAAAGCATTGTGAATTGTGCAAGACTGTTGAATCTCAGATCCTACCTCTGAAACAAATAATGCAATATATGTTAAGAAAAAAAAAAAAAAGAAGAAGAAGAAGAAGGTAGCAGGAGGGGAAGAATGAAGGGGGGGAAATCAGAGGGGTAGACGAACCATGAGAGACGATGGACTCTGAAAAACAAACTGAGGGTTCTAGAGGGGAGTGTGTGGGAGGATGGGTTAGCCTGGTGATGGGTATTGAGGAGGGCACATTCTGCATGGAGCACTGGGTGTTATGCACAAACAATGAATCATGGAACACTACATCTAAAACTAATGATGTAATGTATGGGGATTAACATAAGAATAAAAAAAATTCTAAAAGTAAAAAAAAAAAAAAAAAGGAAAAAAGCCCTAGAATATTGCTTTAAAAAAAAAATTAAAAAAATTAAAAATAAAAAAAATAAAAAAACAAAGATAAATAGATGAAAAAAAACTAACAAAATTTAACAGCTATTTGTGATATATGGCAAATCCTTAACAAATGAGAAATAGAAGCGAACTCACAAAATCATATGAAAAACAAGTACAGAAACCTCATAACAAACAGCATAAAAAAAAAACTGCTTTTGTAAGACTGGTTTACAAATTAATTTATAAATTATGTAGTTTTACAATTTTATAACAGCTATAAACAAGAGAAGTTTATGCCTAGATTTACATATACATATTATATGTAATAAAAATAATTTAAATTGCACTGGATAGCTATAATGCAGTTTTTCATTAGAAGAGATGAGTATCTTACCTAAATTTGAGAAATAGTTCTAGAAGATCTAGATCCAGAGAATTCGGCACCAAATCAACATAAGAAAGAAACAAATCTTTCAAATCCTTTCTGCAGTGATCCATTCATTCATATTTATTGAATGCCTACTGTGCGTTAGACACTGAAGTTATATCAGTGATCAAGATGGACAGATTCCCTATCCTCAGGAGCCTACAATCAAATGCATGAGACAGATAATTAACATGTGAAAAAATAATTTTGTTTTACAAATTCCAATTGCATTCAGTGTATGGTATGAGGGAAATAACGAGCATCTTATGACAAATGGAATAACATGGAGGACCAGATGAGACTAGATGATAAGCGGGGGCCTCTTACGCATATCTTAAGAATATTGTTGAAGATTCCCAGATAAAAGAATGAGCCATCCAAACACATAGTAGACATGGGCAGCGAAGGGAATTATTCCAGAAGAGAGAATAAAACACTATAAACTTCTAAAGTAAGAAAAGTTTGTCATGTTCTAGGAAGTAGAATAATAATGTGTGTGGGAAATAGTGAGCCTAGGGAAGAACGAAATGAGGTTGCACAGGTAGGTGGGTGCATCATTCAGAGCCTTAAAAGATGTATTAGGTTTATTTTATTCTGAATTGAATAGGAAGCCGTTGAGGAGTACAAGCAGTAGAAAACATGATCTAGTTTATATTTTTAAAAAATGAGGTTGAAGAGGGTAAAATAGCTAAATATTCCATTAACAGCACACCAAAGGCTCACAGATGGACAAGGATGTAGCATCCCTAGCTCAGGACTAAAACCATCTTAAAAGGAACTGGAACCGAGACAGTGTTTTTAAGTATGTTTTATGCTTTAATTTGAAATGTTAACATTATTAAAATTATGAGGTTTCACCTCAAATATCTGGATTTTCTGCATCTCTGGATTTTTTTTTTTTTCCTAGAAAATCCAGGAACAATAAGCCTGCATTCCTTCTTGGAACCAATTGGCTGGAGCTGAGTAGCAGCTGCTCCATTTTCCCTTTTAGAAAGTGCTGTCACTTTCTTTTTATCAGAGTTCTCTCTCACTGCCTGCTTCACTTGCTTTTCTCACCTGTTGGATGTATCTAGATGCATGTATTTTGTCACCTCCTCTGAGGGACTACAGGGACCACAGTCACAGCCCTTGGGAACTGTCCCTAATGCTGACTCAAAATCTTAGTATAGATTATGCCCAATGATCTTTTTTTCTAGCCCTGACCCTTGTTCATTGATCGACTCCAGTTCTTTGTCCATTTGTCTCTGCAAGACCATACCTACACACGAAACACTGACTTATCCTGTGTTTGTGCTCATCCATAGTCTAGTCCTTAGCTTCAGTTCTGTGGGCGATTACCCTCAGGCTCAAGCTCACCTATTTGACCATGCTTTATTCTGAAGATCTTCACACATGGACTCCGCACTATTTATATCTACTGTTCAAGTCACTGTTGAGTCTTTAGAATGGTGTTAAACTGTATGTACAATCAAGTGTTGTAGGACAAAATATATGCTGCTCAAAGTGCTTTATTTATAATTTCATTGTAAATCTAAAAATAAGGAATGTACAATTCACATTGTACATCCGACGCAACCTTTTGGGTTGAGATTAACTGAAGCCTGTTTCTAGTCTTCTCTTTTCTTTCATTTGCTTGGAAAGCATGGCAATTTGGTTAAGTTGTGAAAATGCCATGAAAAATACATGCTTCCATAAGGATGCAGGAACAATTGATCAGATATCTTAATTTGTCCATTGCTCTACCTCTAGCACCTAGAACAGTGACCCATGGTAAGCTTCTCAGTTAATACTCTGTTGAATTAGCGCATGAATGTCAGGCTATCGTACACTCAGCCCAATATTGTGCTTCAGACATATGAGGTTACAAAATGAAAAAACATCCTCGTACTTTGTGATAAACTATCCAAAATAATAAGACTATAGACCCTACCTCTTACTTCCCCAAATACCCCCAATTACTTAACTATAATTAATTAAAAAAAAAAAGCTAAGGGTCGCCTGGGTGGCTCAGTCGTTAAGCGTCTGCCTTCGGCTCAGGTCATGATCTCAGGGTACTGGGATGGAGCCCCGCATCGGGCTCCCTGCTCAGCAGGAAGCCTGCTTCTCCCTCTCCCACTCCCCTTGCTTGTGTTCCCTCTCTCACTGTGTCTCTCTCTGTCAAATAAATAAATAAAATCTTTAAAAAAAAAAAAAAAAGCTAAGGCTTTTAGCTCACCTACTATTTTTCTAAGGCTATTTACATTCTGAATCTTTAGCATCCTTCAGAATAATGAAATTTGCCCATCAATTACCTCCTGATAAAAACAACACTTGCACTGGTTCTACCTATAGTTTTGAAACAGACCAATAGACGCTATAATTATGAAACTATGAAACAATCTGGGGAATGTTTCCTAATACGGAAACATTCTGCTCATCACTGCTAATCATATATGAAAACAGAGTTACCCAAAAGTTGCTAAGCCCAAGTCTGAACCGGGTCTTCCAATCACACTCACATTCCTTCCCTTTTCTTCCTCTCCCTGAATAAAACTTCTAGGACAGAACACTCATCACAGTGTGATATGAAAGTCTCTCAGTCCATTAGCTCTGCCTTTGTCAATATCACATGGGAGATGACACAGTTGAGAGCCTGTTCTTTCTCCTTAGTTCTACCCAATACAGAAACCTTTACCCTTGCTAAGTTAGTAATGCCACCATAACATCAAACAAGATAATAAACAAACAACCACTAGAGACAGAAATATGTTTTGTGAACTTTAATTGAATAAGCACCTTATTTTGCTGCTGGTAGGGAATAAATTGTCAGGAAATGGAATTTATTGACTGACCTGATTTCCACGACTTGCTTAAAACAAAACAAAACAAAAATTCCTAGGACCATTTTTCTCCCTTTAGAGCAATACATGAGTTTTTGAAAGATCTGAATCAATGTTCTGTCCTTCTATGCACTAACTCATTTCATGACAAATTAATTTGTCAGAAATCAACAACTGCAGGTTTGAGATAGAAATAGTCACATGAGGGACCAAACTGAGGCTATTTTGGACCTGTTAGCCTTATGATGGGATGTTTTAATTTATGCATCATGGAAATCTCTTTACACCACTCCACTTGTAATTGCAGCAGCTCACAGATGCTTGTATGCTCGTTGGTTTCACTTTATTCTAAAAAATCTGGTAAAAAGTCACTTTACGTGACTGATAATTTGCTAGGGCAAACTCACTTTAAGAGATGTTATCTGATTATTTTTTACCATATTATCTCACTAACAACAAAAAACCAATAGTAATAATAAAAATCTCTGATGAGTTGTAAATTATCTAATGGAATGATATATTAATTTTCTCTATAAAAACTCTCAATTTTCTTATGTGAACATAAACTTGCACATTACATAAAACCCTTTCCCCTGACCTATTCTTTACTCCAAGGCCATCATTGTTATGGAAGATCCATTTGACCACCTAGCTCATATCCATTTCCTTTTCTTCTCTGCAAAGAGGGTTCTAGTGTTCCTTGGGGCAACAATATGCTTAGATGAAGGCAAGGGATGGTAATTGATACAAGCCAATCTTAAATAATATTATGCCCCAATATACCAGCCTCTTACTTTCAGCCATTTTTGCTAATGAGACTTGGGAGGAAATCTCTGGGAAGATGTTCGGGAAACTTGGACTCTCTTGATGAAAGACTGATATGGCTGACATCACCGACACTCTTTGCTTTGACTTTAGACTTGATCTCTAGAGCTACAGCAACTATCTTGAGACTGTAAAGTAGCAAGTAAGAATATGAATGGCAACATGCTAAGAATGCCACAGTAAAAAAGACTCTGGATCCTAGATCCTAGATCCTGGATGGCTTAGTTGAGTTTTGAGTGAAAGCCAGCAAAAGGCTTACTTCCAGACTTCTTAGTATTTGAGAAAAATCAAACCACCTGATTAAGACACTTCCTCTTTGTCAACAGATGAATGGATAAAGAAGATGTGGTCCATATATACAATGGAATATTACTCAGCCATCAGAAAAGATGAACACCCAACTTTTACATCAACATGGATGGGACTGGAGGAGATTATGCTAAGTGAAATAAGTCAAGCAGAGAAAGTCAATTATCATATGGTTTCACTTATTTGTGGAACATAAGGAATAGCATGGAGGACATTAGGAGAAGGAAGGGAAAAATGAGGGGGTAGGGGGAATCAGAGGGAGAGATGAACCATGAGAGACTATGGACTCTGAGAAACAAACAGGGTTTTAGAGGGGATTCATTAGCCCGGTGTTGGGTATTAAGGAGGGCATGTACTGCATGGAACACTGAGTGTTATACAAAAACAATGGATTGTGGATCATCACATCAAAAACTAATGATGTATTGTATGGTGACTAACATAACATAATAAAATTTTAAAAATTAAAAAAAAAAGACACTTCCTTAAGTCTTCTGTGACTTGCAGCTGAATGCCTAATACAATTATTTTTCTGTGAAATAGCTCAGGCATTCTCAAAACTCTTCCCTTTTTCCTTGTCTCTTTTTCCAAATCTACATTCCACAGTAGCTCTCAAACACAGTATATTCCTGCCATCCGAACTGCTCATTAGTCTCTGAATTCTCTCTTCTATCTATCATGGGTCTTTGTAAATGATTCCTCCTCTACCAGTGAAGTCCTTTGTCATCCTTATTCCTCACGAAAAGCTATGTTAGTATAAGCATATTCCATGACTCAGAAAATCCATTTCTAGGGCTAGCCCCCCAAAAAATGCATAGACACCTTCACAAAAAGACAGGTACAAGATTGTTCATAGCAGCATTATTCACGATGACTACACACTGGAAAAAGTGACCATCAGTAGTTGAATGGATAATAAATGTGTGGTATATTTACAGTAACAAAAATGAGCAAACTACAACTCCAGCTATATGCAACAATATGGATAGATCTTACAAATGTAAGTTTTAACATAGTTTTAAAGCAGGAAAACTATAATGTCAGAGAAAGGTAACTGCTGCCCTTGGGGAAAGTAGTGACTGGAAGGAGAGTTACCAGGATGCTGGCAGTGTTCTGTTTCTAATCTATGTGATGGTTACTTGGTTGTGCTCACTTTGTGAAACTACACCAAGTTGTAAATGTGTCATTTATGTACTTCTCTATGTATAATATTTAAATTAAAAGGTTTTAAAAACAAAGTTTACCTATGTCAAAAAGAATCATTAACATAATCATATTTCTTCCATAATGCTTTCTCTGATTTCATTTCAATTTAAACTTTTTTTTATTCTTCCATAGAATTTTGTCTATACCCACCTTATAACTCAAATCCCAGGCTGCTCTGTTTTCAGATGTTGTCATATGTAACTTCCCCTGCCCCCATAAGACTGTGATCTCCCTGAAGGCAAGGTTCACATCTCTGTCATCTCATACAGCAATGTACAAATTAAGTCAGAAACCTCTTTGAAGAGAATATTATATTTTTTAAGATTTATTTATTTATGAGAGAGAGTACACACACAAGAGTGGGGGGCTGGGGGACAGAGGGAGAGAGAGAGAGAAAGTCTTTAGCAGATTCCATGCTGAGCATGGAGCTGATGCTGGGCTTGATGCTATGACCCTGAGATCAAGACCTGAACTGAAACCAAGAGTCAGATGCTTAACCAACTGTGCCACCCAGGTGCCCCTGAAGAGAATTTTAATTCAAAACGGCTTCCTATGAAAAATATATACCAAAGATCAGTTGTTTGTGTTTTTGAGTTTTAATAATCTAATAATACAAAAATTTGAAAATCTGAAGGCAGCTGTAGCATAGAAGATTCATTGGATTAAAAATATAACAACTTCTAAGTCTTCACTTGCTACCCATTTAAACTGTGGAAATTTACACAAACAACTGTGTCTTTCAGATCTGTAGTTTCCTCCTCTGAAATATGGGGAAAACAACATTTACTTCATGGAAGTGCTATGTGTCTCAAGACAGCTGATGCACATGAGTGTTTTCTAAACTCCAAAGCATCATACATACTAGAGGTTTTGTTCTTCATTATCTAGTATTTGTTATTCTTTTTCACATCATAAACAAGGCACACCTGGAAAATTATAATTATTATACCATGCTAGAGTGAAATGAAAGTCTCCTTAGGGCTAGAGGACACTAGTCATGCACACTGTTTAAAAAGCCATCAGTTCATTAGAATTAAAAATTCTGGCTCAGATGGGATCAAGTCTTTTTGTCTTCTTCCGTGGAGGTCTCCACTGGCAAACTGAGCTCAGTCACAGAAAGTAGACCTGTGAAAGAGACCGTCCCAAGCATCTGAAACCAAATGGGAGCGTCAGCCGTCACATAAAAGCATTCCTGCCACAAACACAAATTCCCAAAACTGAATTTACAATGCTGGGTCTATGCTTCTGTGGACCTTTTGGTGTCACTACAGGGAGAAAAATTTTGCAAGCAGCCTTTACCTATACCTTCTATCTCTAATGAGAATCTGTAAGCAAGTGATCAAAATTTCAGCAGGAAGGAAATACTCATTTCACACACTTCCTTAATCACCCTTTCTAGTGAGGAGGGAGATCCTCATCATTAGTTCATGTATGAATGTAACCTGATTCATGCATTTCCAATGAATTATTTATTTCTTCCCTCCACAATTCCTCCACTCTGATGGAGAGAAGTGTGTGTGTGTGTGAACAAGGATAGGATTTGGTGTTCTTTCTCTTAAATTACTGAAATATCCATAGTAGTGCAGGGAGGGTAGAGAAGAAGATGGGCCATCATCTATTACATGAGCAGAAAGTTTGTTGAAATAGTCTCACTTCTTTAATATCTCCTAAAGCATGGTATGCAAAATGATTTTAAGAGACAACCAGAAAAAAAAAAAAAAGACAACCAGATAAAACCTTTAAAAAATTATGGTTCGGGCCCTGCATGGCTCAGTCAATTAAGTGTCTGACTTTGACTTAGATCATAATCTCAGGGTCCTGGATCAGGCTCCTGGCTAGAGGGGAGTCTGCTTGTCCCTCTGACCCTCCCCCCACTCATTCTCACTCTCTCTCAAATAAATAAATAAAATCTTCTTAAAAATTATGGTTATTTTTAAAAAGCTATTTTTATATTGGGAAAAAACCCCACCATATTAAACTTGTAATTCTGCAGATATAATTGCTACAACAGACTTTTTTAATTTTTTAACTTTTTAATTGACTTTTTTTAAGCGTGTTGATTCAAAGAAAAATTAATAACAGGAACACACAGATGTAGTAAAATTACACAGGAGGTGCATGAATGTCCAGAGTTCAGGCTACTGGGTTAGTTGATATTTGCTCCTTACATATCATTATCTCCTTAAGGAGACTTTCTTCTGAGTTAATTCCAAAAGATTACTCTAATTCACATACAGAATGGTAGAAATAAGAAATGACGCTGTAAGATGAAATTATTTCCAGTAAAGTTGAAAAATAACCATCTCAACATGTGGCGATGGGGATTACCACGGAAGTGTGAACAGTATAAACACACCTCGGACTATGGGTAGCATGAGTCGAGGGCCACAGTCTCAGTTCTGAGAGTATATGCCCATTAGCACTTTCCCTCCTCGAACCCCAGCTTGCTCTCTATAGAAGGACTAAACTGTCTCTAAGGTTCCTTCCAGCAACATCAACCTATGAGTCAAAGTAGAAAACAATTAACTCTGCATTAGGAGCACAGTGAGCTGTTAAGTATGTCAAATGGACTTCTTATTACCTAAGTGAGTCATAAATTAAATTGTTGCTTCTTCCACTCAGTGTACCCACTTATTCAGAGCTATGTGTTAAAGGGCCTTATTATTTTACAGTGAATTTTACCCCTGAAGGAGGACATGAAGAGGCTCATATTTTCTCTTGTCATTTAGAAGAGATCAAGCTGCACACCAGTGACACTGCTCTGACCTCTTGGATTAGAACAGAATGACTGGACAACATGCACCCAGGGATTTACCTAAAGACTTGAGAATTGACAGGACAAGTTTTGTATTCCTAGGCGCCTTCTGAACTCAACCAAAATCTTTCTGTTGCTTAGGATAACCTACCACTTCTCATCTCTGTCTTCCTCTGTAACCTTCTCCCAGCCTCCATTAGAGCTCAGAAAATTCACTAGCTCTTCCTCATATAGAGTCTCAGATTTGACACAGCATTAGAGCTAGAAAAGGCTCCATAGGTCATCTCTTTCTGGTTCGTATCAGATGTTTAAATCCCTCTGCAATGCCTCAGCAGTCACACAGCATCTGCCTGTATGGTAACAGCAATTGGAGAGTCATAAGCTGCCAAAGCACTCAGTGTGTGTTCACCACAGTCGTCGTCCCTGTACTTCATGTTCAGCCCAGAGCTGCCTTTCAAACTCAGTCCATCACCTGCTTCTACTTCCTTGAAGTCCCTGGAATACTAAATTATACTTCAGTCTTCTGGTCTCTTCTCTGGGTTAAACATCTTTATGGCCTTCATCTGCTCCTAAGAAGTCATGATTTCTAAATCCTATTAATAATCCTGGTCATCATCTACTAGATGTACTCTAATGTATATTATCCCTTTGGAAGCATGTTTTCCACAGCCAGATAGGATCTCCCCCTTTCCACTTCTAAGTGTTTTGTGACCAGCATGGGGTACAATGGTAAAACCTGCAGTATTATTCTATTCCCTCTCGCATAATCATGATCCCAAAATTATCCTAATCTCTGAGGAAATCTAATAAAAACAATACTGATCAAAGATAGACACATATATACACATTTTAATCAGCTTCACTTTGCATCACAAATGGTTGTGAGGTATGAATAGTCACTTTTCCAAGATATCTGTGTCATGTAGTGTAAAACTATTATAAAGCTGTTTTTCACAATTCACATAAAAACTATATATGTGTATACACACACACATACACACACACACAGATCTGTAAGACTTCAACAATCATGAAATACTTTCCACTCATTTGATCTTCATAACTCTAGGACAGAGGCAGGGAAAGATTACAAAAGATTACAAAATTCACATAGTTTATAAATTACAGAGCCTTCAGATTTCAGATCCAATCTCCCTTCACAGTATTATTCACTTTAAATAATCAAGTGTCAGAGCACCTAACTGGGTGCTAAGACTCAATATATTAGGTGTAAATTTTAATGATCCACTTTAACCCAATTTCTTTTACATGCTTGTGCTACATTCGGCTGTTTCATGGCTATTGCTATGTATTCCTACAAGAGAGGAAAGCAAATGGCCATCATTGTTCAGTAAGTAACTATTTGCTTAAAATCTTTTTTTTTTAAAGATTTTATTTATTTATTTGAGAGAGAGAATGAGATAGAGAGAGCATGAGGGGGGGAGGGTCAGAGGGAGAAGCAGACTCCCCGCTGAGCAGGGAGTCCGATGCGGGACTCGATCCCAGGACCCCAGGATCATGACCTGAGCCGAAGGCAGTCGCCTAACCAACTGAGCCACCCAGGCGCCCTATTTGCTTAAAATCTTAATCAAAGTGTTTCTAATCACAAACTGTGAGAACCAGACACTTCCATTCATAGCCCTGTAGAAAAACCACATAGGCTCCAGAAACCATTAGCAGGCTCCAGTCACTAACGCTAATAGCATTCTTAGGAGGAGAAATCCCAAAACAAGAGAAGCCAAAGCTAAGAGATCAAAGATTTATAAAAAGTCAAAATTTAGGGGTGCCTGGGTGTCTCAGTTGGTTAAGTAGCTGACTCTTGATTTTGGCTCAGGTCATGATCTCAGTGTCCTGGGATTGAGCCTCGAATCAGGTTCCACGCTCAGTGGGGAGTCTGCTTGAGGATTCTCTCTCCCTCTCCCTCTGCCCCACCCCCCGCTCATGGGTTCTCTCTCTCTCTCTCTTTCTCTCAAATAAATAAATAAGCCTTTTTAAAAAAATGTCAACATCTGCAGCCTCATCTCTGCCGCTCCAAGTCGATGGATTCTTGACACCACTTAAATACATGGTGTTGCCTAAAACAAAAGTTCCCATATCTGGCTCTATACTACAATTACTGGGGGAGCTTTTTAAAAACATAAGCACATAGGCCTTTCTGGCACTTAGGCAGTCTAGCGTAGAACAATCTGTTTTTGTGGTTGCTGCTGTTGTTGTTATTGTTGTTTTTAAACGAGAGTCTGGTGTGCCTAGAATGTAGCTGTTCCAAGCCTGGAATTTGTTAAAAAGGGGAAGCCACTTCTCTTGTATTATCCCCATCTCTCCTGCAGCAACAGCATTCCTTTTTCTAGTCAGTCCTTCTCATCAGCATGGGCCATAATATTTCTCATAAAAACGGTGTTCCCTGATCCCTCCCACATTCCCTCATTTGCCTATATAACTTTACTGCAAAACTCCTACAAAGATTTTTTTTTATAATCATTGTCTCTATTAACTCTCCTTTTAGTCTCTTGAGCCCATTCCAATCAGACTTTCACACCCATGTCTCCATTGAAACTGCTTGTCCAGGTGAGTGATGACCCCCCACATCTCCCAATCTGAAGATCCATTCTCAGTCTGTTAACTACAGATCTCTCGTCAGCACGTGACCCACCTGGTCCTTCCTTCTTGCCACTTTTTCACTTAATTCCTGTTATCACACTCCCTGAATTGCCTCCACTCCTCAAGCTTCTCCTTTGGAGTCTCTTCGGTAACATTTACTCCTAAAGGCTAAATATAGGAGACCTTCAGGCTTAGTCCTTAAATCTCTTCTTTTTCATATCAGCACTAACTCCTTATGTGACTGAATACAGTTCTGGGGTTCTAAATACCACCTACATGCTGATGAATCACATTTCATATCTCTGGCCATGGACTCCCCTAAATTTCAGACTTTTATCTTTCTACCTCTATCTTTCTATCTTTCTGCCTCTACTTTAATTCTAGGTCCTATTTAAGGAAAACAGATCATTTGAATCTATCCTTCGAAGCAGTTCTGCCCTTCTTTTTGCCCAGCTCAATCAAAGATCTCTCTCTTTGCCTAGTTGCTCAAGCATAATTACTTGAGCCACTTTGGACTTCTCTTTTTCTCTCAATCAATTAGCAAATCCTGTCGGCTCTACCTCAAAATATATCCCAAATCAGACCAAGTCTTACCACCTAACACATTATGACTCTATTCCAATCCTCTCACCAGAAATACTGTAATAGCCGCCTAAATAGTCTCCTTGATACAGTCTATTTTCATACTGCAGCCAGAGTGATCTATTTAAAATGTAAATGGCTTATCACACCCCTGTTCAAAACTCTTTCACGACTTCCCATAATCCTCAAAATAAATTCTAAAATATTTGTCACAGCCTACAAGGCCAGAAACAATCTCCTTTCCTACCATTTTTCCTCACTTTGCTCCGGCCACACTGCCCTTCTTGCTCCTCCTAATATATCAAGCCTATTCCTGCTTCAGGACCTTTGCACTTGCTGTTCCTTCCAACTAGAGCAAGTTTTCCCTCAGTACTTGCTCCCTTGAAAAGCCATTCCCTCAGAGAAGACTGCTGTCTCTAAAGAGATCTTCTTTTCACTCCCTATCACCTTAATACATTTATTTTTCTTTATAACACTTGCCACCATCTGACATTTATTATATGCACGCTAGTTGTTTATTTGTTTACTTCTGCACTAGAAAGTAAGCTCTTAAAACAGACATTGTTTTGCTTACCACTAAATCCCCAGAAATTAGAACAGTACCTGGTGAAGAGTAGACCATCGATAAATGACTGAGAGAATGGAGGAAAGAATGAGCAAATTTAGCCTGAAACACATGCTCTTTCTTGGCCCCATGCCTTAGTGCATATTTTCCCCTTTACCCAAAATGCCCTTCCTCATCATTTCCTATGCGATGTGGATGCCTATTTATTCTTCAAAAAGCAACTTGGGTAGCATATTCCCCTAAAGCCTTCCCAGATAAGCCTCCCTGACTACACACACACACACACACACACATACATAAACACACACACACATATCACCGAGCAGAGGGAGCTGCTCTTATCTCTCTCTGCATCCAAGATAAATTGTTCCTACCCTTAGTCTAGCACCTACCTTTAAAGATGTCTTCTTTATATCTTTTTTCTCTTAGATTTTTTTTCTCTTGCCATACTGTGAATTCCTTGGGGCAGGAGTTGCTGTATCTCTATATGCCCCTGCCAAACACATACTAGGAACCCAATTGTGTCTAAAATATGTCTGGTTGCTAGCCCTCACATGAGTTTTTACTATTTCTTCCTGCCTGTGCTAAGTTATTTTTATTAGAAGCTGCGGTTCATTAATGTGATTAATACACCTAAAAGTAGCTCATTTGTCCTCTCTGCCTCAGAGACAAAAGTGCCTGTAAATCCCAGGAATTAAACTCTAATATAGTTTAGATTTGCTCACCATTGACTGAGAACTAAGTGATGCAAGCCTTCAATAATAGGACTTTGCCGGCATGTTGGAGAACATTTCCACACCCTTTGCAAGACTCTAGTCATTAATCATCAGCAAAAAGAATGTAAAGGAAGCTTAAATCAACAAAATGCCCTAACCTTTATCATGTTGTCCCACTTCACAATGCAGAAGGAAAAGGTTCGATACCATTGTTGGGAATAGCATCCTCTTCAAGCAGCATTATAATGGGGTACACCACAAAACTTTGTGTGTAACAAGATGTGATAGCTGTTGGAAGATATGATTCTTATTCCAAAGAAGCTATAAATTTCATGTTGATCAAACTGGCTTCTACCAAGTTTCTTCTGTTTTTCCAAGACTATATAAAATGGAGCTTTATTTTATCTGCAATATAGCCTTGTGTCATAAATGCATCAAACATAATAACCATAGTAATAATAAATAAGTTATATCTGTATTATGCCCTTTAGATTTTGCCACTTTGCATGCATACTGTTTCATCTGACCTTCAGACGCTGCTTTGATGGAGGCAAGAATGATTATACACACCTTACAGATGAGTATTTTGAGGGTCACAGAGGTTAAAAAAAAAAAAAAACAACTTGCCTAAGGTCAAGAAATGAGTGAATGAAAGAAACAGACTCCAAATTAGCATCTAAATCCTGAGTATACTAAGAGTATAGCTTCCAAAGATCCAGCCACTTTACACAGACATGGGGCCCTGAACAACTGCCTCAAGTTTGCTGGGCCTGTTTCCTCATTGGCCACATAAAAGTGTGTATCCAATTCCTACAGTTGTTGCTGAGACCTGAATATCCTGATTCTACATTTTGAATAACTTATGCTCCATGCATAACATAATAATTGGTCCCTTCTCATTAGAAGATTACAACACAGGAATTATGTTTGTTTCCTAATATCTGTGTTGTTAGAATGACAGCAAGGTTCATTAGGGTCGTGAAGTCTGGTCATGCCAAAAAGCTTCGTGAGGTGGGGAGAGCAATCAAAACAAAGCCTCATTTCAGTTTCAATGTATGTCTTAGAAATGCCCTTCCATCTTTTTGAGAAAGCTGGTTCTTTTCAGCTAGGAGGAAGGTGCTAAGGAGGCCCAGGTGGCTCGGGAAGTAGCGCTGACATAGATCTGAGGTCACGGGACAATCTCAGCTCCATCTAGTCTTTCACTTGTTTTTCTCTGAAACCTCCAGAGGGATGTGCTTCAGTGGCAAGTGCTCATTCTACATCCAGCTCAACCAGGAGCCACTCCCTCTTAGTTCAAAAGGTGAGATGACAGGGTGCCTGGGTGGCTCAGTTGATTAAGCGACTGCCTTCGGCTCAGGTCATGATCCTGGAGTCCTGGGATCAAGTCCCGCATCAGGCTCCCTGCTCAGCAGGGAGTATGCTTCTCCCTCTGACCCTCCTCCCTCTCATGCTCTCTGTCTCTCATTCTCTCTCAAATAAATAAATAAAATCTTAAAAAAAAAAAAGGTGAGATGACAAAGCTCAGCTACTTATAATTCTGGAGAGAGCAGAGGGGAGGGTGTAGCTTACAACCACAGGGAAATGGAACTGGACTTCACACCATTCTCAGTTGTCCCTGCAGCCCCACTGATACAATGAAACCACCCTCCCAAGTGATAAGGCAATTCTTCAGCAGACGCCGCGCAATCCTTTGATGACAGCCCACTGTGCAGCTGCTGCCATCAGAAGATGATTATTATCTTACTGACTCACTAAATTCTCCAGCTTAGGTGCACTTCCCCTTCAGCCCCACTCAACGCCCAATTACCTCTGACAGGAAGCCAGCCCTGGACACAGGTTTTTTTTCTAGTTAGCATGGTGCCGGATGTAAAAAATCAGGGAATATTAGCCAAGCAAGGCTACTCCTCTTACTATGAGTCAATACACAGTCCCAAAGAAACATATAGATAAGAAAATACTTACAGGGCACTCAATGTCCGACTATTCTAAAAGCTTCATCTATACTAATTCATTTTACTCCTCATCACATCTCTATAAAGTATGGGTTATTGTTAGTACCAATTTACACAGGAGGACACTGAAGCCCTGGGGGGTGGGGCGGGCAGTGAAGAAACGTGTCCAAAGTCACAGGACTGGTAAGTCTGAGTCACATCAAACTCAGGCAATGTCGCTCCACAGTCTGCTCTCAGCTACTCCAGGAGACTCCCCCACACCACGCTATATGTTTCTGAGCTTGATAAATTTGTATTAACAGAGGTGAATTTCAAAAACAAAAAACGGAGTGAAAAAATAAGATGCACAGAGGTAAGTACAGTTCAAGACCATTTATATAAATTTTAGAAACCCTCAAAACAATATCATACATAATATATATTAAGAATATAAATCCATGGACTGGAGGGACACATACTGAAGTCATTTTAGTTTCACACCTGAAAGAGGAAGACACTCTGGAATGGAGCTAGGGACAATTCTAAGAAATTTTAGTTTTATCAATAATAATTTGACCTCTTTATTTTAAAAAAATCTGAAATACATAAGGCATAATGTGAACAATTTGTTCATTCTGATCATAGGTATATTAACGTGTGTTATATTAATCTCTGGTCATTTCTGTATTTTCACTTTAAAAACAAATTATATATATTTTCTCCCCTATTTCTTCTTGTGTCCTCCCAAACTCCAAAGCCATCAATATCATTTCCAGTTGAGGTAACGGAATCCATAGTGGACTGTGTTTTAGAAAACAAAATTGTAATGATGATTCATCCAGGGCTAGTTGCCTAATGTTAACTACGGCTACATATTTCCAGTTTAAAGTGATAAAAACAAATTAACAACCACTCTATTCAACTAGAACTTGAACTGAGCACATATAAACAATCGAATCAGCAAATAGTAATTATCAGAGAAGATAACCGAAAAACAAAAAACACTGGGGAGAATTTATCTCTGCCACAACCATACCAGTCCCTTCTAGAATAATGACAATGGTAACTAAGAATGACCCACTATAGACACTGTTAATAATTGGGATTATTTATGCTCATGTACTGTCTCCCTTATCAAAGTATGAGTTATCTCAGAATAGGATTCATGCAGGGTGCCTGGGTGGCTCAGTCAGCTGGGCATCTGCCTTCGGCCCAGGTCATGATCCTGAAGTCCTAGGATCAAATCCCGCATCGGGCTCCCTGCTCAGCGGAGTCTGCTTCTCCCTTTGCCCCTCACCCCGCTCGTGCTCTCTCGCTCTCTCTCTCTCTCACTCTCTCTCTCTCTCACTCTCTCACTCTCTCTATAGCCCTCTCAAATAAATAAACAAAATCTTTAAAAAAAAATAGGGTTCATGCAGGTCCACTGCTTGGCTCATAATGTGGGTCTCTGTAAAGGCTGGCTGAATCAATATATAAATGAAGTGATGTTCCATAATGTCTTTGCTCTGACCAACCTAAAATCTTCAACTCTTTAAGCAAAAGGGTAGGCAATGAGGCTGAATATTAAAATTCTTATACCTAGATGGATAACATTTTGGGAGAGAGTAATTTTTGCCAAATCGGATAAAAATTAGAATTTCCCTTTATCATAGAAACTCCTCTATTTTCAGAGGGACTACCTTTCCAGGCTTTCTCATTATACCAATGTGAGTCAGTTTCCTAGCTTCTATGCTATAAAATATCTCCAACCATTAAAGCAGATTTTCCCATCTAAATATTTTGTTCAGTAACTTAGATTTGAGATATTTTGAGCAGAACCAAGTTCACACAGAATTTTTCCGTACATTTAGGCTTCTGTATTGGAAAATCCTTGTTTAATCTCAGAAGGCTTGTCTTATTTGTCCCAAGAATTTGTGGAAGAGATCATGCGAAGAAGAGAATGCCAGGACTAAACTCTTCTACAAGATACTTTGAGAGAAAGATGGAGGGAAGGGGTACGTGCACCCCGATGTTTATAGCAGCAATGTCCACAACAGCCAAACTGTGGAAAGAGCCAAGATGTCCATCGACAGATGAATGGATAAAGAAGATATGGTATATATATACAATGGAATATTATGCAGCCATCAAAAAGAATGAAATCTTGCCATTAGCAACAACATAGAAAGAACTGGAGGGTATTATGCTGAGCAAAATAAGTCAATCAGAGAAAGACATGTATCGTATGACCTCACTGATATGAGGAATTCTTAATCTCAGGAAACAAACTAAGGGTTGCTGGAGTGGTGGGGGGTGGGAGGGATGGGGTGGCTGGGTAATAGACATTGGGAAGGGTATGTGCTATGGTGAGCACTGTGAATTGTGCAAGACTGTTGAATCACAGATCTGTACCTCTGAAACAAATAATACATTATATGTTAAAAAAAAAAAAAAGAAGAAGAAGCTAGAAGGAGGGGAAGAATGAAGGGGGGGATATTGGAGGGGGAGACTAACCATGAGAGACTATGGACTCTGAAAAACAAACCGAGGGTTCTAGAGGGGAGGGGGGTGGGAGGATGGGTTAGCCTGGTGATGGGTATCGAGGAGGGCACATTCTGCATGGAGCACTGGGTGTTATGCACAAACAATGAATCATGGAACACTTCATCTAAAACTAATGATGTAATGTATGGGGATTAACATGAGAATAAAAAAATAAAATAAATAAAAAAAACTAATGATGTAATGTATGGTGATTAACATAACATAATAATAAATAAATAAATAAATAAATAAATAAATGCCTATTAAATGTTCAGCTATAAAAGTGAAAAAAATAAAAAAAGAAAGAAAGAAAGATGGAGGAAAGGTGCAATGCTACCCGGGTCATACGCTTAGCATTCCTCATCCGGTAGTATTTAAAATGGAATAACACCCAGTGCTCCATGCAGTACATGCCATCCTTAATACCCATCACTGGGCTACTGAGTGTTATACAAAAACAGTGAATCATGGATCACTACATCAAAAACTAATGATGTTTTGTATGGTGACTAACATTAATAAAATTAAATTAAATTTTAAAAAATAAAATGGAATAACACAAACATTTAGAAATGTACTGACAACTACCATGATTGCTTTTTCTAAACCAGGAGTGATCAGACCATACTCTGTGCTGGGAGTGACTGTTTCTCCCAAAGGGCATGGATGCTCTATTTCCAGTCATCCTGCGATGGGAAAAACAATGAACCTTGGAATGGGAATGGGGATAACCTCACTGTCTCTCTGGAACCTGAAGCAGCAGTTCCTAATTCTGGGGGAAACAAAGAACATCCAATATGCAGAAATAGGCTGGAGTTAAAGAGGGATGACCGGGAGGTTCTCTTAGAGAAGGACATGACCTATGCCCTCAAAGGCAGTGACAGCTCATATCTGTCTTTACATTTTCCATTTTTCTGCACTATTATACACCTCTGCTTTCTGCAGGCATTCAGCATATTATTCTGAAACCCCACAGTCTGGTTTTCCTTAAGACTCAAAGAGGAGAATGGCAAAGCTCTTGCATCCCAGGACAGACTTGTGGAATGTGTAAATACTCTTTTAGTATTTCCTAGAAATTACTTGGCAAGAGAAAACACAGCCAAGGAATGGAAAGTCAGCAATCTACTGAATGACACCTGCTGTCAGGACTTGAAAATCAAAGTTAATTTATGTTTTAGTCCTGAGCAATTCAGGAAGTCTTTCAGTTACATTGATCCTACAATATTAAAATTTAACATAACTTTTGTTACCTCCTGTCTTGATAATCTAAATAATCTATGTACACAAGAGAGAATTAAAACTTGAGTATTATGAACAATTAAGAAAAAAGTTAGTGCTCCTATGATTAATTCCAGAAATTCAGTTATCAAAAGTCACTTAGAAGAGTATCATCCAAATTACCTGTTACAGCCAAATTACTCCATTAATACCGTTTTACATTTGTTTCTATCAATGAAATAAAATTCAGAATTATTCTTAATGCTGTGGATATTATGGTGATTATTTGCTTTAAGGAAAAAAATAGAGATCTTCACAAATGAAATTGGCTAGATACAGATTCTTATTGCTTTTTACCAGAAAAAAAGGCCTGTCTTAAACAACAAAGAAAAGCTAACTAAACATACAGACCAAAATTTTAAATATATCCTAAAATTTAGAATGCTGCACATATTTTTTTTTCTACATTAAGAGAAAGAATGAGATGGGATAAATCACACACTAACTGCATGCATTTGGTATTTTATCCCACCACAAGGGATGAAAGACAAGAAAAAAGAAGAGCAGAAAACCCTACACACTATGTGCTCAGGATTTCACAGGCTAAGAACCTTACAGACACGAATGCACTTAATCTTCAGAACAACCCATTAAGTCCCATTTTACTATGAGGCACAGGGAGATCAAGAAGTTAGCTCACGGTCACACAAAGCCAGGAGAATATTATATTGTTAGAAGTGTAAGTTACTGGAGAACAACATACCAATACCTTAAAAATGATTGTGCCTTTGAAAGTTACACACTATAGAAGTAAAACTTTGTTCCCACTTCACACGCTTACTTTTTGGTCCACAAAAGAGCCACTTCTGCTTTTTCCAACATATGGGAAGAGAGTCTCTGCTCTTCCATCCACCCTTCTCACTCTTTTCCAAGAAAACTTATCTGATTGATGAAATTGGGGAGAAAAAAATGGGGCAGGTGAAACTTAGCTTGTTGTGGGTTCCTCCCTCCTCTCTCTCTCTATCTCTGTGGATCTGCCTGCCCATGGCTGGACACACTCTGAGCTGCTGGATAGGCACAAGTAGGTCAGGACCCAGATGTGCCTTAGAGGTAGGTATAAAGCCCAAATCTCTCTGATTCCACTGTGAGGCTCAACAGAGGCAAGGTTGGATTTCTCAGCAGGTGGACCTGCTCTACAAACCCAAAGCTTCCCTCTGGTGACTTGCATTTCAAGATTTAGTTTTGTGGGGGAAAGGTATTAAATCCAATTTTGACCAATCTCTAAGCCAGTAAGTACTCCAGCAATCCAGTAAGAAAGCAGATATGTTTAATAGCTATCTGTTTGATAACTTTGTCTATTTTTTCAATTGTTTTGAATTTAAGATTAAGAAAGGAGGTAACAAGGAGGAGGAGAAAGAAGAGTTATTATGAATACCATCTCCTAAGCCCACCACACACAAAGATCTCTACACAAGGGTATTTGTCAAAAAAATTAAATGATAAAATTTAAAGGCATAGAAAAATGGATGTAATGTAAATGTCCAACAACAGCAGGTAAATAGCACAGACATGTGATGTCAATCAATAAAATAATTTAAATCATGTTTAGAAGAATATTTTGTAAAATGACGTATCTATTGGTATTTTTAATAAAGATAAGTAAAAAAGAAAAAGAAAAAAACAAATGGTCCACAATTTCCCATCCAGCTATATCCTGAGATATATACATATATATGTCAATATGTACAAATCATTAGAAACAATACAGAAACACACAAAGCTAAAAAAGAAGAAACCTCCTTTTTTACTTCCCTAAAAGTTTCTCTTCCCAACTAACCACTATTAACAGCTTCTTATAATTCCTTCTGGAAAAAAAAGTATCTTCCAAATATTTCAATATGAGAATCTATTTCCAAATTTAGAGTAGTTGTTTAAGATCACAGGAGAAGAAACAAAGCATAAAATTCTCATGTGATAACTTTTGTTTTAAAAATTCACACAAAAAGAATGAAAGGGATTATACTGGGGTTGTGATTTTGATTTTCTTCCTTTTTTGAGATTTTACATTTTCAAAGCTTATTGCTGTGAACAGGAAACTCTATAACCTGAAATAAATACCATTACTTTTATTATAAAAGGAACACATTTTCAGAATTCAAATAATATAGAAATATGTAATGCATAAAACAAGTGTCTACCATCAAACTCCCTAAAGGTAATTGACATTAACTATTTGGAATGAATTTAATCAGACACACACACACACACACACACAGTCACATAAATAGACACATACACACAATCACATAAGAGAGAAAATAAATAAATATATATAGACATATAAATCTTCACCTGGATAAGTCTTAGTTTCCTAATCTGTATGATATAACTATAAAGAGGAATCCTGCCTAACACACAGTGAAGTTTGGGAGCCAAAAGGCCAAAAGTCATTATTGATATCCTCCATTTTCTTACTGTGGCAGTTTTAGAAAATGCAGCACCAACTTTTCTCTCTGCTTCTCACCATTTCCAGGTCATCCTCATGCTGTCTGCGAATACAGGTCTGTCACCAGATTGTCACAGAACACTGTTGCCTGGAATTCATGATCTCAATTAATCTTCTGGCTTCGGCCTTTGGGTAGCTACATGAACTATCTCCAGTCAATGAGTTACATACTGAATGCTCCAACAGATTGTGGGCAAGGAGTTCAACACTATCATTTTGAAAGTGGCTTCATACAGATTTGAACTATGCTATCTACTCACAAGTTCCTTAGTGCCAAGGTCAGACACTGAGCCAACATGGCGATTCACGGATTCTCAAGTTGCTCCAAGTCAAGCAAATAATTAGTGCTTTTGAGAACCATTCAGCTAGCAACAACACCCCTCCCCTCAAAAAAGAGATTCATTTTGTGCCACTAAGTTTTATTTAAAGACCATGCAATCGAATCCCAGCTGGCTTCATTGAAGCAGCAACGTAAGCAATCAGTGACACCAACTGCAATGCTATCGTTTCTATAAACAGTAATGAGTGGAGGGGGTAGGACAGTCCTAGAAGCTTATGTATCAACAAGAAAGATCATTACAGCAAGAGAGATTGTCTTGGCAGATTCACAGCATCTTTCTGATTGGCACCCTAGGAAATGCAAATGCCCCGCAACGTTTAATGGCTCAGAAGAAATATTCGGACGTGGCATTCCTAACATTATACAATGAGAATAACATGACCTGAAGATAACAATTTCATACACTAAGTAGTACAAAGGAAAGCTTCATCATTCTAAAATATTCCATAGAAACTGAAAAAATAGATCCATAAGTACTCCCTGGATGTCCCTTTCTATCTCTGATACCAGAGAAGAGAACTTGCTTTCTTAGAAGCTGGTGTATTGTACCAGGCTGCAAATAAATGGATTCATGTTGAAGTAGGGACAGAGGAGATATATAACATAGATAACTCAGCAGGATATCTGAATATGAACAAGGCTGGGTAGGCTTGAATTGAGTTGTAGGGTAATTACTTTTGAAAAAAAATGCTTTTATTATATCTGTAGCTTATTTTTATATGAACACATTCTTCAGGCAAAATATCCAGAAATACTACTTTCCATTAGAGCCCCCATCTGCCCCATGCCAGTGCTACATTTTGAACTTCTAAATGCTTTTCAAGTTCAGGGAGATTAACATGAATCCTGAGCAGAATTAATTTTTCCTTCCATGCAGTGATTTTACCATAGAGCATTAACTCAGATAAGAGGTTGCTAAACTGAAACAGACTGAGGCTCCCTGGCACCCCACTTTGGGCACATATCATATCCTGCCTAGTAGCATACTTCTTGCTTGTGTATTTATATACTTCATCTTACTGGGTCTCCAGTGCGTAACACAGAATCATGCATGCAATCAGTACTTAAGGACTGTTTGCTAAATTGAAAAAGGGTAACCCCTGAAGTCATAGACATGTTTAACTTTCTATCCTAAGATGCAGAAGGAAGAGGGGGTGAACAACTGTCAAGGGCTAGTTGGTGGGGTGCCTGCATGGTTCAGTCGTTAAGCGTCTGCCTTCGGCTCAGGTCATGATCCCAGGGTCCTGGGATTGAGCCCTGCATTAGGCTCCCTGCTCTGTGGGAAGCCTGCCTCTCCCTCTCCCACTCCCTCTGCTTGTGTTCCCTCTCTCGCTGTGTCTCTCTCTGTCAAATAAATAAATAAAGTCTTTTTAAAAAAGGGGGGGGCTAGTTGGCATGACTCAAGTATCCTGGGCTTTGGAAAAAGTCTGGCTTCCCTCCTCTCTTTTGCTGTACTTAACCTGGAGCCAGGCAAATGGATTGCTGGTCCCGGCCCCAGATGAGAGCATTCAGCCCAATCTCTTCACCATAGAGTACTGCCCTGGTTTTTTCCCATGCACACAGCTCTCAGTTGATAAGCTGCAAGAGGAAAAACAATTTTATTTGCATTTCTCCTTGTCTGGCAAAACTGCAGTAGAGATGCGAGCTGCCATGTTGTCTCTGTTTTTCAAGTATTGTAGCTAGGTCTCCCTTTTCAGGATATGCTTGAGGGCATCAAAAGGTAGTTTCTACATTTCAGGGTATATAGAAAGGAGCACTGACATTCTTAGGACCCTTGAAATTAAATTACAACTTTGAAAGAATATTCTCAAACATCAGTGGAACTTCATTACTTCATTCTTATTTTGGGGGGAAAGATAAATATCATTTAAGAAACAAGGACCTGCTAGGCTCCAGACATGCTAACTTATAAGAAGAAGGATGACAAAACCACATACCTTGGGATGCTAAACTAATTACTCAAAGATTTCAAAAGAAATCCAATACATCTATTGGTTATATCCTACAGATGAGATCATACAGAAACTGAAGGGTTTGGCTAGAAAGAACCTTAAACAGAGTCCAATAATCTACCAATTAAATTGTATTATTTTAAACTGTTCTGCCCTACTATATCAATCAGGATAGGCCAGATAACAAATAGTCTTAAAAATCTAAGCTACTTATTAAAAGACTTTAACTTTTCATTTGTGCTGTCCATCATAGGTCACATAGTAGGGCTACTACAGATACTCAGGGACAGAGGCTGATGGAGCAACCACTACTGTGAACATCATCAGAAGGTAAGAGCCTGAGGTGAGTTGTGCTCTGGCTGTTAGAGCTTCCACATGGAAGTGAGGTGTGTCACTTCTGCCCATATTTCATTTGCTCATGCAAGTCACGTGGCCACACCTAATTTCAAGGGAATGGGGTAATGCCATCCTACAATGTGCCCAAGAGGAAAACCCAAAATACTCGGTGAAAAGTGGTAACACCTACTATATTTGCACATGGTAGGCACTTAGCAAATTGCTTTTTAAAAGTATATAAGTAACAAATGAATTAATAACAAGAACTAACTTGAATTTTCTGACATTAACACTGAAAATTTCATGTAAAACAATAAAAATCCCTTTGAAAATGAAAGCCATAAGAAAGTGATAGATATTTTGTGTGTTGCCTAATTCTTATTCATTGGAGCAACATTGAAATAGTGAAGAATTTTAAGATTATGACATAAAAGCAGCTCAAAGAGTCTACAACAAAGATAATTGCCATGTATAAATCATCAATTATTCTTTAATGAAGTTTCCCAAGATTAGATAAATGAAGGCAGTTACACAATGAAATCACCCATGTTTCAAAATTAAAATGACGTGAACAACTGAGTATAAGGTTTCAAAAGGTAAATTTTGTCATTTGCTTTTTGATGAAATGGATGTCTAAAGATTGAATTTGAATCTAAAATATCCTCAATTTATAAATACTTTATTTTCATTTGTCCCAATTTGGGATATTACTTACATCCTTGAAGAAAAAGAAAGGAGATTAAAGGACTCTACACTCAGAAGTAAAGCAGAGGGGCGCCTGGGTGGCTCAGTCATTAAGCGTCTGCCTTCAGCTCAGGTCCTGATCCTAGGGTCTTGAGATTGAGGCCCACATCAGGCTCTCTGCTCAGTGGGAAGCCTGCTTCTCCCTCTCCCACTCCCCCTGCTTGTGTTCCCTCTCTCGCTGTCTCTCTCTCTGTCAAATAAATAAATAAAATTAAAAAAAAAAAAAGAAAAAAAGAAGTAAAGCAGAGAGGAGTTGAAAACAACTGTGTAATGCTATCTTTGTAGAGGATCCCTTCTTGGGAAATGGGCTTAAAGCAACAACCACTTTGCAACCAAATTCTTTCTTGGATCACTTGACTATCTTGTAGAGTAGTTAAAGCCTAAATCCTTTAGGCACACACTAGCTGATGCAAACTGACTATAAGTTGGCAATTTTAATTTAGATGGTAGTTTTGTACTTGAAAGTAAGAGTGTGACTGGTTTTAGTTGTGTGTGTTCATTAAGATTGATAAATTATTTTGGCCTGGAGTGTTTCAAGGCCACATCAAGGCAACTTGATGTGATTGTACAAGTCAATCTCTAGACATTTGGTAATCCTCCATGCTACCGGGCTGAGCAACCCCCAATTGACTGAATATCACAGGAGAGTTAATGATTGTACACAGAAGGAGGAGAGCGCAATGGCTGGTTTTCTGGAATCACTTAGGGTGGTAAGAGAAGCACAGTGCTTCCCCTCTCTCCTTGTACATGTATGCACACACAGAGGCATGCACACTTATGTTACTACTATTGTAGGGACCCACTACCAAAAGTGCTGCCATCCTCTGTCAGTTTAATATCAAAGGCAACTTTCTCCGGAGCCTGGGCATTAGGACAAGAATCCCTCTTTTACTGGTCTTTCCTACCAAAGTGATGAGAAACCTATAACCTTAACACCCTTCTTTAATAGAAATGCTTCTGCTTTCCTCCCAGCTAGATCTTGAGAGGAAAGGGAGCAATCATTAAAGCTATTGTTTTAATCTCTACTCTTCTTCGATTTATGTTTCTTTGTAAAGGTCCCAAATCTAGAGAAAAATGAACTTGCTTCAATCTCCCTTTGAACCAATAACTTAGCATATTCCAGGTTAGTAGAAGAGTCATATACTCTGAGGAGAATTGTTTAGAATTTTAAACTTCTTAACTTTCTTTCAGTAGATAGGCTCCACATGTGTAGAAAAAAAAAATATTCATTTTGAGATATGGGAAAAAAAAGAAAGAGGATCATAAGATACCACAAAATAGCCATAAACAACCCACTTAACCTTGTCCTAGATTTTTTTTTAAGATTTATTTATTTATTTGAGAGAGAGAGAGAGAACAGAGGCAGGCAGGAGGAGGAGCAGAGAGAAAGAATCTCAAGCAGACTCTGCACTGAATGGGGAGCTGACATGGGGCTCCATCCCAGGACCCTGAAATCATGACCTGAGCGGAAATGAAGAGTAGGCCAGCCTCTTAACCAACTGAGCCACCCAGGTGCCCCTAAGATTGTTTTGTATTTGACAGCTCATGCTATCTCCATTCCCACTGAAATACAAAGGATTTATAGACTAATATAGTGGATAAATTAGATAAGGTATTAATATTTGATATTGTAGAGGAAAGACAGGAACAATAAAACATTTTATTTATACTAAGAAGCTCAAACGTTAGTGATTATTTGGCATTTGTTTAACTCCATTTATTTAATAAAACCTAAAGAAAATATTGAAATGCTTACCAATTACAAAAATTCAGCAATCCATTAGAAGAAGCTCAACTTCTTAAAACAATTATTCACTTCTCCCCTGTAGCCCTTATTTCCCTCAAATGTAAAATAATGGGGAAGAAGCGCTGGTATAACATCCTAACACAGTTCAAAATATTATTATATTTCTCTTTAGGTAAGTTGAAAAAATTTAAAATTGAGCATTCCAGCTCTATTCTTAAAAATTTGCTCCATGACAATGTATCCGATGTCTTCACCTCATTTTGTATTCACACACTGGGAATAACAACATTTCACGCAGAATTGCTGTGATGTCAAGATAAACTCAAAGTGGGTGAAAGACCTCAATGTGAGACAGGAATCCATCAAAATCCTAGAAGAGAACATAGGCAGTAACCTCTTTGACATCGGCCACAGCAACTTCTTTCAAGATACATCTCCAAAAGCTAGTGAAACAAAAGCAAAAATGAACTTTTGGGACTTCATCAAGATAAAAAGCTTCTGCACAGCAAAGGAAACAGTCAACAAAACTAAAAGACAACCGACAGAATGGGAGAAGATATTTGCAAATGACACTACAGATAAAGGGCTGGTATCCAAGATCTATAAAGAACTTCTCAAACTCAACACCCAAAAAACAAATAATCAAGTCAAAAAGTGGGCAGAAGAGATGAACAGACACTTCTCTGAAGAAGACATACAAATGGCTAACAGACACATGGAAAAATGTTCATCATCATTAGCCATCAGGGAAATCCAAATCAAAACCACACTGAAATACCACCTTACACCAGTTAGAATGGCCAAAATGGACAGGGAAAGAAACAACAAATGTTGGAGAGGTTGTGGAGAAAGGGGAACCCTCTTACACTGTTGGTGGGAATGCAAGTTGGTACAGCCACTTTGGAAAACAGTGTGGAGGTTCCTCAAAAATTTAAAAATAGAGCTACCCTATGACCCAGCAATTGCACTACTGGGTATTTACCCCAAAGACACAGATGTAGTGAAAAGAAGGGCCATATGCACCCCAATGTTCATAGCAGCAATGTCCGCAATAGCCAAACTGTGGAAAGAGCCGAGATGCCCTTCAACAGATGAATGGACAAAGAAGATGTGGTCCATATATACAATGGAATATACTCAGCCATCAGAAAAGATGAATACCCAACTTTTACATCAACATGGATGGGACTGGAGGAGATTATGCTGAGTGAAATAAATCAAGCAGAGAAAGTCAATTATCATATGGTTTCACTTATTTGTGGAACATAAGGAATAGCATGGAGGACATTAGGAGAAGGAAGGGAAAAATGGGCGGGGGAAACTGGAGGGAGAGATGAGCCATGGGAGACTGTGGACCTGAGAAATAAACAGGGTTTTGGAGGGGAGGGGGGAGGGGGGAGAGGGGAGGGGGAGGGGGATTGGTTAGCCCGGTGATGGGTATTAAGGAGGGCACATATTGCGTGGAGCACTGGGTGTTATACGAAAACAATGGATCGTGGGTCACTACATCAAAAACTAATGATGTATTGTATGGTGACTAACATAACATAATAAAATTAAAAAAAAAAAAAAGAATTGCTGTGATGTCATGCTAATGGTACAAGTCACATAAATGAAATCATGTTAAAATGGAACACAATAATAATAATATCTAAAATATACTGAGCACATTATATATGGAAGACTCAAAGTTCTTAGACTGATGCCTGGTATATAGTTAGAGCTCAAAGTATCTTTAGCTATTACCAATTCATTTCATCTTTACCACAACGTATGAGGTAAGTACTATTACCATAGCAATTAACATGTATGAATAAATTGAGGAACAGCAAGGTCATGTATGTTATCCAAGATCATAAGCTAAGGAAGGCCACAATCAAACAAAAGCAATATAGTGCCCAGAAATAATCTCTTAGTAATTCTGTATAATACCTCTGGCTGTGAAAGGGTGTGAGGGAACCTTCACCTTCACTACTTGTGACCATACCATTTTACAAGATTTCCCCTAGAGTGATCATCCTCTAAAATACCAACTGACACACTAAATAAAAAAGCATATATAAAAATAAAGTACAACAGTTTTCAAGGGATTACATGTTAAATCTAGGATTAAATAAGATATAAGAACCAGGCTAGAGCTATTATTTCTACTTTTTTCAGATAAAAATGCTGAATTTAAAAGATTCTTAGTAATTTTATTGAGACTCCTTTATAACTAGGTCTTCTGACTCTAAGTCCCATGATTTTGCAACAACCTATCCTTCCTCATCACATATAACTTCTATTTGGATCTGTTACTATATGAGAGACTGACTCTGCATGTAAATTAATGTGCTACCTAATTTTACATGAGGTAGAGCCCTATCTTTATTACACACCGTACATACTTAAACTTTTTCCACATCTAGGAAACATATATCCAACTTGCAATATATTCATGTTTTATTTAATGTAGACAAGGAAAATTGAAGTAACATCAACATACATCTCAAATGGCTTTCTGAGATATGTATTTTCAAAATACAAAACCTCAACATCAAACATATTAATCTAGAATACAGCAGTTGGATATCTTTTAGCACTTATAAATATGGTGGCAAAAAAGGACTGTGTAAATAATCTTATGAATTGAACAAAAGTAAAAATGAAAGATCTCATTGCTGATTTATTTCAAAAGTGTATTCTTGTATTTCACATAGAGTTAAATTACCTAATTAGTTTTTTTAAATAGTTCTACTTTTCATTTAGAGTGGTGAGTAATCAGAAAGTCAAAGTTTTAGAAAAAATGAATGTAATCTATATATATTCTAATCTTTCCAAATATATTCTTCATAGCTCTAGAACAGGGTGAAAATAGGTATGTAACCAAATGAATCAGATCCCCCAGAATAGTATATGAAGTTTTAAACATGAAACCTATTATAATATCATTAAAATATTGATTATTAAAGTTACATGCAATTTATGGACAAAAAAATTAGTTTACAAAAAGACACTTACTTAGACATAATAGGGGCACCTCTCCTCTCTCCTCACACCCCCCCTTTTGTAGAGAGAAAACCAAAAGACACAAAAATTGGATTAGCACTTGCAAGGTTAATAGACATAATCACTTTAAAGGATACACCTTAAAAAAAGAGAGAGATGCACAACGCAAAGTGGTGAAACAGCACCGCGTACGGCTTCAGCAGAAAAGAATTTCACTTACTTGATTTTAGTTTAGTATTTTTTTCATTTAAATTTTTAATTTCGCAGGTCATTAAAAGGGTCTGATTTTCTTCCTTTCCCTCACTGGGCCTTTTGAGGGACCTGGTTGGTTAAACCCAGGGCTAACTGGGACTCTCCTGTTTCAGCACCGAGGACAGAAAATGCTTGATCTCCAGGGCAAAGCTATTCTCCGACGAGGGCCAGAAGTCTACCTCTCTGACCAAGCAAGAAAAATAAAAGATACCTGACTCGCCAGCCACCTGTTTAAAAGTCCCCTCTCCTGCCGAACGCACCAGCAACTTCTCAAGAGGAGACACTGAGCAACTCCAAGTCGCACGCCGCCCTCACAAGTCACAAGGAGAGAGCCGCGAAGAAGTGCGAAAGCAGGTCACTGTACAAGCACCCCTCGGAAAGAGACCCGCGATTCCAGTTCAGGCGCTCGGCGAGAGCTAGAGCGTTCTACAAAGCGCAGATGACTTCAAGGATTAGGAAAACAAAACAAAACAGAACAACACCACCACAAACACCCTCCAAAGACGGAATCGGCGGCGGGGCCATTCTCTCGCCCCAGTGGGGAAACGCCTTCCTTCTACCACTGACAGAGCAGAATAAAGGAGGGGAGGGAGGCGCAGGGAGCCAGGGGGAGGAAGGGGTGGGCGTATGGGGGCATCCGCAGCCCTCGGGTCTGAGGAAAGAACATTTTCTCACCACTTAGGCTGTTGCTGGACCTCAGGCTCCTTCCACAGAGACACTGCAGCATATGCACTCCTTTCTTCAAAGAAAGCTCAAGAATCTTCATGGAGAGGCGCGTGTGTGGGGTCCGTCAACTCCCCGCCCACCTCCGCTAATTGTCCAACCAAAAGGCGGCCTGTCTTCGGCAGCCGGGTCCCGAGTCCATGGTGGGCGCGTCCCAGGTGGACAGGGAGCCGCGCGCGGGGTAGGAGCGCGGCGTGCGCCGCGGCCGGGCAGGCAGAGAGAAGGCAGTGCCGCTCCGCTGGGGGCAGCCCCGGGGGAGCCGGCGGCGCGGCCACACCCCGGTAAGCTCGCACGTCTCTTTGGGACTTCCCGAAGGAAGTGGCAGGGCTGCGGGCGGGAGGGTGAGTGGACGGGCCACGCGGGGGACGTCGCCGTGGTCGGTGCCCCTTTCCAGGGGCCCGCGCCCGGAGGGACGAGGACGGGGTCCCGAGCCGGCCCTGGCGCTCTAGGTCTGGCGGTGAGCCCGCGGCGCCCTCCCGCCTCAGTGTCCCCGCCGTGCAAGGCTTCGGGGCGCCGAGAAGGGCTCCGCGGGGCCCGGCCGAGCTAGCCCGGAAGGGAGCGCTCCCGCGGGCTGCGCGCCTGCTGAGGGCGACTCCGGCGTGGGAATCCGGCGGAAGAGAAGCGCCCGCAGGAAGGGCTGGACCCAGGAGGCTGCGGAGCGTCAGAAGCGACTCCAGGGAACCGGGTAGGGAGGGAGTCGGGGGTGGGGGGGCTGGGGAGGCGGGGATGTGGAATAAAGAAAGCTCTTGGGTGCGGGCCAAGAGAGCGAAGGTGTGCCTAGGCGCAGCGCCGATGTGGGAGTCTGGACACCTGGATTTTCTGATCAGGGCTCTGTGACCTTGGGTAAGTCACATACCACTCTCGGCTCAGAGCCGGGAAGAGGGTGTGGAATAGAGAACTAGCAACTTCCTGATTGTCTCCTTGGCTTCCAGTCTCCTGAAAAAGCTTAGCACAGGTGCAGTGCGGAGGCAGGGGCTGCGAGGGGCGAGGGGGCTGGGGCCGGGGGCGGAGGGGGTAAAGGGAGGCCAGAAGGAAGGGAAGGCCGCAGGTGGGGACGGAGAGGCAGGTGAGGCGGGAAATCTGAAAACAAAAGCACTTTGTTCTGGTGTGATATTCTGGCAGGTTGTTTCTGCCAACTGGCCCCAAAGATGACCAGTGAGCTTCCCTGTGGGTCTACAGGTCTCGATTTTTTTCTTCTGTCAGCAGCCTTTTTGGCTTTGTTTTGTTTGTTTGTGTATTCATTATCAGAGGCCACCAATGCCCTTTTGGAAGACTTGTGATTGAAGCATACAAAGAATGCTGACTATGGGACCAGACTCCACTCTATCTGGAATCTCAGGGCAAGAAGAGACCTTAGAGGACAGCGATACAGCAAGTGGTTAAAAGCATAAATGCTGGAGACAGCAGCCCATGTTCAAATTCCCACTAGCTGTGTGACCTTGAACAAATTATTTAACCTCTCTGTGCCTCAATTTCCTCATCAATAAGAGAGTTAATAATAGCACCTACCTTGTTGAAGATTAAAAAAAAAGAAAAGTTGATATAAAGTAAGTGCTATAATAGTGCTGGAATTATTATTACTTAGCCCCCGACCTGTAGGGTTTTTGATAACTTTCACTTTTCAACGAACACCAGTGTGCATACCAATGTGAGCATTTCTGCTTGAATGGTTCAGGTAATAGAGAACAACCAGCTCCCCAGATAGTTCATTGCACAAATCCTGTTAGAAGGTTTACCCTGACATTGAGCCAAAACTTAAATTCATTTTCTTCCACCCATTGCCCCAAGGCCACTAGCTAGTTACCTCCTGCAAAGGAGTGAAAATGGTTTTCATCATCCCTTTCTTCTTTCCCTTCTCTAGGCTAAACCTTCACAGTTCCTGTGATGTTCCCTAAAGGTTGAAGCTTAAGGTTGAGGTTCCTTGGAGAAATACTCATTCAGAAGTCTCTTCCTTTTTCTTCTCAAAGATAGTAGAAGAAAGCCAGATAATCTGGAGGGCCTTTTGAGCCCACAGCCACTGCTGGCTCCACATTCTCTAAACTCTTTTCAGAATTGAGCTCCAGGCAAAGTTATTTGGAGTGGTTCTAAGACTCAAGGAGATATATTCAGGCCTTCCTTCTAGTCACCTCTAAGCCCTGTTGTTCAGTGGGATCACCGAAGCTCTGTGGACTCCCAGGTCCTTGATGATCTTGCTAAAGCCACGGAACTGTGATCACTGGGGAGGTTCTGAGGCCCAGGCAACCTGGGCTGTGGCCTTTGTCTTTCCAGTTTCTTCGGGAATTAGTGAGAAACTTGGCTCATCTGGGGATTCTGCCCATAGAAATTCCCCGTGGAGGGAGAGGCAATTAGCAAAAGGAAAACATCTAAAAATAGCTCTTCATGCTGCAAGTAGAGGCAGAGAGTTTTCCGGTAGAGCTCTCCTGTTCTGGAACCCAGTGCCTAGAGTGGTTTCTTTACTTTGACAGAAATGCTATTCCTTGAAATGTAGCAAAGGAATAGGATAAGGCTTTGGTTCCCACAAGGAACTTGAGCAGAGTGAGCAGGTTCATGTGTGATTTTAAAACACACATGACCTCTGGAGCAGCAATTTTCATATTTATTATGAGGCTCTCTACCTTCCTGGCAAAGCCATTGCAAGGATTCTGTGACGTAAAACATATGAAAGTGCTTTGGATATTTTATCATCTTTGTAAGACCAGGTTCTATCATCAAATGCCCTGGGTTCTAGGTGCTCCTTAATGGTCTAACATAGTGGCTCTTCTATTTGATTATGGGAAGAGTTTACTTGTGAATCTTCCCTCTCCTCAGTAGAATTGCAAACTCTTAGAAAGCAAGACAGGAAAGCCAACTCTGTTACAATTAATATTCAAATGGCCTGGGGCTATCTTGTTTAAATGGCAGTCACAGTGATTCTTACCGTGAAGCATATTCATCACAAAGAAAATGGATCATCACAGTATTTGGAAAAAAACAAACTTGGGATTGGGTTTATAGATTTTTCATCTATTACAGAACTCTCAGATGAGCTCAGATGAAACCAAAGAAAGCATGTAACATTTTAATGCAAAATATTTTCCTATTATATATTATGGACATTGATCAAAGTAGGTATAAAAGGGAATGGATCACTAGGGTTTTATCACTGAGACTTAGTTTTTTAAAAAATTAAGTTTCTTCCCCTTATAAGGACTTTGATGTACATACTTGTTAAAGCAACTCCTAAGGTGAAATCAAGTTCCAGTTAGGCACATAGATATAGTCTTCCTAATGTATCTTGGGAAGTACTTAAGGAGAACTCATTTCTACAAGTACCATAACATCCCAAAACAGGACAAAACAAAACAAAGAGTAGCCAGGAGCACAATGGATGGTAGGAAAGTGGCACATTTTAGGGTAAGGAAACCTGTTAAATTTTCTGCTATGTATTATTACACAAGCCCAAATCAAATTTTACTTGCAATTATATTTTTATTTTAAATTCAAGATATATTATTACACAATGACCAAATTTTAAATTATGTTATCTTCTTCTACTAAGATTCTTAAAGTTAGGCATTCTTTCTATTTTCTTATTGACTTTGGGCCAACTCTGGCAAGTGACTCACCACAAAATGAAACAATTCACCACTTTCTGAGAAGGATTGGAAAATCTGATACATAATGATAGGTGAACTTGTTTAAATTCTTAGTATCTAAATTTTTCCTTTTTGTAGTTATTTACTCACAGTTTGTAGGAGTTCATAATTGTATGAGGTAGTTCTGAGATTTTTAAGTGGTGATTTATCTGAGATACTTTTTCTTCATATTAAGTAGGAATCTATTGACTCTTGGCATCAGCTGTGTAATTAATCAGTATATTTATCCTCTTGGAAGCCTACCTTCAATCAGTAATAACATATTCAGAATTTTGCCGGGCCCCAAAATTTTAATGAGTATATTAATGGCAAAATGTCTTTTGAATGGAAAGCAATTTTATTTTCACAGAAAAACCAACACAAAAAAGTAAAAGATAAAGACCCGTATAGATAGCTAACATAGTATCTTTGTTCTATGTTCTATGTACAGTCCACTAACTGTCAGGGTAAAAACCAGGCCTGTATCTCATGTCTTAGAAATATCTTCAAACCCAATTTTGATAAGCAACACCATAGACTAAATGTTTTCATCCCCACCCCCTAAATTCATATGTTGAAATCTAACCCCCAAGGTATTGGGAAATGGAAGGTTTGGGGAGGCTTTACCCTCATGCATGGGATTAAGGCTTTATAAAATAGACCTTGGGGAGCTCCCTCTCCCCTTTCACCAGGTGAGGGCATAGTTAGAAGACAGCCATCTGTGAGCTAGGATGTAGGGCTTCACCAGACAGCAGATATGGTGGTGACCTTGCCAGCTTGTGAGAAATAAATGTTTGTCATATAAGCCACCTAGTATATGGTATTTTCTTGTTAGAACCAACCTTATTAGATAATGTGGCAAAACCAGTCACTAGCAGCTAGCTTACCTAATTAATGACATACATCATCCAAATAACTTTTAACTATTTTTACAAGATCACATACATTTGGTTTTTATTTGTATTATCTTCTTCCTCTTGCTCTTTTTTTATTTCTTCTCCAAACTTTGATTTTGAAATAAATTTAGACTTCTAAAAAAGTTGCAAAATAGTTGAGTTCCTGTATACTCTTCACCCAACTTCTTTTAATGTTAATAACTCACATAACCAGTGTACAATTATCACAGCTAGTAAACTCACACTGGTACCATACTATTAAATAAACTGCAAAATTTTGAAATTTCACCAGGTGCTTTGTTTTGTTTTTCCTTAATACCCTTTTTCTGTTCCAGGATCCAACTTGGATCCACTTTGCATTTAATGTGTCTTCTTAGTCTCCTTCCATTTATGACAGTCTCTCAGCCTCTTCTTGCCTTTCAGGACTTTGACACTTCTAATTAATATTATACAAATATTTTGTGGAATTTCATTCAGTTTGGGTTTGACTGATACGTCCTAATGATTCCTATAAGGCTATTCATTTTGGCAAGAAAGCCACATTAACCATGTTCTTTCCTTCTTAGTGCATTGTTACGTGATGTCAACTAATGATACAGTATTGATGACTTGGTTAAGGTAGTGGCTGCTAAGTTTCTATACTATAAAGTTACTTTTTTTTCATTTATGCTTGATAAATCTCTTCTTGGGGGGGGAGGGGCAGAAAGAGAGAGAGAGAATCTTAAGCAGGCTCCACACCCAACAAGGAGTCCGTCTGACTCGGGGCTCAATCTCACAACCCTGAGATGATGACCTGAGCCGAAATCAAGAGTGGGATGCTTAACCAACTGATCCACCCAGGTGTCACTAGTTGATAAATCTCTTGAGAAGAAACTTTGAGGCTATGTTAGTATCCTCTTTCTCCTCACACTTTCATCCATTGATTTTAGCATCATTTGGTAGATCTTGCTTGTAGCAATTATCATTGTGCTGTTTTCCTATTAGTGACTTTGTATTTTCCTCATTCCTACTATAATGGGAATTCTTCTACAGGAGTTGTACCTTCTCCTCCACTTATTTATTTATTCCATTACTTATTTATATCAGTGTGGCCTCACGGATATTTATTCTATGGGTCATAATCCAATACCATCATTATTTTGTGCCTCAAATTGTCCCAGCTTTAGCCATTGGGAGGTCCTTCTGGTTGGCTCTTGTGTCCTTTTGTTGAACAATTCCTTAATTTTATGGCACCACAAGATGTTCCAGGTTTATCTTTTACTTTTCCTGCCCCAGCTCTGGAATCAACTAATTTTCTAATGAGTCCTAGTTCTTCTTATTGGAGAATAGTATTTAGGGACCAAAATCTGGGTGGTAAATGTGCTATTGTTACTGGCATGTCATTGCTCCCAGGCTCTCTTGGTGGAAAGAGCTAGGAAATATATGTATGTACAAACCCACACATACTCATACATCCTATTTGTTGAAATATCTACCTCTCTCTATAAATGAATGGAGATATCTATATGTATCTATATGTGGACATATTTATATGTAGGTGCATCTATATGTTGTTATATAATAGGTAGATATCTACAGATAGGTATAGAAATAGGACAGAGAGAGAGATAGAAATAACAATCACTAATACCTATGATTCCAATCAAACACAAGTTTTGTTTTAGTCTTTGCCCTTTCCTTATTAGTAATTTCTTTTTCTAACCATGAAAAACCTGGCTTTTATTATTTATAATATATTCACTTATTTATTCAATCCTAGAATACACTTAAAGTGGTTATAGAATTCCTAACCAATACTTGGTGAGAAATGGATCATAACCAGAGTACAGTATTTATGTACAGTTGTTTTTGTCTTTAACCTTACAGTATCCAGTCAAAATATTATTTTCATACAAATCAAAACCACAATGAGATACCACCTTACACTGGTCAGAATGGCTAAAACTAACTCAGGAAACAACAGATGTTGGCAAGGATGCAGAGAAAGGGAAACCCTCTTACATAGTTGGTGGGAATGCAAACTGGTGCAGCCACTCTGGAAAACAGTATGGAAGTTCCTCAAAAAGTTAAAAATAGAACTACCCTATGTCTCAGCTATTGCACTACTAGGTATTTATCCAAAAAATACAAAAATAGTGATTCAGAGGGGCACATGTGCCCCAATGTTTATAGCAGCAATGTCTGCAATAGTGAAAATATGGAAAGAGCCCAGATGTCCATCGACAGATTAATGGATCAAGAAGATGTGGTATATATATATACAATGGAATATCACTCCACCATCAAAAAGAATGAAATCTTGCCATTTGCAATAACATGGATGGAACTAGAGGGTATTATGATAAATGAAATAAGTCAGTCAGGGAAAGACAAATACCATATGATTTCACTCATATGTGGAATTTAAGAAACAAAACAGATGAATATAGGGGAAGGGAAGGAAAAATAAAATAAGATAAAAACAGAGAGGGAGGCAAACCATAAGAGATTCTTAACTATAGGGAACAAACTGAGGGTTGCTGGAGGGGAGGAAGTGGGGGGATGGGGTAATTGGGTGATGGGCATTAAGAAGGGCACTTGATGTAATGAGTACTGGGTGTTATATGCAACTGATGAATCATTAAATTCTACCCCTGAAACTAATAATACACTATATGGTAACTAAATTGAGTTAAATTTAAAAATTTTTAAAAAACAGCCCCATTAAAAAAATAATGTTGTAATAACATCATATGCCAACAGATGGTGACTACACTTACCTTGGTGAGCACTGTGTAATGTATAGAATTGTTGAATCACTATGTTGTACACCTGGAAGTAATATAATATTGTGTGTCAACTACACTTCAACTAAAAAAAGAAAAAAAAAAAGACTTGAGGGAAACATGTCGGACAGCAAATAGGAGAGATCTCTGCACATTTGCAATAAATGTAATTTTTACTTTCTGCTTTGTGATTGTATTTTTCTGGTTTTCTTCAAGGAGAATGTTTTTGTTTTCAGGAAGAAAAGTATTTTAGTTGGTTTACTTTAAAAAAGATAAACAACTTTCATACATTAAAAAAAATTATTTCCCAAAGTGACGTAGGTTAGTTCTTTTCTTCCTCATCCTTTTCAGTATGGATTAGTCATTCATTTATAATCCATTTAGGTTCATTTGTTATTGCTTGTATTCCATGCTGGCTGATTTTAATTACTTAATCAAAATTAATTAACTTTAATTATTTCTTTCTTATTTGAATATGTAAACATTGGTATGGTTCTAAGAGCCAAAACTTTACCAAAAAAGTATGCTCCAATATGTGTCACTCTCTCATCCCTCTCCTGTCCTGTCCTGTTCTCATTCCCCATTCTTTCCACTCCTTTCCCACCCATCCCCTATAGGTAACTGGTCCCTTTAATTTCTGGTTTATCTTCTCTATGCTTTTGCACAACTGAGCAGATACTTTCATATATAGTGACCTTTAGATTATTTCTAACATTTTGCTATTACAAACAGTACTGCAATAAATATGTGCATATGTCCATATTGTTGGAGGGTAGAGTCTTGTTAACAATGTGATTTTTTTTTTAGTTTTTATTTAAATTCCAGTTAGTTAACATACAGTGTAATATTAGTTTCAGGTATACAATTTAGTGATTCAGCACTTCCATACATCACCCAGTGCTCATCACAAGTGCCCTCCTTATTCCCCATCACCTTTTTAACCCATCCTCCCACCCACCTTCCTCTGGTAATCATCAGTTTGTCCTCTATGGTTAAGAGTTTGTTTCTTGGTTTTCCTCTCTCCTTTTTCCCATGATCATTTGTTTGCAACAATATGATTCTTAGGAATGGGAATGCTCAGTCAAAAAGTAAGTGTATAGGTAGTTTTGTTTGGTATTGCCAAGTTTCCCTTCAAAAGGCTTTCATGAATTTGAATTCCTACCAGCGATATATGAGAGTGCCAGTTTCCCCACAGCCTCATCAACAGAATGCATTGTCCTCCTTTTTTTCTTTTTGTCAGTTTGTTTGCAATGTTGTCTTAATTTGCATGTCTCTAATTATGAGGATGTTGGAACTTTTTTTTTTGAGAGCTTATATTTTTGTGAGGAATTGCCTGTTCTGGTTATTTTCCCATTTTTCTATTGCAAAAAAAACCCCACTTTTCAAAGACCAATATTTACTACCAGGGAGGGCACTGAAATTAAACTAATTATATTAAATTAAAGTTTTTAAAAATGTTGAAAAACATGATGAGGTAGGAATTCAGAACAAGGTCATTGTCATTGGGAAAACAGGGTAAAGTTTCCAGACAACTTTTAATCCATTCATTCACTCATCCATCCATCCTCCCCACAAATATTTAGAAACTAAAATTAACTCCCAGCCCTAAAAAGCTAGTAAAGGAAGGGAGATATATAAAACATAAGTATAACATAGCTTTGCAGTAGTGGTAGCACTGCAGATTTCAGTAAAGTTACAAAGAAGGGATAGTTCATTCTGTCTTCTGAAGGTAAGAAGTAAGCAGTTAGAAAAACCTTCATATAGATTAAGAAACTTGAGCTGAACTGAAGGAGATAACTCTCATTGAAATACAATGTCCAATGCTTAATAAATGCTGCTACTTTACTTTCTAGCCACACTGAATAGGTACCACCTCCACTAAAGAACAGACTCTGCTTGGAAAAGGACAACACCCAGAATTCAGACTCTATTTACCTCCACCCCTGGCCTATGTCCCATCACATCACTGTTAGTTACAGGGCACTTTCCATAGATACATCTTGTCTTACCAGACTCAACAGGCCATGAACAATATTACTTTTGCAGTACTTTTCTGATAAAACCAGCTGAGATCAGATTAATGATTAAGACTTCCAGGTATTTTCCCCCAAACTTCCCACCAGCGTTGGTGGTATAGTGGTTAGCATAGCTGCCTTCCAAACTTCCCACCCACAGAACCCATCTTCAAATAAATAATACTTCAAGATTTGCTGCTACAATCAGACATTTTCCATTTTCTTCTAACAACTCTTTAACAAGTTGTTTTGAATAAATGCAGAATTTGTCATTTATAAGAAAACTTTAAAGATGAGCTATCTGAGTCACAGAGAAGGAAAATATTTCTACCTTATAGCCAAGTATGAGTTGTTTATTGTGAGAATCAGTCAATCCAAGATAATTAATACTGGGAAATTTCAAGAAAGTACCGTTTGCTTATTAATCAAAACTCAATACCAAAACAAGGGTACAGTTCCAAATGGGTATTCTCACTCCCATCACCTGAACACTTCTCTAAACCTAAAAATCCCACACATTCTTTCAGACCCACCACAAATGCCACAGTGTTCTCTCAGGGAAATTTTTCCTGAACACTATAGTTCCTCTACCATAAAATTTACTTTATTTTGTCTCCACATATATATCTTCTCTAAGAGATTATGAGCCCCTTTATCTATAAATGTAGGTATCTATAACTTTCATTTTTTAATATCTTTAATACCTAAAATGTGTAATAAATAATTTATTTACTACATATTTATTGAATGAAATTAATATTAAATATTAATGTCTATTAAATATTGATGAAGTAAAATAAAAAGGGGATGGTTTTTATGGATTTTCCATCTGGGAAAACTGTACATTAAATTAAATTAAAACACAGTACCCCACAAAGAATTTAGAGTAAGGTTATGAACTATACATGAGATTTAATTCAATTTTAAACATGTGAAAAGTCACATAATTCACTCATAATAAGACAACTACAAAATATATCAATAAAGTACCATTCAATTATTCAAATTTCAAGGATGAAAATGTTTGCTAACCCAATGTACTAGAGAGAATGTAAAGGAAATGAAAATTTTAAATTCTTGCTAAGAGTACACATTGATTGCCTTGATGGATGGCCATTTGTCTCTATCTTTTGAAATTTAAAAAAGCCACTTCTCCCAAATACCTTTTCTAGATATTAACTTCCAGATAGAGTTGCACAGGGTACAACCAGTGACAACCACACAAGGTACCAATACAACACTGTTGCTAATGCTATTTGATATTAATGATACTAATCCATCAATAGGGAACTAATTCAATTCGGCACAGCCCTACAAAGGAAAGTTCTGCAATTTAAAAAAATGCAGCATATAATGTATTATTTGTTTCAGAGGTACAGATCTGTGATACAACAGAAGAAGAAGAAGATAGCAGGAGGGGAAGAATGAAGGGGGGGAAATCGGAGGGGGAGACGAACCATGAGAGACAATGGACTCTGAAAAACAAACTGAGAGTTCTAGAGGGGAGGGGGGTGGGAGGATGGGTTAGCCTGGTGGTGGGTATTGAGGAGGGCACATTCTGCATGGAGCACTGGGTGTTATGTGCAAACAATGAATCATGGAACACTACATCAAAAACTAATGATGTAATGTATGGTGATTAACATAACATAAAAAATAATAAAATAAAATGTTTTAAATAAAAAAAATGTAGCAACTCCATATGTATTAAAATGGGCAGATCTTTGAAATTTATTACTAAATTTAACAAACATATAAAAGAATATTAGAGTATTCTACAATTTGTGTGGTAGAGAAAAAATGTGCATACATGTATGTTTATAAACTCATGGACCCTTCCTGAAAGAGGATACAAGAAACTGGCATCAGCTATAGTGTTAGGGAGGAAGATTAGGATGCTGGTAACAGGGGAGAGAGGGAGACTGCAGTTTATTTTGTACTTCTAAAACTTGGTATTACTTGTATACATTACCTCTTCAAAATAAATAATATATTAAATAAAGTTAAATATATAAATTTTGCTTTGATTAAAATATTATTTATTACTGGGGCACCTGGGTGGCTCAGTCGTTAAGTGTCTACCTTCGGCTCAGGTCATGGTCCCAGGGTCCTGGGATCAAGCTCCACATCGGGCTCCCTGCTCAGTGGGAAGCCTGCTTCTCCCTCTCGACTCATGCTGCTTGTGTTCCCTCTCTCCCTGTGTCTCTCTCTGTCAAATAAATAAATAAAATCTTTAAAAAATTATTTATTACTAACCCTGATTAAAATACAAAAATACAAACTGAGGGAGATACACTAAAACTAGAAAGGTCATTTCCAAATCACTAATGCGTCAGATGCCCAGAGAGTCAGAAGACTTAAATCAGAATCATTCCTTCTCAGTGCCTACCAATAGAATGCTGGTACCAAAAAGAGTTTAGATATCCATGAGCCTTATCCTCTAAGATAAAGCAGTACATGAGATAAAAAATAAGAAAAGCCAAAGTACCATAAATCTGAGATATTATTCTTATTCTTATTTTAAATTTATGGACCCATGTTTTAAAATGAGGTCTTGGGAAAAAAATAGTTATTACACTATAATTGATATAAGCTGTATTTGATTTCTTCATGCCCTTGTGAAATTTCAACAATCTTGAGTCTTAAGGACACCAAAACAATAATAGAGACCCCTATGAACTCCAGCAGTACTCACCCAACACCTTTTAGTTTTCACATTAACTATCCCTTCCAATTAAAAATCTCATTAAATTTTATAGTAGATATTAAGTCTACCTGCTACATGAGTAAAAAAATTCATTTCTGGGGCACCTGGGTGGCTCAGTTGGTTAAGCGTCTGCCTTCAGCTCAGGTCATGATGCCAGGGTCCTGGGATCGAGCCCCGCATTGGGCTCCCGGTCAGCAGGGAGCCTGCTTCTTCCTCTCCTTCTGCCCCTCCCCCTGCTTGTGTTCTCTCTCTCTGTGTCTCAAATAAATGAATAAATCTTTTTAAAAATCCATTTCTATTCTACATACATTTATTGAGCATATACTTCATATTGTAAAGATAACTACTGCCCGCAGTGACCTCACTAGTGGGCATGGAGAAGAACAGATAGCCATACAGATAATATTGATACGGATAGTGGCCTGTGGAAACTACAAAGACAATGTAGTGACATCTGTCAAGAAGAGAGTTCTTCCGGAAGACAGAGAGGAAAAAGAAATTAATTTGTGGAATGACTTCATTTAGGGTTTAAGGGAATAAAATTTCAATGTAAGTGGTGATAGATGATAGGTTTTATCCAGCCCCATCCTGTAACAGAAAAGAAGACAAAAACAGGACAGGGCGCCTGGGTGGCTCAGATGGTTGAACGTCTGCCTTCGGCTCAGGTCATGATCCCCGGGTCCTGGGATCGAGCCCCGCATCGGGCTCCTGGCTCAGCGAGGAGTCTGCTTCTTCCTCTCCCTCTGCCTCTCCCACTGCTCATGCTCTCTCTCTCTCTGTATCTCTGTGTCTCAAATGAATAAATAAAATCTTTAAAAAACAAACAAACAAACAAACAAAAAAACAGGACAGTGGTTTTGCCTAAAGTCACATGACTCCCAGGAACAGAGCTGTGATAACTCAGGACACTGCCTCCCAGTCCAATATTCTTTACAAAACACTGTGCTGTGGATCCTGGGTATGGTAGTGTAACAATCAAACCATTTATAAAATACGTAGAAATGATTTCAGGGCAATTTTCCCTTCTTTGGAAATTGATTTTTCTTTCTTCAAATTGTCTGCTTTCCAGAAGTCAAGGGCAGCCATTCATTTAAAGGACCTGACAACAGTAAAAATAAGGATTGCCTTTATAGCAAACCCACAAGGTTTTTACTACTGTCAACCTCCAGAAAAGGGCATGAGAGAGAGACTTAGCTCAAGGCTGACTCCCATAATCGTGAGTTTTCACCTGATACAAGTAGTCATGGATCTGTGGTCAGGTGTGCGGGAGGAGACAAAAGCTAACTAGAGCCATTGCCTAGAGTCATACTGCAGATTTGATGAATATGTGGTAATTTGGAGAATGAATATTTTAGCCCCCCTTAAGCTGCTTTTTATACACACAAATATATCCACAAATATACCCACAAATATACATATGCGTATCTTTGTGCCTATGCAGAAAACAATTTAAGGCCAAGAATACCATTTCCACATTCCAGGTAAGAGTCTCATACAGAATTTTCCAAATCCCACTTGACTGTGCATTATTTTTCTATCCTTTCATTCTCCCCTTCCTTAAACTGGCAAACATCTTCAAGAGGAGTCTACATGTACTATCTCCACTTTATCATTTTTTTATCCTTCCCTGAACCAGCTGAATGCTGCCTTTTGCCCACATAACCCCACTTATGTTCTTATAAAGTCACCATAAACTAGGCTATTCCAGATTCAATGGACACGTTTTGTCCTAATTATACCTAAAACTGTAATTATATGTGTGAAAATGATTGATCACTATGTCATGAAACTCTTCCTCCTTTTCTTCAGAAACACCACTTTCCTCTTGGTTTTTCTTTTGCTTCTCTATTTAACTTCAGTTTTCTTTCTGCCCAATCCCCTGGTGTTACTGTTTCCCAGGGTTGCAGCTTCTAATCTTTCCCTCTCTTTACTTTTCTTTGGCAAATCTTACGGACTACATTTCTTGATGACTCTTGTGTGTATATGTGAGTCTCCTAACAAGATCCCTCCGTAGCCTTCTTACATATTTCTAAGCTTTCCTGGAATGCTCCACTTAAATGTCACAGGTACTTCCAAAAAAAACAAATTCATGACTAGACATATCTCTTTCTCCCAACCTGTTAAGCTCCACATTTTCATAAAAGACTACATCTTCTATACAGCTTCCAAATTCAAACACCTGTGAGCCAGCCTAGACTCCTCTTGCTAACCCATCTCCAATCAACCAGAGACTGTTAGACATACTGTTTCCTTAACAGCTTTCACATCCATCCCTTTTGTTTCTGCCTTCTTTTAGGCCCTCATCCTTTCCTGCCTGATTATTATAACACACTTATGAAAGACAGTCCAGCTATCTTCAATTCAGCCTCCACACTGCCAAAATAATCACACAAAACTCAAACCCCTGAAGGATTTTGCTCTCTAGAAACTTTTCATAACATTCAAGATAAAGTAAACAATTTAAGTTTAGTCCAAAGATGCCTGACAATGTGTCTTACCTTCCATCTCTCTATGTGAACCTAACTCCATTCATATCCATGAGGCATGTGGTTTCACATGTGTATGTCTTTGCACATGCTGTTCCCCTTGCCTGGATATCCTGTCTTCTTTTTTCTCCCAGTGAATACAAATCCATCCTTCAAATATTGGGTCCAGTGTCACCTCCACCAAGAACCTTTCCCTAACTAGGTTAGATACTCCTCTTTGAAGCTCACCTATGCATATTTCTTAGCATGGAACATTCCCATACTTACCTCTGATTCATATTATATATAGTCTTTATGTCTGATAGAGTTACAAGGGAACCAAAGTACTGTTGAAAATTCAGCCAAATAATCACACAAACAGTTGCAACTGTGGTAAGTGGAAAAAGGAGAGAAGTGCACGGTGCTATAGTGTCTAAAGTAGGGGTGGGGATTAATCTAGTTGGAAGAACCAGGAGAAGTTGAGGAACTTATCACATCCTGCCTTGTATCACAGTTGGTCATATGATTTATATTTATCTCATCTCCCTCCCTCTCCCCCTCTCTCTCTCTCTCTCTCTCACACACACACACACACTTTATTCCCTTTCATGGCAATTCTGAGGTTCATTCATCATGAAATACCACCACTACCTCCTCCATACACAGACGCTGTTTAAACATAGGAAATGGCCAACAAATAGCTACTGAATTAACGAGCTACAGAATAGTTCTAAGATTCTGCTTCTTTCAAAATTGAGTTAACCACAAAATTCATCTGCAGATAATCCTTAATCAAATGTATTAGAACCACACATGGCTGTTTTATACAAAAGCAACACCTATTGTGTCTTTCCTGAAAATCAATGACACACATGCCAGATGGTTTCAGGTATGCTAAAAATAAAGGTCTTGACAGTAGCAGAAAGAAATTCAAGCCAGGAGAAAAGAAGTGTTTTGAACTCTTCCCCTGACCAGTCTAGCATAATGATCCCGGAAGACAAGCAGACAAAGACCTAGGAGAAGAGGTTTCCATAGTACCAACCTGAAAGGTTTCCTGCTTCCTGACTTTGCAATTGTTTCCATTTCTGGTTTGATAGTTTAATTATCAAACAAAGGAAGGACCTTTATGCAAGTGTACACAGTAAGTATCCAATTGTACGGGTATGTAAATCATTGGGATAAAGCTTCCAGGAGCTAGCACCAGGCAACCTTCTTCAGCATCGTGGGCTGATGTAAGTTTTCCATTCGGATTCAAATGTTGGTTTCATTTTAGATCTATATTTTCTTTTGACCATTTCCTCTCACTTGGTGGAAAGCTCAGTGGTTAAGATCTGTGCTTTCAAATCAAACTAGACCTGGGTTTACTTCTTAACCGTGACACTTAATAGGTGACTTCACTTCTCCAAACTTCAATTTTTCTTGTTTGTGCAATGGTGTGGGTACTAACAACTACTTAACAGGATTGTTGTCAAAATTAAATGAAATGGAGTATCTCAATAGAGTGCTTGCCAGAGAGTAAGTGCTAAATTCATGGTAGTAATGATGATAGTGGCAGGGAGGGGGGCGGATTTATTGACATTGATAACTTTGGGGAAAGTCTTCCATTAATAATCCTTTTCATACATAAAGATATATTTAACAACAGCAACATCAATCGTTATGTTAAATTATTTTATAACTTCTCTCTTTCATCTATAAAAATAACTAGGAACCATTTTTGTTTGACGAAAGAATCTAAGAAAGTTGGATTTTTAGAAGAAAGATTTTGAAGATTTTCTCTTCATCAAAACTGGGCAAGAAGTGACTGCTAATGGGTATGGAGTTTTTTGGGGGGCTGAAAATGTTCTGGAACTGGTGGTGATGATTGCACAGCTTTGTGAATATACAAAAACCATTCAACTGCATACGTTAAAAGGGTGAATTTTATGACATATGAATTGTATCTCAATTCAACTTTTAAAACTTCTGTAAGAAAAATAATTGGGCTTTAGTAAAATGGTGTACAACCAAAAATTGGTTTAGATAGTGATTTCTTCTTTTTCTCTTTCCATTTTACTTGCCTTTCCTATTTGGATGGAGTCATCTCCAGGTCTTAATATTATGATTGTCCAACTCTCAGGTGACATCATAGGAAATATATAGAACTTTAGAGCTGTACATTCCTGAGTTCAAATCCCGGTGTTACTAGTTATTAGCTGTATGTGTTCATGAATGAATTTCTTAAGTTCTTTGAGTTTCATTTTTCTCGTTTGCAAAATGATGCTACTGACCAGCCTTGGAGAATTGTTGTGGCAATAAAATATGGGGAAAAAAGGAAAAGGGAATGTTTCATGCAGAGTTTAGCACTTATAGATTCCCCACAAATAAGTTTTTTTTTTTTCTGTATTGAAGTATAGTTGACATACAATATTATCTTAGGCGTACAGCATAGTCATTGCACAATTATATACACTATGAAATTCTCACCCTAAGTGTAGTCACCCTCTGACACCACACAACATTATTACAATATTATAGACTATATTCCCTATGCTGTACTCTTTATCACGATGACTTATGGTATAACTGGAACTTTGTACCTCTTAATCCCCTTAAAGAATTTCTTGTCTCCTTTTTCCCAAGATCTGTGGTCCACTTACCAAGGACTAGGACATTTTTAAGAGAGCCGTCTTTAAAAAAAAAAAAAAAAAAAAAAGTCAGGACATGGTATAAATCACCCACTGGCCATTCTTGTACTTAAAATTTATAATCTGTAAATGCAAATGGAAATATCATTCTTAAAGTCGGATTCTAAAACTTTCAGGTTATTAACAATGTTTGGGATTCTTACATTTGGAAAGAAAGGATATGAAGATAGAATTTGGAAAATCGTCTCTCTTTCATTTTCTACCACATGCCTGATGCCGTCACTGACACCTCGAGCTGAGGAATCTAAGTAGCTTTTGCTTGGGAGGACGTGTTAGCATGATGCCTGCTTGTTTGGAGAGTGTTGTTGGTTTGTTTGTACTTGGTTTTGAATCCAAGTAAATTACCTAGACACTCACCATTAGGGCTACATTCCAGAATAGCTGGTACTAAGATCATGCCTCAGTCATTTTATTAGTTATAGGTTCCACTATCAAAAAGGCCAATATTGGAGGTAAAAACAACAACAACAAAAACAGCCTGCACTAGGATTTCAATTAAAATTACTTGAATTTAAAAATAAAGTTTATTAACTGATTTTAAAAATAAATACATGTGGGGGCACCTGAGTGGCTCAGTTGTTAAGTGTCTGCCTTCGGCTCAGGTCATGATCCCAGGGTCCTGGGATCGAGCCCCGCATCGGGCTCCCTGCTCAGCGGGAAGCCTGCTTCTCCCTCTCCCACTCCCCCTGCTTGTGTTCCCTCTCTTGCTGTGTCTCTATCAAATAAATAAATAAAATCTTTAAAAAATACATACATACATACATACATACATACATACATACATACATGTGGGGGAAAAGACCAAAACCATCTACATAAAAATGCAACAGCGGCTATTTCTTGCTGATTTTTTGGTGGTTATTGGAGGTTGAGGGAAGGCAGGGGTGTGCGGATGTTCAATGCATGAACGCCAGTGCGGAAGCTGGACCTCCCAGGCTTCCCCTCCGCTCTCCCACTTGCTGGCATGACCGCTTTGTGCATGTCACCTAACTCTCCTGCTGTCAGCTTCTATTTATATGGAATGGGAACAATAATGACCGCAGGGTAAGGTTTTACCGAGACAACGTACAGAAAGCATGAGGTACAGTGCCTGTGGAACACAAAAACATGCAAGAGCTATGGTCGTCAATTTCTGTTCCTGAATTTGTGTATTTTTAAATTCCCTACAATTAATGTTGGATACTTTCAAAATCAGAAATAAATACTATTTGCTTTTTAAAATATCAGCATTTTGGGGGCTCAGTCAGTTAAGCATCTGCCTTCAGCTCAGGTCCTACTCCCAGGGTCCTGGGATCAACTCCCGCATCAGGCTTCTTACTCAGCAGGGAGTCTGCTTCTTCTCTCCCTCTGCCTCTCCCCTCTGCTTGTGTGAACTCTCTCTCTCTCCTCTCTCTCTCTCTCTCTCTCTGACAAATAAATAAAATCTTTAAAAAACATATCAGCATTTTTATAAGTGATTTTTTTAAAAAAACATAGGAATGCCAAGTCCTCAGACTATCTATAACTCTTGAGGTTACAGTGTCAAAAAATTCTTGTTCCATGGCCCTAGTCCAAGTGCTTCATCCTTGGACTCCAGTGAAAGCTGTAAAATGTTTGTGAACATGCTGTTATCATGCACACTTCAAACGGAGAGATTTTCAGGAAAAGCATAAGCTATGAATTGGATGGAGCTCTTGGATTCCCTGTACAGACCTCTAGGGATTGAAATACCACATGTAGGGAGTGGATTTAGTAATATCCCCAAGGCAGCTACCAAATACCCTGTTGGAAAAGTGTACCAATTCACAGTTTTATTACCTGTATCTACCTCTGTTTCCAACCCCTCAACTGATATTTTTTTTAAATGAAAATAAAATGTATTTTTACTCCTGAGTTCCCATGATCAATTAATACAAGCTTGGGAAAAGTGAGAGACTAACTAACCATCCAGGTATTCCAAGAAAGGAAAACTGAGGTGGGTACATTCCAGAGTCAGTTTTCTAATTCCCAAACTCTTGCTGCCTGTTTCCAATGGCAGTGTTAGGAGTTAGTTGGACAGTTAGGTAGTCAGGGCCGGGGTCCCCAACAAGAAAATATGGAGTCAGGACAGCTAAAATAAAATAGAACTGACATCCTGTTTTGCAGCTTAGAACTGCACTGACATTCTGCTTTGCAGCCTTTGCAGGAATGATTTCTGCAAAATGTCCTAAAATAACACAATTAACCACAAAAGCATTTGTCAGTATCATGGGCAAGGGGCAGTTAAGACCTAAGCTCCCAGAAGTCAGCAAAAAAAAAAGATCATGAACACGTGGACATTAACCTAATAGGTAGACAGATACGTGACTGAAGCCCTGATTGGCATGACTCAGCACACCCTTATTGCTTAAGAAAGTTCCGCAAAAGAGCTAATAAAACCCCCTAAACTTAGAAACTCTAAGGGCAACCCACTCGGGCCCCCCCTCCCTCTCCGGGAGCTTTGTACTCTTGCTCAATAAACTTTGCTTTGCTGCCCACCACTCTTCATCTTGTCTACCTCTTCATTCTTCGAAGTAGTGTGACCAAGAAGCCCGGCACTAAGGGGACACAAATCCTGTAAGAGCAGAGTTTAAGAACTTACCACAAGTCTCTCTCTCGCTCGCTCTCTCTCTTTCTCTCTCTTTCACCACCACCACCATCTTTAATTTTTCAATTAATTTTCTTTATCTAATTAGAATAAAATTATTTTGAAGGGAATGGGAACAAAAATGAAATAAATTATTGTTTCTTGTGGGTTTTGCTTGTTTATTTTTCCTTCCAGGAAGCAATTCTTGCATTTTCAAAGCAAAGTCATTTGGGGACATCAAACCCTGACCATATTATCTGGTCTGACACTTAGCAAGGGCCAACAAAACCTGAAATTGCTTTCTCTATCCTTATTTCTCCCACACAGCTTCACAAGGAAACAAATGAGGGATGTAAATATCTATTTTCAACAGGTATCTCATCTAACATCATTATCTGTTACTCAAGGAAAACTATCCTGGGTTTTACAATTGTTTGGGGAAAGAAATTTAAAACAGTGCGTGCTCAGGAACACAAACTAATTTTGATAAAACATTGCTGAATACTTCACTCACTTCTTCAAGAGCCTGTAATGGTTTCTTTACAGCCTAAAGTAGAATTTCCAACATCTTTAATGTGGAATTCAAGAACTGGCACAATTTTACCTAGCTTTCTGACCATCATTTCCACAATATCCCATCACCTGTAATTACCGCAGGTACACAATCCCCTATCCGAAACACCTGGGGCTAGATGTGTACTGTAATTTAGGTTTGGGGGGCACAGTGGTGTTTTTAAAAAGTAATAGAGTTCATGTATAAAATATGAGCAAAATCTCTGTGTGTTGGGGAAGCACCTATAATAAAAAACATTAATATTTCTGCAACAATATCTACAAATATTCTCGTAAGTGGAATGAAGAAAGATTATAATCAGCCTCACATCAATTCAGGTCATCTTGTGCCACCAAATAAGTTTGCTGCAAACTACAAAACAAAAGACAACAACAAAAAAATAGTTTTTAGAGTTTCTTGGATTCAGAAACTTATTAAAAAAATGGATTGTGAATCTGCACTTACTTTTCCTGAAAATAGACTTTTGAATTTGTGAGCCTTGTTTCATTTTCTTTCATTAGCCAAGAATGTCTTCTGCATCTCTTCTAGTTTACTAAACTCTATCACAGGCAGTCCAAATGTCACCTCTTCGTGTATCCTGAAGTCAGAAGCACCTGTCCTTCCTCAGTTGTCTGCATGTTTATCCCTCCCTCTAGACTAGAAACTCCTTGAGTAACAACACTGTGTCTGCTCTGCCTTTGTGTACTGTGACTCCTCATAGTGTGTTTTCCTCAAAAGAATAAAAAAATTGAATGAAGCGAGCCTACGGAAAACAAAATACTGACCGAAGTCTTCAGTGTCATATCTCCATACTCTATGAACGTGGATTTTTACAAGATGACAGATTTTGTTCTCTTTTTTCTTAACTAGTTTTACTCAGGATTTACCTTTTCCTGTCAAATATTTTCTAGCAATGCTAAGAAAAATGATAAGCTGCACAGTTACTAGCTTTCTTTGCAGTTCAACACTCTGAGCAGACTTCCAAGAGACCAGTTGTAGGTTATTGCAGTGCTCAGGAAATAAGAGTTAAAAAATTAACTTTCTCATATATTGCACTCTTCATTCTTTTCCAATTATTTAACCATATTTGTATTATTATTATTTGTATTATTTCTAGGCACAGGTTTTAAGCTCCTCGATGGATTAGAAATGTATCTTCTTTTATATTCTTTGCAGTGCTTTGTGCAGACAATTGAGTTGCCAAATGAATTAATATAGGACTAATAATTGTGGATAAGGTAAATCATTTTTATATTAAATATTTAGGTGAATGGAAGAACTATTTTTCTGATATTGGAGATTAGATGACATATCTCCATCTAGAAACACCAGCCTATTATTTATAAGTTTGGGAGATACAATGTAATTCCTTTGAGTCTAAGCTTAACTTTTACCTTATGCTGTTTATAGTCTTATATTTTATTTCTATAATTTAGCTGACTGTCATATGAAATATTTTGACTCCTTTCATAAGAAAATCATTAGGATATTTAAAAAGCAAATCCACCAGAAATGAATAAAATCCTTCCTATAATGAGAATAATAGAAACAGCATATTGGGTGTATTTTGGCTATGAAGACTGAAGAACAACCTTAAATAATTCCTAAATCACAAAATTAACTCTAATAAGCCAAATACAGGTTTTCCACATTTGCTTTCCTGCAATATTAGTCCAAACTTGAAGTACTGAATAATGCCTGTCTAGCCATCCATCCATCCATACATCCCATGATTCATCTAAACATCCATAAGGGAAAATATTTCACACAAAATTTTAATTCCCTTCTTAGGAGGATGATTCAACTAAAGGAGAAGAGGTCCTTTTTATTCAGCAGAGCACCTTGGTGGATTAGAAAATGAACAGTGGATTCAGAGGAGTTTGGGAGTAAGGGTGGAGAAAATTGAATTAATTTGCATAATAAAGTTAGACAAATTTGGAGTTCCTGGGGCCATCCAGAAGGGACTGTGGAAAGCTGAGAAACACAGTAGGAGGCTGGAGTCTGAGATGTAAAAATGGCCAAGAAATTTTTTAGAACAGGGATATCCAAACAATCTCTACACTGACTTAATTGGAAGTAGAAGTAGAGTTCAGAGCCAGAGGTGACCATAAAAAATATGACCTCACCGTGAAATTTGCATATACTTGGTGGTATTGGTGGAGGATATTGAACCTTCCAAATTTGATAGAATAGAGATAAAACCAATCTTATCTAGGTCTTAATTGGTACAGTGACTTCAGTTCTCTAACTGAGATAACATAAATGCAGATGCACACATTCACATGAAGCAAGTGTACCTGGAGGTCATTTGTCCAACAACCTCAAATATCTGCAATGTAGACACAAACCTGAAAAAAGATGCAAAGAAGGGAGAAAGGGAAGGAAAGACATCTAAATACCCCAAAACACTATCATAAAATTATGGCACAAAATTTTGTACATTTTGTTTGTGTGAGCACATTAAGTTCTTACACATTTATTTACTTTTTTAAAAAAAAATCTATTTACTTTTTTTTTTTTTTTTTTTTTTACATATTACTCTACATAACTATTTCAGCACACTCAACAATCTAGAACAGGGTGGTAAACCATGGCCCACAGCAGTTAGGGCCCACTGCCTATTTTTGAAAATAAAGTTTTATTGGAACACAGCCATGCCCACTCATCTGTGTGTTGCCTACGACTGTTGCACGCTGCAGCTGCAGAGTTGAGTGGTTGTGACACAGAACCGTGTGGCCCACAAAGGAAAAGTATTTCCTACAGGAAAAGTTTGCTGACCTCTAGTCTAGAAGGGAAAAAAAAGAAATTGAAAGAGATTTTTTTTCAGTGAGAAGTGACAATTTTAGGAGAAAAGTAGACACACAACAAACCAAAAAAAATATCATGTTATTAAAGGATCTTTAGTGTGGGTATAAAGAGTGTCAGGCACCTTAACAAGACTCTGAGAAGAACTGTGCCATTTCACTAAAATATGATTATTAATATTAATAATAATGATGCTGAGAAATCAAAGTTATAAAATATGTTCACAATCTTCTAAGAAATAGACTTGAAAAATACATTTTAAAAAATGATAAGAAATAAGGATTTTGCTTTTTTTTATTTTTTAGACGAAGCTTTATAGTAAAAAAATAAGCAAGCTTTATACTAAAAAAAAGGTAAGCTTTATATCTGGAAAATTCAGTGATGTAAATTATTTTATTTTATTTTTCTGAGAATTTCACTATAAATTTAAACAATCTCAGCATTAAATATCTCTAAAAGAGCCACTGAACACATATCAAAACATGTAGGATTTTTTTCCTAATAATTTTCAGTTTTATAGGTTTTTTTTTCATGTTATTTGTCATATAGTCTGTACTCAGTAAATACCTGTTCAAACACGAATGACTAAATGAATAGTTTTGCTTGCACTATACCTGATAACATGAGGATTGTCAGACACTGGGGCAAGGTAAAGGCAGCACCCAGATTCTAGCTCAGCCTCCCCAAATATTCCTTAGAAATACCCAACTCTCTCTGTAATGATTATGCATATTCCAAAAAAGCATATGATGACTATGTTGGTTTTCCACGAACTATACATGAAACCCTTTGTAGGAAACAGACTGGTAATTTCCAGTGGCAGTGGAGCAAGAGAGGTCTCTCCCAGCCCAAATGTACCCAGTGACATCTGACTTACTAAATGTTGTTTCTTTTGTGTCAGTCACCATGAATCAATCTTCCTGAGGCCAGTCACCCTGGAGAACTCCCTGATCAATCTAAACAGGGTTCTCAACTCACCCAAGTTCACTATTGTCTTCACAATACCTCTGCTCCCCAGCAAACCTCCAGGCTCTCCCTTTTCATCTCCTTGACTGTGCCAACTCATTTAGGGGAAAGTCATGTCTAATTAATCATGATTGTACTTAATAATAGGCTAAAGTGTATGCAAAGGTATATTGTAACTGACAAACCTTTGTCTTTATACAAACTATAGCTTACACTGCAGTAAAATTGGCCACATGGAAATGGTAATCGATTCTAAACAGATTGCTGAATACTAAACTAAATTTGAGAACAACAGGAAACATTCTCCAACCTATATAGTTCTTCAGAATGGTTGATCTAGGTACATAAGACCAGCACTTACTCACTGAACTAGCATTCTGACTAGAGCACCAGTCAGAGTGATCTCTTTGGTCACTGCTTTTCCAATCACCTTTTTCTTCTCTATAGCCTCTGACACTTCTACTTCAACATATAGCCAGGTGTGGATGCTGTATTTCTTTGAAAATACTTCCCAAATACTAGCTAGAAAATTTACTGGAGGCCTCTGTAGGTTCAGAAGGTTGATAACTAGAACCAGAAGTAAAATTAAAAAATGAACTGAGATAAGAAAGAAAATTTCAAATGATTACAGGATTTGGGCATGACTTCCTTAGCTATACTTCTAAGTGAGTAATTTTGAGTGATATCCCAAAACACACAAATTCCCTGTTTTGTAAGTGTTAGGGTATGCTGGGGGAGAGAAGAGGAGGTTGGTCTCTAATGCAGAGAGAGGCCCTAGAGCTCTTGTCAGTTGGATTGATGACAATAGATAACATTAAGCAATTTAAAGGCCCTAATTCCCAAAACACTGATACACATTTAAAATATAAAGTATGAAGTGGAAATATTTTTAAAATTCCAAATAAAGTAAGAATATTAAAAATTACAGAGATTTCAGATATTACACAGTCCAATGCCTTCATTGTACAAATGGAAAAAACTGAAGCCCAGAGAAGAAAAATGAATCACTCAGGATAATTGACAACTAGCAATGCTGTGGCCAAACTTGGAGCAGATTTCAGGCCTTTCATTTCTAAATCCCTTTCCAAAGGATTTTGTTTCATTTCCTCCCATTTTCCAACTGTGTGGCTATCAGCTGTATTCTCCTTGGTACTACCATGACTCATCCACCATACTTAGCATAAAGGTCAATTAATTCATCAAAGTATGCATTAGCCAGATTCTGAGCATTAGTATTAATTCTGATGGTAGCTATTCTCCAATAATGTCACCATTCTGTGCCAGAAACAGATAGATTGAAAGACAGGCGTGTATTTACAGAGCTGTCATGTTACATGCCTCCAAACACATGTACTGATATTCTTACTCATCAATAACAACAAACAGTATTTTTGAAAAACTGGCACTATTAACCTAAAAATCAGAAAGGAAAACTAATTCCCATAACTGACCTAAAATACGTTCCTATGGGAATAACTCATTAAATTATTATTTTTCTTGAAACATGAAAAAAAAGTTTACTTGGTTTGCTTCTATTGAAAGAGATTTTCATAAATCTTTATGTCACTTCCTTACTACAAACCACTAGTGTTTTTCTGAATAGGCAGAACTGGGCGTTTTAGGTTATGCTTCCCTAAACTGTACCATGGAAGATAACTAAGAGTTGGACAGACTAAGAAACCTTGACTTTTTAATCATGTCAAAGCCACTGAAAGATTTTCATTCAGAACTTGTTATAATTAAATGTGTTTCTTTCTTTTTTTAAAATTATGTTATGTTCATCACCATACATTACATCATTAGTTTTTGATGTAGTGTTCCATGATTCATTGTTTGCGTATAACACCCAGTGCTCCATGCAGAATGTGCCCTCTTTAATACCCATCACCAGGCTAAACCATTCCCCCCCTCCCCTCTAGAACCCTCAGTTTGTTTCTCAAAGGGATTATTCTGGTACCAGTACAGAGATGGAAAAGACCAGGTTGTTCTGACAAGAAACTGTCAGGCCTGAACTATGGCAAATTCAGTGGAGATAAAGATAAGACAATAGATTCAGATGCTTAGGACTTGTGACTGAGAGAACTAGGTAACTGATTAAATATGAGAAGTACAAGAATGGAAGAAGAAATGATGCCCAAGTTCCTGGCATTATGCTAAGTAGAAAAGGAGCTCAAAATCAAAAAGGAGACTGTTGAAGACACTTTCTATTTGTGATAAAATAATGACTATTCTCAGTAGAATATGTGAAGTACCATATATGGGATCAAATTAAAAGGAGGGTAAAGTAACATTTGAAAATAGATAAGAAAATGAATCATAAGGAATGTAGTATGTCATGTTAGCTAGGGTTTGTGTTTGAAAGAACAAATAGTTCAACACGACTAGAGCATCAGGTTAGACAGTGTAGGAGGTAAGAGCAGAAAGGTAGGGTGGAGCTACACAATGGAGGATTTATGATACGTAGCTTAAAAGTTCAGAGTCAGTTCAAGAAAAAATAGAAATCAATGAGGCTTTTGTAATGGATTTGACAAAATGAAAAAAGTACATTAAAATATTTCAAGTATTTTAAATAACATAAACATCTTTTTTCTCTAAAAACAAAAGCTTGCTTTTTTTTTTTTTTTAAACTCTACTGACTTAGCTTCCTCTTCCTGAAATGCATGTAACTGTGAGATTTAGAAAGCCACCTAGAACGGAATCCCTAGCGGCCAAGAATGGATTGTGTGTGCCATATTAAATAAAAAAAAAAAAAATGGATAAAGTTCTAGAACTTCTGCTTCTAGTCATGGCAGAGTAAGTAGTATCAGACTTACCTTCTTAACATAAATAATAAAACTGGACAAAACCTCTTAGGAAACTATTTCTAGGTATTGAATAACAGACAGCACAGAACTGTGATTTCTGAGAGAAAGAGAAAATATGAAGTGAGTTCCACATTAATTCCAGCTTTCCACCTGTGGCAATTTTCCAGGGGCAGCATGGAAACCAGAGCCCAAATGGAGGATGCCAATCTTACTGAGGTAAGGAAACATAAATTGGAGTTTGGAGGCTGCTGAGGTGGCTGGAGTTCGTGGGACAGAGTACTGGGTAGAGGTAGCTGCACAGAGTAGGGGCAGTGAGAAATCTTTACAGAGGTTGCCCTCGGGTCCTTGGCCAAAGTATACTACTCATAAAGACTCTGTGAGGCCCTCTAAAGAGCAGCCACAGCAATGCTAAGTCTTATGTTCATCTGAATAGAGGTACAAGACATTAATTAGCCAATGCTCAGAGACGTCTGAATTCTAACCCATCCAGAGTGAAAAGCCTTGCTGAGCAATTCAGACATTGGACTGAGATGCTAAAAAGATCATGCCTAGGAGTAAAGATCACATCCTACAGTAAGAGTAATGCCAAAGACTAAAGATAAAATGGAAATAAAACCTAAGATCAAGTTTAACAAAATCTAGAGAAACCACCAATATTTTAACCACTTGCCAGAACAAAACTAAACACTATTCAAAGAAAGATAACATACTCTAAGTTCCCTACAATTATCATCCAAAATACCTAGCATAAAATCAAGTATTACTAGACATGCAAAGAAGTAGGAAAAATGCAGTCAAAGGTAAAAGGAGTTAATATAAATAGATCCCAAGATGACACAGATGTTGAAATTAGGAGACAAGGACTTTAAAACAGGTATTATACATATGATTGTGAATTTAAAGAAAAATATAAACATAATGTATACACAATACTGAGGTGGGAAATCTCAACAGAGAAGTTAAATCTGTAAGAAAGAACTAAATGAGAGTTCTAGAATGGAAAAATGCTGTACCTGAACAAATTCACTGCATAGTCTGTATAGGAGATTGGACACTGCAAAAGAAAGGGTCAATATCCTTGAAGACATGAATAGAAATCAACCAATTCAAAGACAGAGGCGGGGAGAAAAGAACAAAAGAAGAACTGAGTACTTCAGGCAATCTAATTTAATGTAATTTAAATCCCTGAAAGAAAGGAGGTGTGTGTATATGTATGTGTGACAGAGAGAGAGAGAGAGAAACTGAAAAATTCCAAAGTTGTTTTTAAAAATCATCCTCTATAGGGCGCCTGGGTAGCTCAGTTGGTTAAGCAACTGCCTTCAGCTCAGGTCATGATCCTGGAGTCCCAGGATCGAGTCCCGCATCAGGCTCCCTGCTCAGCGGGGAGTCTGCTTCACCCTCTGATTCTCTCCCCTCTCATGCTCTTTCTCACTCTCTCTCCCTAAAATAAAAAAATAAATAAAATCTTAAAAATCATCCTATATATTACCTTCATTGTCAACCCTAAGCCATATAAATAGAAAAAAAAAAAAAACTTCAACTAGGTACACTATAATCAAACTGTAGAAGGCAATGATAAAAAGAAAATCTGAAAGCAGCCATTAAATAAATAAATAAATAAATAAATAAATAAATAAATAAATAATGCAGGAAAACAGTAAGATGACTGATTTCTCACCAAAAATAAATAAATAAATCCCAGAAAATCATGGAACAATAGCTTTAAAGTGCTGAAATTAAAAAAAAAAACAAAAACAAAAACAGTCATTCCAGGGGTGCCTGGATGGCTCGGTTGTTTGCACATCCAACTCTTAGTTTCTGCTCAGGTTGTGGTCTCATGGTGGAGGGATCAAGCCCTGTGTAGGTTTCTGTGCTCAGCATGGAGTCTGCTTCGGATTCTTTCTCCCTCTCCCTCCCCCTCAATTCCTCCCTGCTCTTGCATGCATGTGTGCGCACATATGCGTGCTCTCTCTCTCTCTCACTAAAATAAATAAAATCTTTAAAATAAATAAATAATAGCATCCCAGAATTTTATCTCATAGAAATAATATTTAAAAAAACAAGGATGAGGGGTGCCTGGGTGGCTCAGTCGTTACGCGTCTGCCTTCGGCTCAGGTCATGATCCCAGGGTCCTGGGATCGAGCCCCGCATCAGGCTCCCTGCTCCGCGGGAAGCCTGCTTCTCCCTCTCCCATTCCCCCTGCTTGTATTCCCTCTTTCACTGTGTCTCTCTCTGTCAAATAAATAAATAAAATCTTTAAAAAAATAAATAAAAAATAAAAAACAAGGATGAAATAAAGAATTTTTTTAATAAATGCAAACTAAGAGAATTTGTCACCGACAGAAAGTACACTACAAGAAATGGTAAGCATCTATGTGCAGATTTTTGTGTAGACATAAATTTTCAATTCATTTGGATAAATATCAAGGAGCATGATTGTGTAGTATGTTTAGTTCTGTAAGAAACTGACAAACTGTCTTCCAAAGTGGCTGTGCTATTTTATATTCTCACCAGCAATGAGTGAGATGTTTATAGTTCTTTTTAAGATTGTATTTATTTATTTGAGAGAGAGAGAGAGAAAGAGCACAATACAGGGAAAGGGCAGAGGAAGAAGGAGAAGCAAATTCCCCCACTCAGCAGGGAGCGTGACCTGGGGCTGGATCCCAGAACTCTGAGATCATGACCTGAGCTGAGGTCAGATGCTTAACTGACTAAGCCACCCAGGGGCCCCTATAGTAGCTTTTTTATTTTTTAAGATTTATTTATTTATTTTATAGAGAGAGAAAGTGCATGAGCAGGGGGAGGGATATGGGGAGAGGGAGAAGAGAAGCAGACTCTCTGCTGAGTGTGGAGCCTGACTGGGGGCTCCATCCCACACCCCTGAAATCATGACCTGAGCTGAAATCAAGAGTGGTATGCTTAACCGACTGAGCTACCCGGGTGCTCCTATAATAGCTTTATTCATAACTGCCAAAACTTAAAAGCAACCAAGATGTCTTTCAGTAGGTGAATGGATAAATTCCCTGTTAAAAAGAAATGAGCTACCAAGTCATGAAAAGGCATGGAGAAAAAACTTAAATACATACTATGGAGTGAAAGAAGCCAATCTGAAAAGGCTACACATACTTTATAATTTCAACTAGATGACATTCTAGAAAAGGCAGAACTATGGAGAGAGTAAAAAGATGGTTGCCAGGGCTTAGGGGGAAGAAAAGATAAGTAGAGCACAGAGGATTTTTTAGTCAGTGAAAATTCTCTTTTTTATACTATAATGATAAATACGTCATATACTTGTCCAAACCAATAGAATGTGCAACATCAAAAGTGGACACTAATATAAACTTTGGAGCTTGGGTGATATTGATGTGTCAGTGTAGGTTGGTCAATTATAACCAATGTGCTACTGTGGTGGGGGATGCTGACAATGGGGGGGGCTGTGCATGTGTAGGGGAGGGGAATCCTTGCAGTACCTGTGTACCTTCCTCTTAATTTTGCTGTGAACCTAAAACTGCTCTAAACAATAAATTTATTAATTATTTAATAATTTATTAATTAATAAATTATTAATTATTTAAAAAGTCAGTAAGAAAAGAGAAGATTTGGGCACTAACTCAATCAATTTGACATAACCAATGTTTATAATACCCTACTACGAGAATTGCAGAATAAACATCCTTTTTAAATTCTTACAATATTCAAGATAAATTTGTGATTGGCCATAAAATAAATCTCAATAATAAAAAAATTTAGGGGTGCCTGAGTGGCTCAGTGGGTTAAGCACCTGTCTTCAGCTCAGGAGCATGATCTCAGGGTCTCCGGAGCAGCCCCATGTCTGGCTCCCTGCTCAGCGGGGAGCCTGCTTCTCCCTCTGTCCTTCCCCCACTTGTGCTCCCATGCCAGCTCTCTCTCTGTCTCAAATAAATAAATAAAATCTTCAAAAAAATTTAAATCCTACAGTGTATGTAATACCACAATGGTATTAATTTAGAATCCACTAACAGTAAGATGAAGCAAGTTTTCAATATTTTGAAACTTAATAGCACACTTATAAATAACACAAGTAAACAAGGGAATCACAAGGGGAAGTAGAAAATATTTGAGAATATGTGTTAATGAAAACAAAACACTATACATGTGCGTGTTCCAGTTTAAACAGCTTTTAGGAATAAATAATATAAGCTTTAAATTTGCATATTAGAAAAGATAATTTTTAAATCAATAATCTAAAGTTTCACCTTAAAAGGACATAAAAATGTAGAGCAAATTAAACCCAAATAAATCAAAGAAAGAAAATATTAAGGAGCAGAAATCAATGAAATATAGAATAAACAATATAGAAAATTAACAAAGCCAATTTTTTTGTATAAAAGTAATAAAATTGCTAAACCCTACTACAGCTAAGTAGATAAAAGGTGATGAAACACTATTTACAAATACGAGGAATAAAATATGGTATATTACTATAAATCCTATAGGCATACAACATGAGTATAAACAGAATATTAAGAACAGTCTCATGCCAATATATTAAAATTAGGTAAAATAGCTGAATTTTTTTAATAGCATGAATTCAAAATTGACAAAAGAAGAAAATGTGTCTTATCCTATGTCTGATGAAGGATTTTAATTTGTAAATAAAAATGGTCCAACAGAGAAACCTTCCCATAAGCCCAGCTGGTTTCACTGATAAACTCTATCAAACTCTATTAGGAAGGAAGAGTACCATGTAGGAAGGAACAATACTATTTTGGATCACATCTTTTGTAAGTTAGAGGAATGGAAAAAAAAAACAAACAAACTTCCCCCAAACTGACAAAACTATTAATGAAAAGAAAGTGCAAATTAATATCCTCATAAACATAGGTGCAAAAAAAATCATTAATAAAATTCCAGCAAATCAAACATAGTAAAATGTAAAAAAAAAAAAAAAAAAGATAAACAAAATGTAGTATTTCCATACAAGGGAATATTCAGCCACAAAAAGGAATGAGGTATTGATCCATGCTCCAACATGAGCAAACCTTGAAATGTTATGCTAAATGAAAGAAGCTGTTCATAAAAAAAAAAAACAAACAGATATTTATGATTCCTTTAATATGACATGCTCAGAATAGACAAATCTATAGAGACTGAAAGATCCATGGTTTCTAGTTCTACAAATTTGGTTCTACAAATCAAATCAATAATAGAAAAACAATCCAAATTTTAAAATATGCAAAATATTTGAATAGTCACTTCAAAAACAAAATTATACATATGGTCAATAAACACATGAAAAGGTTTTCAACATCATTAGTCAGGAGAGAAATGCAAATTAAAATAATGATGTGATGCTACTCCATTTTTAAAAGGCTGAAAACACTATATATTGGAGTTTGGTGAGGATGTGGACCAACTGGAACTCTCATACATTGGGAGTGTAGTATGTTACAAATGACTGGAAAATAATACTTCTGAAAATCACTCACAATAGCATTCAATTATTTAGAAAGCAGTCAGCAGTTTGTTATGAAGTTAAGCATACACTTGCACTATGACCTGACACTTCCACTCCTAGGTTTTTACACAAGTGAAAACATAGCACAGAAGTATTTGTACATGAGTGTTTCTATCAGCTCCACTCCAAATAATCAAAAACTGGAAATAATTTGAAATGTCTTACAAAATAAAAATGGATAAATAAATTGTGGGATATGCATACAATAGAAGAGTACCCCAAAATTAAAAAAGAATAAACTACTGATACCCAATAACATGGATGGATTTCAAAAATACTATGTAGGGGCAGGCACCTGGCTGGCTCAGTAGGTAGAGCATGTGACTGTTGATCTCAGGGTTGCGGGTTTGAGCCCCATGTTGGGTGTAGAGATTGCTTGAAAATATACTCTTTTTTTTTTTTTAAAGATTTTATTTATTTATTTGAGAGAGAGAGAGAGTGAGAGAGAGAGCGCAAGAGGGGGTAGGTTTAGAGGGAGAAGCAGACTCCCCGCCGAGCAGGGAGCCCGATATGGGACTCGATCCCGGGACTCCGGGATCATGACCTGAGCCGAAGGCAGTCGCTTAACCAACTGAGCCACACAGGCACCCGAAAATATAGTCTTAAAAAAAAAAATACTATGTTGAACAAAAGAAGTCAGATACAAAATCATATATATGTATGATTCCATTTACATGAAATTCAAGATCAGGCCAAACTAATCTATGATTAAAAAAAAATTGGAAGATTGGTTGTATATGGAGGAGTGGGGGTAACTGACTGGAAGGGGTGTATGAAAAAGTTTTCTTGAGTGATGGAAATGTTATATGTCTTGATTGATATGCTGGTTACATGAGTTCCATTTGTCAAATGTCAGTGAATTATGTAAGATTATTATTCATTATAGGGCGGCTGGGTGGCTTAGTCAGTTAGGCAACCGACCCTTGATCTTGTTGTGGGTCAAGATCTCAGGGTCATGAGATCAAGTCCCATGTCAGGTTCCACACTGAGCATGGAGCCTGTTTGGGACTTTTTCTTCCCCTCTCCCTTTGCCTCTCCCCCTCCTAAAAAAAAAGATTATTCTTCATTATATTAATGTATGTATTTAATATTTTTGTGTTTCACCCATTTGAAATTTTACCTTAATTAAACAATAAGAAACAAAGAATGTATGCATTTTTACTTCATGAAAGTCTACCAAAATGATGAACTAGACTTGTACTGGACGTGGCTCTTACTAATAAACAAACAAAATTTACATAAGCTCTTAGTAACAAACAAACAAAATTTACATCTTGTCACCATGGGATAAATAATTGGCTTTCAAACAATGAATCATGGAACACTACATCAAAAACTAATGATGTAATGTATGGTGATTAATATAACATAATAAAAAAATTATATATTACTTTCAATAAAACATATTGCCATCAGCAAATGGGTGTACCATTCATTATGTCAAATAGTATACAAATTTGGGGAAATAAGATATATTTTGGGTGATATTGACACTACCTGCAAGAGGCTTACTAGCCACTAACCTTTTCTTGCAAACAATTGTCTCTTTTGTTCACTTGATTCTTGTTTTAAACAGTCTCCATCAAACACTCACACAGAGCTCCCACACTGAAACCCATGCTATTTAGCTGACATACTCATGGATACAGTGTTCCCCACAGGAGGAACTTCACGCTAAAGGACCAGGGTGATGAGGACACTCAAAGTCCTGTCACAGAAACACTCCAAGGAGCTTGGGAACTGAAGATCCATGCCAGACACATCAGTGGCCTTTGCATGCTGTGTGTACCTGGGTTGGACTTGTTGATGTGTTCCCAGGAGTTTTAGAATTGGGACATGTGGTTGACGTTGAAAGTAAAAAGATTTCAGCTCAAAATAACAAAATTAGATCTTTCCCAGATTCGTGGAATATGTCAAGAGGTGGCATAAGCTGAAAATGATGACATAGACATTATTCAAGTATCTGATGACGGATGAAATAACCCAAACTTTAAGGTCACTCCCATCTCAAGATTATATGATTCTAGAATCTGAAGCTTCGCCAGAGGGGTGAGGGAGTTCTGGGGGTCTCTTTACACACTGCCCCCAAGCTCAACAACCCACACGTTCAGCACTTGATCACACAATTATGACTTTGTTCATGCAATCCCATCTTCCCCCCAGCTTGCTTCCAGCTACAGTCAGTGGTTCAATTTTAGAGACTATGAAGTGCCAGATTATTTCCAATTTTTACTACTTTCTAAAGAGGAAAAATCAAGATAAAAACCAAATAGGAAGAATGATGATGTTCAAGGATGGCATCTTGAATAGGACTTAGCAAGTTCAAATGTGTGAATACAATAACATCCAAATAGAAAAACTACATAATTGTTCAATATTTAACTCTGCTATTATCAATAGATAAATTTAGTGATAGGTAGAATACCTTAACAGTTGAAGCATGGACTCTGGAGCCAGCCCACATGGTTTGGAATTCTAACCTTTCTATGCCTCAGTTTTCTTATCTGAAAAAATAAGGATGATAAGAGTATGTATATCATAGAGTTGTTTCAAGGATTAAATGAATTAATTCATCTCAAGCCTAAGAACCATGTATAACAAGGTACGTGTGTTTGGTTATTATTATTAATAGATGATTACCATTTAGTGTGCCTGCATTTTTCAAAGTTCAAATTTTCTGTATATGGCCGGGGAAAATGTTAGTGTGATAAGAAGAAAAGCTTTCTTAAAAAGACAACTTTTGTTTTTATTAGGATTATACTTCCAAAGGCAACTGAGGATAGGGTCCTAAAGGAGTGAAGAGACATGAAAAGAAAGAATAGTGTCTGTCTTAGCCCAGACTGCTATAAACAAAATACCACAGACTGGGTAGCTTATAGAAAACAGGAAATTATTTCTCAGAGTTCTCTGAAGATTAGGAAGTCCAAGATCAGGCACCACCATGGCTGAGTTCTGGGGAAGACTCCCTTCCTTGTTCACAGCTGGTGCTTTCTCACTGTGTCCTCACATGGTGGAAAGGGTGAGGGAGTTCTGTGGGGTCTCTTTTGTAAGAGCATGAATCCCATTCACGAGGGCTCCATCCTCAGGACATAATCACCTCCCAAAGTCCCCATTTCCTATTAGCACTACCTTGGACACTAGGTTTTCAACATGAATGGGGGGGTGGGAGTGGGGAGGAACACAAATATTCAGACTACAGCAGAGTCCCAACATTATGTAGTGTTTAACTAAATCCTGAAGAGAAAAGAGGCCAATGAGAAATTCCTTGTGGTAAGTTGGTGAAAGTAACTTGTGAATATAAGCCTCTCCCATTCCCCCCAAATCCTCAACAAAATTTGGCTGCATTCTTAGTCTCATGTCAGTGATACTTGGGTAAAGTGAAGGAATGAAATAGTGACCAACAAGTAGCAAGAATGGGTAAAAAAAAAAAAAAAAAAAGGATGGGTCCAGTTGGTTAAGTGTCCAACTCTTGATTTTGGCTCAGATCATGATCTCAGGGTCTTGGGATTAAGCCCTGTGTCAGGCTCCATGCTGGGAGTGGAGCCTGCTTAGGATTCTCTCTCTCCCTTTCCCTCTGCCCCTCTCCCCCACTTGTGTGTGCTCTCTCCCTCTCGAAAGAAAGAAATACAATACAATATGATATATTTAACATATTTAATATTTAATATTCCCGGTGACATGTGGCACCATCTTCTGTATAGTCGTTGATCATACATAGCTTTGAATAAACTCCAAATGCATGAATAAATGAGAGGACTATTATGTGCAGTAAGGTGTTAGGATTTCCTTTAAGGAATGCTTGGGGAAGACACAATCTCTATGACAACTTAATGTTCCTTGAATTTAGAAGACGTTTAATAATTATTTATAGGATGGATAATTGGGTATACCATAAAAATTGGTACCTGTGGATTAAAAAAAAAAAAATCAGGACCATTGGACCAAGTCTGAAAACTAGCCCTTGTTCAGTCTTTTTGGAACACCAGGAAACTCAGGCTGCCCCTCTTTCCTCAGGGATTTTTTTTTTTTTTTTCCAGCACAAGTCTGCTTTGTGCTTCAGGGTCCCAAAATTCTGGGGAAACCTTTCTAACAGTAGTTGGAGCAGCAGGTGGTTTGTGGTACGTGAGACAAGATGCTATTGGAAAGCAGTCATTGTTTTACTTACTGCAACAAACAGAATTCCTTGGCCCTTGTGGCCTCCAGACCATCTCCACAATTAAAACAATCCAAGTACAACAGAAGCCAGTGACCACAGATCATTATCCCAGAAAGCACTGTCCACAGAATAGACCATTGCAAGTCGAGGCCTGGTGCAGCATGAATACCGTGCTGAGCTTGGCGCTCTGCATGCCACTGGGTTTGGAATTTTTTTTTAAAGATTTTATTTATTTATTTGAGAGTGAGAGAAGAAGAGAGCATGAGCAGGGGGCGAGGAGCAGAGGGAGAAGGAGAAGCAGACTTCCCCCTGAGCAGGGAGTCCTACTCAGGGCTCCATCCCAGGACCCTGGGATCATGACCTGAGCCAAAGGCAGAAGCTTAACTGACTGAGCCACCCAGGTGCACTGGAATTTTTTTTTTTTTAATATTTTCTGTGTTTTGATGTTCAGAAACAACACCCCAGAATTGAAACCAGGCATTAAAGAAGGATGTATTTATGGCACAGAGATCACTTAAGAATGTGAACTCTTGAGACAAAATGCATTGCTTCTAACCTAGTTTCCTCTTCTTACCTGCTGTGGAACTTCCCCACACGTTTATTTCCTCTATATAAAATGGGAATGCGGACAACAGTACCAATCTCAAAGGGTTTTTTATTAAGATTTTCCATATAAAGCATTTTGAACATAGCTTATCACATAGTGGATGCTCAATAAATGTGAATCGCTGTTTATTAACTGTAAATACAGCAAGTTTTAAATTTTTCTGTATATTTTTTGAAAATGGCAGTGTGGCTTTAGGCGTTTTCTGATAATATAACGTGAGTTACCAGAAGTGAACTGAATGTACCATCAAAAGCTTAGTGCTCCTTCGCCTGTATAACCAAAAATATTCTCAAATGACTACAATGTAAATTGTAGTGGATTCAAAGACACAAACACAAATCAAAGACAGTCTTGTATTCAAGGAAGGGCTAATAATAGCAAATATTAATTAGACATTAACTAAATACCAGGCACTTTGGTGTGGATTAGCTCACTTAACCTTTCTCATAAACACATGACAGAGGAACCAGGAGCATGGTCACGACACAGATGAGGAAACTGAAATGCCGTGTGCTTAAGTAACCTGCCCCAGGGTATTCAGCTATGAACTGAGCTGATGGAGCTGGGACTTCAAAGGCCAGCAGTCTCCAGATCTTACTCTTATTCACCATTCTGTACTGTTTCTAGAGTGCTGCAGGAAGGTTAATCTAGAGCAGTGTGCAAGCTGAAAACAAGAGGGGAGATGATGGAGATGGGGAGACTGGGTATTGAAATGGTCCGGACAAGAATTAACAAGGACCAGAAATACACAAGAGCCATGAGGCTGGAGACTACGAAAGAAATGAAAGAGATACTGGAGAAAAGGAGCTAGCAGGACATGGTGGGGAAGCCAGGAATATAGGAACTCTTACTTTATGTGCAACAAATGTTGGCATTCCAACAACAGTACCTGGTGGACTCCACCTGGGCAGGAAAAGTACTTCCATCTCTCTAAAGTCCACAACACTGTCCATTGTCTCTCTGACCAGCCTGAGTCTTTTCATCTCTAGATTTATCTGCCATAATTTTTCAAATGATATGTCCAAGCCTTGTCTCCTAACATCTGTCACATAAGAACATAAAAAGACACTAAATATTTCAAAATTGTATTCTCCATCTTCCTTGTAAGAAGGAAGGTAAAATCACTGTTTAAAAAAAAAAAAAATCTCTGAAACTTTATAATTAGAAAAATCATAGCTAAAATCATGGACCATAAAAACCAAGAACAATGACAATTATCGGAAAGAACACAAGATGGCAGCAAAGTATAGTGTAAAATCAGCCTGAGCATGAGTCAGAGGATGCCTTGTATTAAATACTGCCAGATTTCATATATTTTGTATTTTGTACATATTAATCAACAGCTATAACATTAATGAAATCACCTCCACCTAGCACCTCACAGTTTACAGAACTACCACAAATTCTTTCTCTCATCTGACCCTCACTGCCCCTCCCTCGGTGAAGTCCGTAAGACAAGGATCATGACTTTAGTGGAGAAAAAGGAGCAGTTTTACCCCAGGTATCAGAAGTCTCTCAGAGGCCCAAAAGTGAGAGGAAGCTCAAAATTTTGTTGTTTCCATGAACGTGTGCCGCAGGGGAAAACGCATATGAATGGGGATAGCTTCAACTTCAATGGGGAAAAAAAAATCTAAGGTTGTTTTTTTTTTTTTTTTATATAACTGAGGCTGTTTTAAGGGATTGAGGGCTAAAAAGACTTCCTCACCATAATTGGAGGGAAAAGGGGAAAAAAGAAGGAAAAAGAAAGGACTTTCATTTTTTTTAAATAAGAAAGACTAAAACTTTTCTCAAAGACTATCATAGAAAGCATAACTGGAAAGAAATATGCCCGGGGTGGGCGGGGGGCAGAGAAATATATTTATTCTGCAAATGATACTTGTATTAGTTTCCCAGGGGAGCTGTAACAACCTTGAAACAACAGTTCAAGTTCAGAGGCTAAGAGCCCCAAATCAAGGTGTCCGCAGGGCTGTGCTCTCTCCAGAGCTCTAGGGGAGAATCTCCCTTGCCTCTTCAGCTTCTGATGGCTCCAGACATCCAATCTCTGCCTCCATCCCCCCCGTGGCATTCTCCTCTCTGTGTCTTTTATAAGGACACTTGTCATTGGATTAAAGGTCCACCCAGATAATATCATTACGATGGTATCTCAAGAATTACAACTGCAAAGATTCTTTTTTCAAATAAAGTCACATTTGCTGGTACTGAGGGTTAAGACTTAGACATACATTTTGGGGGCCACCATTTAACCCACTACAATAATCTCATGGCTTTATTTCCACTCACCTGTGAGTGAGCTCACAAATATACATATTATGGACTCCCTGGCCCTTCCACATTTAGTTATTACAGAGCAATAATATCTTATTTCTGCCCCAGAGTCTGTCACTATCATGCAGGGCCACCTGTGTCCTCTCCTTGGGTTTGGGCTCCTCATCTGTAAAGTAGGAAAGTTAGACCAGTCAATGGTGACTAAGTCAAAAGCGTGCTGAGTGTGAAAAGTAATGGAGAACTGAGAGGCTTCAGGAAAACGAGAGCATTTTTACTTTATTCCAGTCACTTGTCATATTACAGCAGAATTGTTTCTTATTTCCTCACTAGTTTTGAGAGTGCATTAGTTTATCTTTACATTTTATTAAATATCTACTTTGTGGCAGACACTGTTCTAGGGTCTGAGGACTGTAGAGATGAAGAAGACAGAGTCTTTTTCTCAGAAAGCCCACAAGCCAGTAGGACGGAGAGACAGAATGAGATCAGTGTAGTGTGGAAGTGCTAAGGAGAGGTCCTCCGCAGGGAAGCCAAGGGCCCGCCTCTGGGCTGTGGGTGGAGCAGGCTCCAGGAAAGCCTCCGCAGGGGTCACAGGTAAGTTGGCTTTTGAGGGTTGAGTCAATTTCATCCGATGAGCAGGATTGTGGCAAACAGTGCATGCAGAGTAATCAGAATGTCTAAAGATGCTCAGATGTGATCAGAAAAGATGAATACCTACCATTTGCATCAACATGGATGGAACTGGAGGGTATTATGCTAAGTGAAATAAGTCAATCAGAGAAAGACAATTATCCTATGGTTTCACTCATGTGTGGAATATAAGAAAGAGTTCAGAGGACCATAGGGGAAGGGAGGGAAAACTGAATGGGAAGAAATCAGAGAGGGAGACAAACCATGAGAGACTCCTGACTCAGGGAAACAAACTGAGGGTTGTGGAAAGGGAGGTGGGTGGGGGGATGGGGTAACTGGGATCATGATGCGCATTAAGGAGGGCACGGGATATGATGAGCACTGGTTGTTACACAAACTAATGAATCATTGAACACTACATCAAAAACTAAAAATCAATCAATCAATCAATCAATCAATCAGTATTTCTCTTAAAAAAAAAAAAAAATGATGCCCAGATGTGAAACACCAAGTGGGCAGGTGTCTCTGGGATAAAGTCTGCTGATGTAACAAAATGAGAAGAAAAATGGTCTTGTCTGGAAAGCCGGAAAGGTGGCCGTGGTTACTGGACTGCTCCCATCACCTGAGCACTTGCTTTGTGCCAAGCGCCGCAACAGATGCCATCACACACTATACAATTCTCATAGCCATAGGGAAGCCCTCAGTTTAGGCTAAGCTGCACTGAGGTAACAACTCTCAGATCTCAGTTGCTTCATCCCAGCGAGTGTCTGTTTCTCATCCACACACAGTCTGTTGGGATCTGGGTCATTCCCCAGGGCAGCTGTTCTACCTGTGTTGGCTTGGCTTTCAGTTCTTAATCCTTACAGCATCTCCCCATCTGCACGCGTTTTCACATTCATCGGAGGAAGAAGTGGGCTGGAGAGACCAGTGCCAGTAACCGAACACCTCCACACACACGTGACGCAGACCACTTCCGCTTACATACCTTTACTTCCGCTTACATACCTTTACTTCCGCTTACGTATCTTTACTTCCGCTTACGTATCTTTAGCGGAGCAGGTCCCTTGGGCACACCTAACTTCAAGGGAGAGAGAAGGGTAACGCCCAGAAACAGAGGAGAAGCAGGTATTAGGGGAAAGTAGGGCTTACAAGACGCAGAGAAGATACTCAACCTCACACAGTTGGTAGGTGGCAGAGCCAAGATTTGAACTCAGATCTGACTCCAGACGCCGCACTTCTCTTTACTGAGAGATGCATATGCCGTACAAATGAGTTTGGGCTTTATCCCGCGGGTAATGTAACAGGGAGTTATTGGAAGATTATAAAAGGGAGACTACAAATCACATTTGTATTTTAGAAAGATTGTGTGGAAACAGTGACTGGGGAGGGACAAGACCGAGGGTGTGAGGCCAACAGAACTTCTATGACAGTTAGTTTTCAGAAGGGAAATGATAAGGCCCTGAACTGAGCAGGGCCCAGCTGAGGGAAGGGATCTAAAGGCAACTAGGAATCAAAGCATACAGGTTTTAAGAAGTAAGTGGACATAAAGCATGATAAAAAAGGAAGGGGGGACAGAATATGAGGGTCCTGGCTTAGGCAACAAGAGGACAGGGGTGCCATTTACCAAGACAGGGATGTAAAATAAGCATCACATTGATTGTATTTACTTTTGTTTTCAATGGGGAGAGGTACGTGGGTGGTTCAAATTTGAACATGTTGAATTCGGGTTGCCTGTGGAAATTCAAGTAGAGAGCTCCAGCAGATATTTAGACATAAGTATGTTAAATTTATCAAAAAAGGTTTTAGTTACAGATAAAATATTTGGGGGAAAATGCAAAAGCGGTAGTCTAAATCACATGATTGATAAAATTGCCAGGGGAGGGAGAGAGAGAGAGAAGAGCGAACGATGGAGCAACCTCTATGCAATACAGGGGTTTAAAATGTCTCTGAAGGTAGGGACTTCATTATGGTCACCTTTGATCTCTCCACCTCATTCAAGACTGAATCCAGAAGATTTTCCCAAGTATGGTTGGCTAAACTCATGAAACAAAAATGCACCAGAGTGTACACTCCCTGGAAGTAAGATTAAGATCCACTGCATCCATAGGACCGTACTGTCTACATCTAGGAGGAAGAAGGTCCCCAAACTTCACAGTCCTAGAAATCAAGACACAGGCACATAGCATTTTTATCTTTCTATAAAATATTTTATTGGCTTTGGCTTATTTCCAAAAGAATGTATGTTTATTGTAAGTAATAGTAATAATATGTGTAAGAAAAAGAAAGTCAAACTGGTTGTAATCATAGAACATCCCTTCTTAATAACCATCCTCTGCTGGAAGCTCACATTTTGGATTGCATCTGAAGAAGGCTAAGAAAACAAATGACATAGCAAGGGAAAGGGGAGGGGGAAAAGACGGGGAGTTCTATTCATTTAGGGTTCCATGATTCCATTAACCTTCCGATGCTTGAGAGCCTCCACACCTTCCAAATTAGTCTCCACTTTCACTTCCACCATTGAAAAAAATAGAATGTATCTTATTAATCACACATAAACATCTTCCATTAAACTGCTCTGAAGCTATTACTGTTGTTAACACAATTAATGGACTGTCAATGTCAAATGTGAAACCTTTTCCTGCTGGAGAGGCAGCAATGACTTCGTGAAACTGTTTTCTGTGCTCTAGCAGAAAGGGAGGCATTCTGGAAAGTCACTCATTCTGCAAACATCACGGCCTGTGAAATCTGCCCAAAAAAGAGCTGATCATATGCCTGTTATCCCAAAATAGCACCTTCCTCCATTATGCCGAGGTTCAGCGCAAAACTGACTCATGCAGCTCCAGGACCGCTGCCAGAGCAGAGCGGCCAGCAGCAGCGGGACTGCAGCAACAGGCAGGCGCGACACCTGGCGGGACGGTGCACGGGTCCCCAGCCAGGACAGATAGAGCTTCCCGTATCCTCCTCAGGAAAGGAGAGACAGCTTACTAGCGTTCTTGGGGTATTACAAGAAATCTGTCACATTCAGATTCTGCCTCTGAATCTGTTCCCTGTTCGAGGTTGCCCCCCCTGGACCATCATTTAGCTTCTGCACAGGCCTGCACTTGTTTCTCCACGCCAAGCAACGCACTTAGCTTCTGGGTCCACACCCAGCGCCAGATCCACCGCTCTCCCACACAACAGACCCAGGAGCAACCTGGGTGTTCAATCTGTCCCCCTCCGCCAATGCCTGCACCCCCCAGAGAGGTCTATCCCTGAGCGCCTCCAGACTCGACTTACCTTCCCTCCGCCAAACCCTCTCGCAACCCAGTGGCCCTTAGCCCTGTTTCTTTATATTGTGTTGTAATATGCTAGCCTCAGCAGTCGTCCTCAGACACCTCTGAGTTATCCACAGTGCCTGGTATGTGATGGACAATTTGCAAGAATAGTGAGGATAAGTTAGGAAAGAATTCATCAGGAACCCACCCCCTCACCTCCCTCCACTGCCCCATAGTGATCCAGATCCTGGGTGGAAGCTGTTAATAAACACTATTTCTATTTCCCTTCCTCGTTGGTGTTCCTTTCTTCTTGAAAATACTTTTTTTTTTTTTTTAATTGCAGATAATGAGCTCTTTTCCTGCTTCCATCCCTCCAGATCATAAAATTGACAACCTTATCTAAATGATTCTTTGTTCTCAACATTTAATTAGATTTTCTTCCCTGAGTACCCAGTTGATCTTCCGGAGGCCCATTTGAGAAATTCTTGCAACGGGGGGAAATCCACCATGCTCAAACATAAATGCAAGCTCTATCTATCGTTTGTTGTTTAATGATGCCAGTGAGTTTGCAGGGGATTTAGGAGAGAACAATGACCATTAAAACTCATTGGAAGGACATAATAAAGGAAAATGTGCCATATAAGAGCACTAACTTTTATAATGACTAACAGAACCCAAAGGAATGCAAAGTTGGCATGCATGGCATTTAACATCCTTATTTAAATTTGAGGATTCTTTGCTGAAATTATACACCAAAAAACACAACTCACTGGGTCAAAATATGTGGTTACACAATCCTACAAACTGGCCTCTTAAATTATTTTAGAAATTTTCTATGAGACTACCTTAATAAGAGCTATGAAAGCACTCTGTGGCTCATCCCAATAATTCATACCAACAATTCCATTTCTTTATGTAAAATTTAAAACACAGAGGGATTCACTGACACCACAAGGCCACTTTAGAGAACATGTTGAAAGCCTACAGAGAAAAAATACAGACCCTCTCATGGTCATCCTTATAGTTTTATTACTTAACATATAATAGATTCTTAATAAATATTAGAAAGAGGCAGAGAGAGAGAGAAGGAAGGATGATAATATATAGCTCTAGGAACAAATTGCATTTAGAAAAGGTGTTTCTGGTACTTGGACCAACCAAGGTCTGAAGTAATAAAGGTGTAATACTAAAGAGTTCTATTCTACATTCAGTGATCAGATGTAGGAAGGTAATTTTGGGAAGATGCATCTTTCTTTTCAGATAGGGGTTCTCGTACTCAATGCTTATGGAACATACCTTGGATTGGCTTTAAACAGAATTTTGTGAAATGAGGGTGGTGGTGCCTTGTGTAGTTTAAAAGGAAAAAAACATAGTCAATATACTTGTTATAGTTAATTTTATGAGTCAACTTGACTGAGCCACAGGGTGCCCAGATATTTGGTCAAATTTTTCTTGGTACTTCTGTAAGGGTATTTTTGGATGAGGTTGACGTTTAAATCAGTAGACAGTGAAGCCATTTGTGGGCGGGCCTCATCTAATCAGTTGAAGACCTGAATAAAACAAAAGGTTCACCTTCCCCTAAGTAAGAGATAATTCTGTCAGATGGCCCTCTAACTGAAACATCAGTTCTTTCTTGTGCTACAGCAGCTTCTAGCCTTTGTACTTGAAACAGGACATTCGCTCTGTGGATTTTGGATTTGTCCAGTCTCTATAATTGCATGAGACCATTCCTACTAGTAAGTCTCTTTATGTATAAATAAAGTTTATGTATTTATAAATATTTGTTGTAAGTATATCACATATGAAATAATATATGTTATATGTTATATAGTATATATATATTCTATTGGTTCTGTTTCTCTGGAGAACCCTGATTAATACAACACCTATTATTTATTTATTTATTTATTTATTTATTTATTTATTTATTTTTATTTAACATTTTTTTATTCTTATGTTAATCCCCATACATTACATCATTAGTTTTAGATGAAGTGTTCCATGATTCATTGTTTGTGCATAACACCCAGTGCTCCATGCAGAATGTGCCCTCCTCAATACCCACCACCAGGCTAACCCATCCTCCCACCCCCTCCCCTCTAGAACCCTCAGTTTGTTTTTCAGAGTCCATCGTCTCTCATGGTTCGTCCACCCCTCCGATTTCCCCCGCTTCATTCTTCCCCTCCTGCTACCTTCTTCTTCTTCTTTTTTTTTTTTCTTAACATATATTGCATTATTTGTTTCAGAGGTACAGATCTGAGATTCAACAGTCTTGCACAATTCACAGCGCTTACCAGAGCACATACCCTCCCCAGTGTCTATCACCCAGTCACCCCATCCCTCCCACCCCACCCCCCACTCCAGCAACCCTCAGTTTGTTTCCTGTGATTAAGAATTCCTCCTATCAGTGAGATCATATGATACATGTCTTTCTCTGTTTGACTTATTTCACTCAACATAATACCCTCCAGTTCCATCCACGTCGTTGCAAATGGCAAGATCTCATTCCTTTTGATGGCTGCATCTATTATTATTTATTTTTAAAGATTTTGTTTATTTATTTGACAGAGAGTGGCAGAGAGTGAGAGAAAGCACAAGCAGGGGGAGCAGCAGAGGGAGCCCAATGCAGGGCTCAAACCCATGACCCCAGGATCATGACCTGAACCAAAGGCAGATGCTTAACCCACTGAGCCACCCAGGCACCCCTACAACATCTATTATTTTTATTATATCTACTAGATAATATAAAAGTCAGCAAAATATACAAAATATATAAAATAAACAAGACACAAAGACATGTTAAAGGATCTGAGTTTAAAAAGATAAGCACTGCTGGTATGTCTGCAACATTTAGTCAGTAAATGTCCCTTAGTCCTCATGTGAGTTAGGAGCAAGAGTGCAATGCCAGGTTTAACCCACTTCTCCTTCTTCCAGCCTCTCCAGCCTCAGGTGCACCTGAAACAGGGCCCCTACCTAGCCACATCCTAACGGAGGATTATAAGAGTGAGGAAAATGTCTGTCTATCCAGATTAAACACTACCATTGAGCCATAAAGCTGGTGGCTCCATCACTGTGTTTTCAGAAGGGATCAGATAAAGGGGTCAGATATACGAGACTCATACTTTGGTGATTCCTCTGTAATACGTAATTCTACCTACTTCTTCTAATACATAACTCTAAAACTCAAGAGGAGTGTAGAGGTTAGCCAGATAATATTGTTTATTTTGGAAATGGGGAAACCAAGGCTCAGAGAAAAGAATATGATCTGTCTGTGCCACACAGCAATCATGACCAGACCTGTAAAGCCCAATATATAAATGTAGCCTACATTCTTAGCATGTTTTCAAGAGTCAAGAATTAAAAAGAGTGTAGTTGGATGGTAATGAAAATCTAAGAATCTGACCCCTTCCAAAGAGATTTTGTTTAAAGCATAAGACCAAGAAAATAAAATCCTGAACCTCTCTGGCACTGCCCGTTTGGGGAGTGGCTCTTCCACTAAAAAATGTGCCACCTCCTGTCATTGCAACCAGACTCTCTTAACAGAGGCCACCATAGTATCCCCTTCAAATACCTGCACTGGTTCTCCATAACTTCATGTGGCAGAAGGGCAGAGGAAAGGAGGAAAAGCTCAATTAGCTTAGCCTGAAATTTAAGGATGTACATAATCACAGCTCAACCTACTCCAGTGACACATATTTGGTGAATACACAGAAGTACAAGGCACAGTACCTGACAGTAGATCAAAGCCATCTGGAAGTGAATCCTCTAGCCCCAGTCAAGCTTTGAGATGATGACAGACCTGGCCAACATTTTGATAGTAATCTTATGAGAGACCCTGAATCAAAACTACCCAGTTAAGCTATTCCCAAATTTTTGGCTCACAGAAACTGAGATTAAGAATGCTTGTTTTAAGCCACTAAGTTTTGGGATAATCTGTTATACAATAATAGATAACTTATATATCAACAGATGAATGGATAAACAAGCTATGGCATATCCATACAATGGATACCACTGAGCAACAAAAAAGGATGAGCTATTGATACACACAACATGCTTACAATCGCTAAACAATTACACTGAATGAAAGTACACACACACACATACACACACAAATACTTACTGTATGATTTCATTTACATGCAATTCTAGAAAAGGTAAGCTAAACAATAATGACAGAAAGGGATAGTGATTGTCTAGAGATGGGGAAGAGGCAAAGAGAGGGAGTAGAAGTTTAAAGAGGAAAAGGGCTTGATTGCTGTATTCATTAATTTTACTGTGGTGATAGCTTTGTGTCAAAATTTATCAAGTTATACACTTTAGTTGTGCACCATTTATAATATGTCAATCATATCTTAGTAAAGCTTAATAAATTAACTTTCAGAAAAGTGATCAAGACACTAGCCCCATCTTAGCTCACTCAGGTTTGGAATGAAGGATAGTCACTGGGCAGATAGCACAGCTCAGCGGCAGAGGGGTTAACACAGGGCATGGAGGAGCGGTGGGAAGTCCCTCTCTCTGCCTCCCACTAGACAGTGTCCTCACCAGAGTCTTCTCTGGTCTTCCTTTTTCTTCTGTTAATTCCACTTAGCCATTAGGTTTGCCTTTGGTATCTCCTCCTAAACCTAGTTTCTTTCTAATTAAGACTGATATGTTGAAGATCAACTCTAGATCTCTTTTCAAGTGATTTTGGCCTAATGATGGACTTTTTGCTTTTCAAGTTATATATTTCCAATGTATTACTTTCAGGATTAAGAAGATTTAAACTGACATATCAAGCAATTAGCTGTCATTTTGTAGGTACCTAATACATTGTAATTATTATGCTAATACTGTTGTTACAAGTGTGAAGTTATAGTCTATGATAGATAAGAGAGGTAACTGGAAAGACATAACTAAAGTTATCTTTCATCAATAGTTTTGCTTTCCCTAATAGACATTTGAGAATTGTCTTTTCACCATCCAAGGAACTTTATTTTTAAATAGCCAAATAATCAGGTCACTGTGGGAAAGGGGTGAGTTGGGGTTAACCATTAACAAACCATTTGGAAGGTCAGATAGTTGAATAATGTTCTTTTTCGGCACCTTAATATAGCCTTTCTCCACTAAAAAAACAAACAAACAAACAAACAAACAAAAAAAAACGATGTCTTTGGGTTAAAAAAGTCAAGCACAGGGAGAGAAGACTCCCTGGTTTTATAATTTGTAAAGCAAGTTCACATTCACCACCTCAATTCATCTGCACCAGCACTGTGTTGTAAGAAACGTTAAGGGACTGTTACCCATCTTACAGATGAGAGAGCCCACGGGAAGTCAGAAGAGGTGACTTGCTGAATCCCACCCAAGCTAGTATTAGAATAGCAGACCCTGAATCTTGTACATTTACTATAGCACTCAAATGTTTAAAATGTAAGACTGATTAGGAAAGAACGTGAGATAAGGAAGTACTATGTGACTCAAAGTAAAGAGCAAAGTTTTATAAAGGTATGAGGGACCCGTGGAAAAGTATTATGTGAATACTATGGACTCTACATATAAAAAGAAAGTGATTAAGTAAATCATAAATCATAATTAAATCTATCACTGGATCCTTCAGGAGTACTTCATTAAATGAGGAAAGTGCTCACATTTGAATAATATCAGGTTCAAAAGGCAGAAAAGAAAACCAGTTGAGTCCCAAATCTGTTAGGTGGCAGGGGTGGAGAGAGAGAGAGATCAAAACATGAATGGTAGCTATGTTCCTTCTGGTATTGAGACCATAACTGGTGTTTTATTTCTTTATTCAATCTTATGCTTTCTTACTTTTGAACTATGGACATATATTGTTGTCCTTAGTACAAGACAAAGAATTAGTTTTCAAATGAACAAATAGTTCCGAGAACCAGAATACATGATTTCCTAAATGTTTGGCCCGGAGTACAGCTATATCAATTCCAGCAGCAAAATCCTCACAAAGAGTGTGGGTAACAAAATGAAACCCCAATCCTGCCAGATTCACCTGGAATACTGTGCATTTTGGCAATGCTAGAGAGATGAAGCTGGAATAGACTTAGGAAAAAGCTGGGACAGAGAAGAAAGGAAGAGGAAATTTTGCCATATGGCAGAGAAGAACTCATTTAAAAATCAGAAAGCTTCAATGGAGATAAATCAGAGATGAAGGGGGTCTGAGTGAAGGAACTGCAGTTAATACAATAGTCTATCATGTATCTGAATGTCTGAATCCCACTAGATTTTAATCTCTCTAATAACAACTGTTTATTCATCTTTTTATTCACAGGGATGGATGTAATACTGGCAAACAGGAGGAGCCTGAGTTGAATGGTAGTTTATAGGTTGAATACACATGAATTTGTCCAATAAATCAGCCCTAAAGGAATGTTTCCATTAAAAAAAAAAAAGTCTTTTTTTTTCATGGCAAACAGTGACTGTGAGTAAATAGCTGGTCCCAAAAAAGGGTGTAGGCAGATAGCAAGGTCTGGTAAGAGGGGTCCTGGGGTGGGGGGATATCTGAAAATAGCAATATCGTACAGTCACCTCATGAAGGATGATCGTGTTCTCCATGACAACAAAAATACCTCTTTGCTACATTTGTCTGAAAAGAGAAATTCAGACCTTACTTACCTGTATTAGATCAGAATAATAACAAGTAATAATAAAGGCAATAACTGTGCCATTCAGCTGTGCCATGTACCACTCTAAACATGTTATGTCTATTAACTCACTTAATCCTCCCCAGGCTCCCTGTCAATAGTACTATTATTCTCCTTCCCATCCCCTTCATTGTACTACTGAGGGAACTGAAGCATGGGAAGGTTAAATGATTTGCCCAAGGTCACACAGCTAGGAAGTAGCAGAGTCAACGTTTGAACTCAAGCCTTCTGGCTCTGGAGTCTGCCTTCTTTTTTTTTTTTTTTTAAAGATTTTATTTATTTGACAGAGAGAGACACAGCGAGAGAGGGAACACAAGCAGGGGGAGTGGGAGAGAGAGAAGCAGGCTTCCTGCGGAGCAGGGAGCCCGATGTGGGGCTTGATCCCAGGACCCTGGGATCATGACCTGAGCCGAAGGCAGACGCCCAACGACTGAGCCACCCAGGTGCCCCTGGAGTGTCTGCATTCTTAACTCTCTACTGTCTTTCAAGAGAAAACAACAATGACAACATATAAACCCATGTGGAAACCCATGCACGTATGAAAAACTCATTTGTTAATTGCTCTCATTTCTTTTTAATTAATTAATTAATTAATTAATTTATTTATTTATGTTTTTATTAACATATAATGTATTATTTGTTTCAGGGGTACAGGTCCGTGATTCATCAGTCTTACACAATTCACAGTGCTCACTATAGCACATACCCTCCCAATGTCCATCACCCAGCCGCCCCATCCCCCCCACCCCTATTGCTCTCATTTCTTAATGCTATGATAGTTTTGCCTCTCACAGTAAATCTGTAAGCAGGAAGGGTGTCTTCGCTTTTTACCCCCTTTAACTGCCATGATATCCAGTACCGTTAAAACCACACCAGAGATACAGTTCTGCCATGAGATGTCTAATCTTTATATGCTTGACATTCACGTTTCTTTTGCAAATACTACCCTTTCCACTCAAATTATCACATGTAAAGAAAGAACAACTCTCCAGACAATTAATAAGAAAATAAGAACTGGGTCACCATATGTGAAACAAGTTGGGGATTTGATTTTAGCTCTCCTATCACTGCAAAGTGAGTAAGCTCATATTATTCCCACCTGCAAAGGAACAGCCTTCATGAACTACATTTTCATCACACAGACACACACATTCACTTTCTGTAAGAATGCTCAGCCCATCTGCTCACATTTAAAAATACAAATTGAAGACCTCCCACGCTTGCCTTGGTTTGTAAAATGTCTATCACCAAATCTTTATTCTAAGACTCCTTTAAGTCTATGATTTCTTTTCCTTTCTCTTCCCTTTTAATGGCTTTCACTAGTTTTCTTTCAAATACCTGGCATTCATTGTTAAAGTTTTCTGTAATAGAGGGTGATCTTTAAAGTGCAGGGTTTCAAGGTTACTTTCATCTACATGTCTTCATTTTGAGGAAATTTTTTTCACTATTTGGAAAACCTGCTACTAAGTCTGTTTCCAGGAAGGAAAGTTAGGATGGTCTCTCTCATCAAAGTACAAGGCTTGATTACAATAATACCATGAAAAACATATCTTAAAAACACAAAACAAGAAAAGACAAAATTGTGCAGACAGCTCTCATCTCTATTTAAAGCTCATTCCCTCAAGATACACTTAAGAGCTTGAAACTAAAATGTGCATACATGTTTCTGCAAAAACTTTGCTGGAGTGTGCAACCTCTCTGTTCCCATAGAAATATCCCCTCAGGTTGGCAGCCTTAGGACATGCAATGTATCCAGATTTCTGTAAACCACATTTTATCCTTCTAAAAGCCTCAAGCTTAATGTTTATTCATCCATTCTTTCTTTCATCCATTCACTGATTCATTCATTCAGTTGAATGTACTGCAAATTCATCTGATGGTACTGTCATTTGCTGAGCATTCTCATACGTGAAAAAGGGACACAGAGACGACAGATCATGCTTACTGACCTCAAGGAATTTACAACCTAGGGAGTATGGAAGACCAGCACTGGGTCTTCTGACTTCCAGCTCAGTACTCGCTTTTTCTTTTTCTTTAAAAAAAAAAATCTGAGACCTGCAATGTTGCAGCTGAATTCTTTACATGCATTCTTAACTCCCTTTTGTGAAGGTACTTTATGCAAGATCTTATGCAATGAACCATTTCAAGTTCCAAACAGTGTGCCATGTCCCCAGCTGCAGAGGTAACTGCCAATGTATGGTATTAGGGCAAGCTACTGGAATTTGTCATGGAGTCAAGATTTCTGCATTTTGCAAAGGTTACTCAAATCCTTATTTTTAAAAAAATGTGATCAGAAACTAAAAACTGCTTCAAACTTTCCTTGAAGTCCAACTGAAGGATTTTTCCCATGGAACAGGTTTTGCTAAGGGAATGTGCCATAATATTCAAATATGAGGCCTTAGAGTAGGCCTCCAAGTCAGTTTATGCCTCCTGAGGGCAATTCTATATGTGAGGCTTTTCAATAAATGCTTCTCAGTAAAGAGCCTTAAAGGGCACTAATTTATGTTGGTGATGATTTAATCAGGCGTGGGGCTGTTTATTTAAAATACACAGTACATTTGATACTAAGCAAATAATCAGAGATATGTATAAAATGTCTATTAAAATGTTCTCTTTCTATCATAGAGAAAAATTGGATACAGTATATTCAAGGAGAGGGGACTGGTTAATTATGAGATTCTAATTACATAGATAATTGTACTGCCATTTAACATTATATAAAATTCCAATGATGTGAGCCAATAAACACAATTTATGACTGGATAAATTAGGTAGAGAACTGTATGATCTAGAATGTGTTAAAATATATTTCAACACATCTTTTAAAAGAGACAGGAATAATATATGCAAAAATGTCAGGAATGTTAGCTCTAATCAGCGAGACATCCCAAAATTCCTCCATTTTGTCATGCTCTCTCTAATCAAGGTCTTCAAATGTTCCGTCCCCCTTATTGAAACACTCACTCTCACAACTTTTTCACTTAAAGAATGTGTACTCACCCTTCAGGCACCCATGTAGATCTCACGACCACCCCACTGACTCCAGCTTATCAGGAGCTCCTGGTGCATCTTCCCATGGCACCTTGCACTTTGCCTATTGTATCTCTATCACCCCCTTTCTCTGAGAGATAATTACCTCCTTGAAGACTTCCGCCATGTTTATTCTGCTTAAATCTATGATACAGGCACAACTGGTCTAATCGCATGACTCATATTCAAAACAAATATATGAAAAGAGTCAATCACTTTTCTGGGTTATACATATTTTCTTCAACAAACATTTATTTCTTTTGGAAGTCAAAAAAGATAAATGTTCTAAATGTTGTCATTGCCTTTGGAAATCTTTGTTACAATTTAAATGAAAACATTTTAGAAGGATTCACAATTTTCTATTCTTCAGAGTTCAAATGGCCCAATGGCTTCCTAATTCATCTAAGGAAACTATAACTCAAAATTTCCCCGCATCTTTCAGAATCTAAATGGCATGGTGAATTTTTTTTAAAGATTTATTTATTTGTAAGAGAGAGAGAGAGGAAGGGCAGAGGGAGAGACTCTTCAAGCAGATTCCCCACTGAGCATGGAGCCCAAGAGGGGCTCGATCTTATGACCCTGAGATCACCACCTGAGCTGAAACTAAGAGTCTGACGCCCAACCAACTACATCACCCAGGCACCCAGCATGGTGAGTTTTTAATTCATCAATGTGCTAAGCACATTTACTTCTAAAATACCATCATGCTGAATTAGCAAAAAGATTATGAGCGATATGAATATTGCCTAAAACTGTGAATGCCTTATTCTCTTTAGAGTATTCAAATATTCTGATGGACTCAGTGTTTACTCATTGACAAAACTTCTGCTACATTTGTACTTGTTCAGAATTTGTGGGAAAATAAAATAAAGCTAGGTCCAGTTAAATAGAGTCCTTCTGAACCCTTGACTATTAGGCAGTTATATATAACTGTGTGGATGCTAAACTGAATTCAACATAATTTACCTTTGCATTAGGCTTTGCCATTTTATTTCAGAATTACTCAAATTCTGACAGCTTTAAAAATAGCTTTAAGCTTTTAAAAATAATTATGGCTACATATTTAGAACCTCTATAAAGTTATCTTTAGGCTCCTAGGACTATTAATATAAAAAACAATTTTATGCTGTTTTTTATACCTCCTTCCAAAGCACATTCCATAAATATGAATGGGAGCAATTGGCCTATAAAAGAGGAGAAAAAAAGATTTACATTCACAAAGTTAGGGTCTGTGTATGGTCAGTTATTCTTACTCCTGGATTATTATTTCCCAGCTTAATTCACAGCTTAGCAAGCTAAGAGGAGGATGAGCTGGCCCCTGACAAGAATGAGGCCTCTTGGCTACTAAGTGCTGTAAGGCCTGGTCTAGAACAAAGAGAAATACCATGTGAGAAGTGAGGGCAATCCTAAAGGTCTGGAGCCAGCATGATTGAGCAGCTTTAAAGCAAGGTGGAATCTTAGACCTGATGGCTGGTGATTAGAAGATGAGGCAGGAAATGCTTTCCCAGAAAATACAAGAAAGCCCCTGAGCATAGATTAGAGAGGTTTGGGAGTGGACCAGAATCAAGGTGAAGGTGCCTGAAGTCAGGTCAAGGCCTCTGCCTGCCTTCTAAGCTTCATTTGACCGCCACCTGCTGGAGCTCCCGAAGGATACCCCTCAGACTCACCCTCGCTCTCCTTCCTTTCTTCTCATGACAGCCTCAACACAAACACCAACATTCCACATTCTGCATTCTTGTTTTTAATTTTAATTTTAATTTTAATTCTAGTATAATTAACATCCAGTGTTATATTAGTTTCAGGTGTATGATATAGCGATTCAATAGTTCTCTACAATTACTCAATGCTCATCATGATAAGTGCACTCTTAATCCCCTTCCCCTATTTTCCCCATCCCCCCAACCCTCGCAACCACCAGTTTGTTCTCTGTAGGTAAGGGTCTGTTTTTTTGCTTGTCTCTTTCTTTTCTTTTTTTGTTTATTCATTTTGTTTTTTAAATTCCACATATGAGTAAAATCATATGGTATTTGTCTTCTTCTGACTGACTTATTCCACTTATTCACTCTTCATTCTTGACTCTGTAATGTTCTCATTCTGTTCCTCCTTCTTTTCCCTCTCATCACAGTTAGCCTGACCCAAATAAGATTTTATCTATTCCTCCATCTTTCCAAATGCTCCTCTTCCTTCAAGGTCTAGCTCATACCTTATCACGCCAGGAAGTGACCCTTGACTGCTGTGGTTCACATTAATTTCTCCCATTTCTCCATCATTATTTTACACATTGTTAAATGATACTCGGTTGGCCATCTGACTATACACTTCCTCAAATGACACTCATCTTTAATTTCTCTCCAAGTCATCGGTGAACATGACTCTCCTTTTACTTCTGCTATATTCTCCTCAGGGCCTAGCACAGTGTGGAAATGTAAAAGGCACACAAGATATAAGATGACACACGCTGATTGTTTCATGATATTGGTGCTTAAAATAATTTATACTTTCTAAAGCATCCCACAATATGATCTTTTTCCTTTTCTGGAAAAAAATATTATTGACCTAAAAAAATCTGAGTTCATGATCTTCTTTAGAAATACATAGAAACATCAAACAGACTATGGAACCACGGGGGTATTTCTGAATTTAATAATTTTAGCAATGAGAGGGAGACTCCCATTGATGTCAGTTTGGTTTGCTTTAGTGGTAGTTTTGAGACTTTCTGAAATGGTAAGAATAGTTTTAAAAATTCAAGACTTGGATATTAAGTCATAGGTAACAGTAGAAACAGATAAAAAACATTTTGAATTTGCAAATGCCAAATCTGGCTTTTTCTAAAATGAATCAGGAAAAAAAAAAACATCCTTAACTTTCAGACCCTCTGACTTCTTCTTACCTACAGGTGTACTTCTAGGCCACACAAAAAACCTGGTCACAGCCTGGACCACCTGAACCCTGGGTGTGCCCATACTTGGACAGGTACCTAGGGGAGGCATCACTCCCAGGATCAGACATCCTAACCCTGAATATCAAATTTAGCTTGTTTTATAGGCCTTAAAAATCTATATCTGAAATCACCATTTTGTCTTTTCCTCTGGTAATTTAAATTCTAGGGAAAATCTGGTCTAACTAGCTTCAAAAAGCCTGCTGAGCTGCTCTGAAGAATAAGGTTCTGCTGACTGAAAAAAAAAAAAAATCTGAGCTCATAATCTTCTTTAGAAATACATAGGAACATTAAACTGATATACCATGGAATCATGGAGCTGAATGATGAAGGTGTTTCTGAACTCAGTAAGAAACCATTTAAGGGATCTGGAACCAACTTTATCTCATACCAAATCTCCTCTGCCATTTCCTTTGTTCTTTTCTTTTTTAAAGAAAGATTTTATTTATTTATTTGACAGAGAGAGACACAGCAAGAGAGGCAACACAAGCAGGGGGAGTGGGAGAGGGAGAAGCAGGCCTCCCGCTGACCAGGGAGCCTGATGCGGGGCTCGATCCCAGGACCCTGGGATCATGACCTGAGCCCAAGGCAGATGCGTATCGACTGAGCCACCCAGGCGCCCCTCATTTGTTCTTTTTTAGGAGTAGAAGGAATAAACAATCACTGGAAGATGACCCAGAGTAACTGTTCTTTCTCTGATACCTTTGTTAACCCTTCATATCACTGGTCATTGACAGCATGGCTCCAGATTCTCCCACCTGCATATATGGAAGATCAGTGCTTTTTCCTTGTCATATGACAATTTTCTTCTGCGTCATGTGGAACTGCACCAATCCCTACATGAAGAATATTATCTGCATTTATTGTTTTCTATCCATGAAGACATAATGGTAAGAATTTTTATCTAGAAGTCACAGGAGAGATCCCTGCAGGAAAAAGGTCCAGAGAGGGTTAGAGAACTACCCAAGGCCTCAGCCCAAGTCAGAAGTACCTCTGGGTTCAGGAACAGACTTCAATCTGTGGGTTTAGAGCTTGCGACTCTTTACATCTAATGGGTCACCTCACTATTGCTCTCAATAGGGGATTGGCTTCTTTTAGTAACATACCAGTATTTCAGCCACATTTCTTGTATTTATTCATCCTTCATTCTTGACTTTACCACAAAAATTTGTACATGAAATCTGATCCCCATGCCCTAGCCATCTAATTTGTACCAGCCTGTCCTGCACCGTCTGCTCCCCAACTGTCTTCTTATCAGCTTCCAAGATTCTTTCCTTTCTCTGTTCCCTCTGCTTGGCTAAGGCTCCTCTTTAGGTCCTGGGTCTCTCTTAGGCTATTACTCAATGTTGCTCTTCCTCTGTTGATGAATTCTTACAAAGCTGCCAGCAGAATTCTGATCCTCCACAAAGAATGTCACTCCCATCTCCAGAAGTCTCTAGAATATGACATCTGCTTTTCAACAGTTTACACCAGGCCCTAACTGGGTGCCTTGCTGTAGCCAGTAGATCAGTTAAAGACAAAATGCGGTTCTGTTATGTACAGGTCATTGCCATCCTGGAAACAGGCCTATTCTGTTGGATTCAATAGTAAGTGAGAAAAGTCACTCTGTTTTCAATAAAGTAAGAGTGTCAATGGCAAAAGTAATTTAATATCTAAGGAACAAATTGCAGGCCCAGTCAGTTCTTTCTAGGTCAGAACCAAATAACCCATACAGAGTGCCTAACAAATGCTGGTCACTGTGATTCCTGTCTGTTTACATGGCTTTTACTATATCATTTTAGACTTCACAATAACCTTGGAGACAAGAGGATATAACCCAGGTCTGTCCAATTCTGAATCTCTTTATTTGCTATAATATATAATGAAAATTTGTCTCTTTCCCACTGGGGCTACTGTAGGGGGTAGGGAAATCTTCAAGTATATAATCAAATCCAACTCTCAGTTGTGGTTTGGCACCATCTGGTGGCAACTGTCCTGCCCCACTTAAATGTTCTGAGAAATTCTAGGCCCAGGACTGGGTGGGTCTTCTGGATAGCAACAATGATTCTCATACCTGTCTTACCAACTTGACCTAAGGAGATGGGACCTGCAAAATTCTGGAGTCTCCAGAACCCACTCTTCAACACCCCACTTCCTCAGAAGGGGGTCACCTGCCATTTCCTGCCCTCCGTGGACTCCCTACACACACACTACCCTTTCCCTGACCACCAGGCAGCAATATAATAACCGTAGGAGGAAGACTGGAACCAATAGTCAATTGTGTTGTATGGAGGTGGGAAAGGGATGAATGGTCTTACACAGATGGAATACTATGTCTAAGAGTTCAGCTTCACTGATGAAATCCGATGATGACTTACATTTAGTTGAATATATTTGTATATATTTAGTTGAAAGCTAGCAACATTTCTAATGGCTAGTTAAGAGAGTATACAGTAGTAGCTGTAATAATATATGAAGATAAGATGTTGTAGAGATCCATTTGTTTCTGTTGGAAATGTGCATACACCCAGCCATAGACTAGACCAAACTTGTTTTCACTTCTTTTCAAATCATTCAAGTCCTGTTAAAGGTCTTCCTATTAAATTATTAACAGTTGTACTTCTTGTTAGTATGGTTTCCATTTGTACATATTTCTCCCTGTGTCTTTTCTCTATAAATCTAACGATTTGTTATTTCAGAAAGAGTCTAATGCAATGATTCTTAAACTTTTGGGAATCACTGACCTCTCAGGGGGCTCTCCTCAGAATAATGTGTATAATATATATAATACATTGCATTATATATACACACATTATAAAAACAATATATACATGCATTATGTACACAAACTATGTATCATATATAGTACATGTTATATTTGTACTATATGTATATATAATATATACATGTATTGTACACCTGCACACACACATACGTGGTATATCTTGTCCAAATTCTGGAGATTCAAATCCTATTTAAAAACTCCAGGTCTCGGGGCGCCTGGGTGGCTCAGTTGGTTAAGCGACTGCCTTCAGCTCAGGTCATGATCCTGGAGTCCCTGGATCCAGTCCCGCATCGGGCTCCCTGCTCGGCAGGGAGTCTGCTTTGCCCTCTGACCCTATCCCCTCTCATGTGTTCTCTCTCAAAATAAATAAATAAAATCTTTAAAAACAACAACAACAACAACAAAAAAACTCCAGGTCTTAAATCAATTTCAGAATCACATTAAATCTTTGAGATTAATGCCAGCAAGGCATTGAAAAAGAAAAGTGCTGCTTATATTCTCTCCATCAAGCCCTTCTCTCAATGAAAAGATATTACCTCCGGGTAGAAATGGAGCCACTTGACCTCCAGTGTAGAACATAGGTAGGAGTGGTATTCACAGTGGTTACCAATCAGTCCTCAGTGGCTCAATCAATCAGAAGGAATGCCTTTAGTGCTCCAGCGAGTTCCTGGAGTTAACCCGTTTTGTTCCTGGACTCTGGAAGGTTGGAGAAGAGCACCTATGGCAGAGGCTAAAGTGGTGGCTAAGACAAGAGTCTTGGGACAGCAGAATATGGTTGTATTTCAATATTATAACATTCAGGACAGCAATATTGGTGGGTGGCCCCTAAATAGCAACTCTGTGTTTAGGTATAATGATGAAGAAATAATTTCACACTCAAGATCAATTCAGGATACCATTGCAAATGTGAGGAAAGAGAAAGAATTTTGCAATCCTAAAATCTTCATAGTAGACGAAGCCCCCTTCACAGTAGATGGCTGGAAAAGATAAGAAATAAACTGATTTTTCTCCTCCCGTTAGCTATTTAATTCAGTTTTTGCACCAGTGACGATTAGCAGTTTTATTTGGGCATTTATGATTTCCTTGGATTTTATAGCACTTTTTAAAAAGAATGCTATAGGGGCGCCTGGGTGGCTCAGTCGTTAAGCGTCTGCCTTCGGCTCAGGTCATGATCCCAGGGTCCTGGGATCGAGCCCCGCATCGGGCTCCCTGCTCCGCGGGAAGCCTGCTTCTCCCTCTCCCACTGCCCCTGCTTGTGTTCCCTCTCTCGCTGTCTCTCCCTCTGTCAATTAAATAAATAAAATCTTTAAAAATAAATAAATAAATAAATAAATAAATAAATAAATAAATAAATAAATAAATAAATAAAATGATATATTAAGGAATCCAGAATATGGCATTATAATAGTAGAAAATTAAAATATGATAATTATAATGGTGCTATTATGAACAAAAGTAGAAGTTATTTTATAATAATGCCAACTTCTGTGCTTTAGACTTCATATATTATATATATAATTATATATATCCATGCAGCATCCTACAATGCAGGGATAATGATCTTCACATGAAAATTTTAAAGTTCAGAAAGTTAACTTACTCAAGTGTACACAGCTATAAAGTGGAAGACAATATTCATGCATAGGTCTTCTGACCTGAGTTCAGAGCTTTTTCTAATGCATTAAAATATACTGCGGGGCACCTGGGTGGCTCAGTTGGTTAAGAATCTGCCTTCGGCTCAGGTCATGATCCCAGGGTCCTGGGATCAAGTCCCACATCAGGCTCCTTGCTCCACGGGGAGCCTGCTTCTCCCTCTGCCTCTGCCTCTCTCTCTCTCTCTCTCTCTCTGTCTCCCATGAATAAATAAATAAAATCTAATATATATATATATATATATATATATATATATATATATATATATATATATACTGCAATTCTTGGGGGGTTTCTTAATGCAGAAAGTCAATACATAAATCAGTATTCTAGAGGTTAAAACATGAGTGAATGAATGAATGAATGAACAATATTATCATTTTATCTTTGTAGCAGATGTATGTATTTGTGATCACTTCTTGAGATGTGATGCCAGAATCTTCCATACCCAAGTTCTGAGACTAAACAAGACATGATAGAAGTCCCTGGAAATCTCTGTCAACTTGGTACCAGGGTCAAGAATTTCCTATTTTATTCATTCATTTTCAAAGCCTGGCCATACAATGTTGTGTCTAAAACATACAAATCAGCTGTTTACCATTAGAAACTAATTGCTACAGGAGTCAGTTAACAGACCATTTATACAAGCAGATTGTGCTAAATTCTCAGAAGATATAATGTTCTCAGAGGCATGCAAACCATAATGTTTTGAAATGAAAAAGAAAGTTCGCTAAAAGAAGAAAACACTGCTCCATCTGTAGCTTGCAGCAAATTCTAATAGCCTATTTCTAAGCTTAAACCTTATCAGCGGCTGGTGTGGCTGATACAGAGCACCTATTATGTAAGTTACACTGGCGAGCCATAGCGTCCTGGGCTGGGGGGAGGGAATGTCAACTGAGAAAAAGCTGAGCCAGGAAGTAGGTGAGATCCCCAAACTCACTGAAAGTCCCCAACAGAAGGAAGGCCCCGTAGCCACTGTCGGTAGTCCCTCATTTTAATGAAAGCGTGAATGATGCCCAGAGGACAGAAATTCCTTCAAGGTCACACAGTGGCTCGTGGTTTTCAGTGAAATAGGACGTTTTTAGGGAGAAGACTGAGCAAGCAAGTAGTACTTTTTATGGGGAAGAAGAGGGGATGAGGAAGGGAGACGAAAGAGGAGTCACATTGTTCAGCACCTACCCTAAATCAGCTACACTGCAGCAGACTCACATTTCTCTTCTCTACAACCTAGAGTTTGCCATTGTTTGTATCATTATACAGATAAGAAAAATGATCTTGGAGAGTTTTTTTAAATTGTCCGAGGTCAGTAGACGATTAAGTGGTAGAGTGACTCTTAACATAGTGGATTCTGACCCTGGTTCTCCCATCTCTTTCTACCCTACCACAGCACTCAATCTGAAACTCAAACTACAAATACCCACTTCATGCAAAAATTATGGAATGAGTGTTAAAGTCTCAATACTTTATTCTGGAACCAGCATATGTATAGAACCAGGGAGGTGTACAGAATCAGAATATATAGTGAGATGACATAGAGGGAATATAAAGAGAAAAGTCTTAGAAAATGAGAACAAATTTTAAAGCCTAAACTGCCTTGCACATTGTTAGTACCTTCTAGAGGAGTTCATTCATTCTGAAAACACACACAGTTCTCAGGAAATTACATCCTTACAATTTGAACTCATTTATCCTCAACCAAAATTTGTGTTATATTGAATATATCAATAGGAACTGCAGAGAATTCAGGAAGATTTATTAAAATTTGAAGGTTTTTCTTTTCAGCAACAAAGTAGTTTTTTTCCAGTAGTACAAAGAAACTGGATAATGCAGATGAGTATTCATTCCAAATCAAAAAGCCCACAGGAGTCAAGTGCTGCTTGAAATTTGTCAAAAATCATTTACATATCCATCTTTAAAACAAATCACTTCTTTTTTGCTGGAAAGCCAAAGATGGAGGTTTGGGTCACAATTACTCATGTTCTACTACATTCTGTAGCATGCATCTGGCAGACTGTCACGTGTCCCTTGCTGAATTTTCTTGAATTATTGATTTTGTGAAATACAGATTTCTTGGCCTCAGATCTTAAACTTCTCTAAAAATGGCACCATCCATTTATGAATCTTGCTAAGGACTACAGATGCAGATAAATCAATGACTTGATTACTTGCACTTCCCTAGGCATGCCTGTGCTTCCTCCCTCCTCTCCCACACACTTGCTCTGACAGTTCTCTGCATCTCAAACTCCCTCCCCTCCATATCGCCTCCTAACTAAACCCCAGCCCATCTATCCGTCTCCTTAGTCCAATGGGATCTCCTCTCTCCGCTGTCTATTCATATCCCTTCCTGCCTCGTATTAGAAAACACTCAGTGTGAGCCTGAGTATCCCACTTCATTTGGGGAGATCAAATCAGCCAGGAAAGCAGCATCTGTAGAGACCTGACAGAACCCAGGTCCTCGGCCGGCACCACCAGACCAACACAGCAACTCTTCTCTCGGAGGGCTACTATCTGCTCGCCAAGTGAATGATCCTGGGCATCGAAGGTTTCCAGCCAGCTCTTTGAATGGCTGGTTAGAGCCCTTTCACGGGCAGTAAAACAAAACAACAAAAACCTAGAGGCTAAATTTGCCACCAGCAGGCGGTCTTGAGTTTCTGGACATGTCCAGCTCCCAGTTTTCATGCCTTAGAACAGCTGAGAGTGAAGGAAAAGAGATGAGAAGAGTTCAAATATTCTCATTGTACCTTTTCAGGGACTAAACCAGAAAACAGAGAGGTGCTGGCACAGAGGGGAATAGGTGATGAAGTAAGGTGAATGTGGCTCCCCGTTTAATCTGCCTTATTCCTGTCACCCAGTGGGCTTCAGGCCGGGCCCTTCGCCCTGAGCAACGCCCCACAGTGGCCTGGCGCGCGGACACCCCTCTCGCTCCTCATTCACTCACAAGGTAAAAGTCATTTCAAACCCAATGTGAGCAAGGCACTGTGCCAGATGATGGGGTGAGTGGTAGGAAAAGGTACAGCGTGGCTGAAAATGTTTAAGCTGCAATAGCCAGAAAGCCCAATAATTTAAAGGAATTATAAAGCTTTTCTGCACAAGCCCTCTATTTTACAGATGGAGAATTTAAGACCTTGGGTGGGGATGGGCGTAGGGGTATGGGCAGAAAGGAAGCTCAGGCTAGACTGTTTTCCCACAAGTCAAATCGGAAGCTATTAGCACTTTCTTGCCACAGTACCAAATCTCAGTGGCTTAGCCAGAAAAATTAGAAATCCAACGAGGTGACTCCTCTTCTCGCTCTATTTTGCTAGGCTATGCAGACAATAAAAATCGATTAAGCGGAGGGAAAATTCTCTATGAGGGCAAGTAGCCCAGGATACCTGAATACCCATCCCTGATTCAAGACTTGAGAATGATACCTGCTCCTCCTTCAACTCAACCATGAGACACAGGAATTCTGTCTGGGGTTGTTGTTTAACGAGTGTTGTCTTAGTCTTGTCGGAGACTGCACACTGTTTACGAAGCTCTGTTAGGATAAGCTCTCTTCTTTGGAAGAGCAGACTCTGTCCTTGTGAGCTGTCCCTGTCTTTGCTGGCATCTTCTGGGGCATAGTTTGAACTACCTGGTCTTGGGTATTGAATCTAATCTCGTACGCAGCTACCAGCATCTCTGAACACCCCCCCCACCATGGACCCTGGTAAACAAATATTTACACACTGTGTTCTAGTCCTGGCCACAGATCCTTTTGGTAAGCTGGCTTTCCCTCTTCTTACCACTATTTCCTTCTCAAGGTTGTGGGAAATTTGGGGGTTGCTCACCGTGCAGACAGCTTAAGAGTCTGAGAAGTGGCCCCTTATCCACAGTTGCCAGGCTCCTCACCCAGTGATACTCCTCTACCACCCAAGCATCATGTGGGATTCAGCCCTTCTCCTTGGAAGTTATGGTTGCCCTGCGGAACAGAATCTCTCTGCTCCAGGAGCCCCTCAAAATTATCCAAGGGTCCCCATGTGCCTCTGATCTCCAGAGCTGGGTCTGAGGTAAAAGGGGAAGAGTATTTCTTGGAGATTCACTGCATGCCCATTCAAGTCACAGCTCCTCCAATTGCTCCTTCCTGACCTTTGGTATTTTATGGTTCTGACTCACCATCCAAAATACATCCAAAAGCTGATAGTCCCTCTCCACTCCATCCCTACCATGATGGTCTGAGCCATCATCATCCCTCATTTGTATTACTGCAATTGCTTCCTCTCTGGTCCCTCTGTTTCCTCCCCTGGTTCTCTAGAGTCTATATTCAGAACGGCAGCCACAGTGATTCCTTTAAAAATGCAAGTTACATAACATCATTCCTCTGCTCTACAAAACCCTCCATGGGCTTCCCCATCATTCAGAATAAGACCCAAAGTTCTGATGTTGACCTGTGAAATTGTATACAATTTGCCCTTCTCTCTGACACTCTGCTCCAGCCACCTCCTGATTCAGGCTTCTGCTCAGGCTGTTTCCTTTGCTTAGACCCTGGATATCTGCCTGGGTTTTCCCTCATTGTCCCCAGGTCTGATCAACAATCACACATCAGGGAGACCAGATGTAAAATAGCAACCATACCCCTTCTGTGACACTCCTTGTCCCTTTCTCTCTACTCATTTTCTCCCCATGGCACTTATTACCACCAGACTTGTGATTTGTTTATTCGTGATCTAATTATTGTCCAGCTCCACCCATCAGGATGTAAACTTCATGAGAACGCTTTGTTTTGCTCACTACTGTAGATCCAGAGCCCAATATGTTTTAGATGCTCAAAAAATAATTGTAGGATGAATGAATGAATAAATGAATGGGTGAATTCTAAACGAGGATTCCACCAAACTTTGGCTCTTTCTATGCAAAGTCAATGTTTAGGAACTGGAAAAAAAAAAATCCCATGAAAAGACTGCACTGGGTTTCAAGACGGTTTCCTCTTAGTGTGCACTTTTAAAACTCTATTTTGAAACGCTAAGCTGCACATTGATTTCTTTGTTCTGGGTTGTATCTGCCCTCCCTCTGAGGCTTGAAAGATACTGACTCAATGGGTAGAAGGCTCTAGAAAAACAAGAGAAAAAGCAGGAAGAAAAATCCTCTCTTTATGAAAACCCTCATATCGCATCTCTCTACCTAAGAATGTTGTAATAAGGATTTAAATGGTTTTGGTCTTACTTTGCCTAGAAACTTATTTCATCCTCAATCTTGCCTTGAATTCCTTAAATATTGATAGGGTAAGCAGCTTGTCTCTTAGGTTGAAATCATGAAAGAAAGCAAACTCCAAGAAAGCAAAGCCATTGCAATTTTCTGAAGAACACAGGGGGAGCTGAGGCCTGAGATATCTGGTAAGGACATTTGAGCAAGAGACTGCCCTGTTAGCTCTGCCTTCAAAAGTTGGATAATAGGCTTTAATAATGAAACACTGAGTGCTTAACTGGACACAATGTAGAAAATGAATAGAATGAATGGCATCAAATGATGAATAGAATATTTTTGGAGTTTGCAAAATCAATAATGGCTTATACCTGGATTGCAAGTTGGCAATCCACAGTTATCTGTCCTCAAGCATGTTTTATTTAGTCCATACTTGTTAATGGAAAAGTTTCACCTTTAAGTTCTGATTCTCAGTCTCCTTAAAAAAATGGAACATCTGTCATCCTTACTTGTTAAGAAACGTTATCCAAACATTGGAAATAACTCAGAAAGATTCCTACATATTCTTTCAGTCTTAATAGAGCATTGCTTAATAAGTCTTCCTAAGATTTATATAATTGTCTCAACCCTGGACAATCTAGGGCCTAGACTGTAGGAATGCCATATTGCTTGATTTATGGCTTACTATTGATTAGGGCCAAGATTCTTTAAAGTTAGATGTTAACTTGTGGAAGACTGATTGCAAATTATTTTTGTCCAGTAGAAAAACAACCCCATAGGTAATACTTTTATTGCTCTGCAGGGCATCAACCAATTTTGTAACTAACTTAATCTTATTTTAGCATTCTTTCTTGTATTGACTATATAAATATGCCAGCCTCTCATTTTCTGCAGCTTTATCCAGCCTCTCATTGAACCACCTTTATCATCTTGCTAGTTTCTTATTAATGAACTTATTAATGAATTAAATTCATCTTTGACATGTATTCACTATATGTTTATAAGACAATCGTTTTTATCTTCTAGAAAATTGTATTTGGACCTGCTTCACATTCCTAAATGGTAGCCAATGGCTAAAATCATCAGTAACTACTAGCATTATGAAGGGTACCTCTCCAATTCAATTGTCCCCTCCTATCACTCCCTATAATCTTATTTCCAGCCCCCTCCCTCATTCATGTGTCCTTTCTGGCCTCTGTTAGCCTAGTTGTTCATAACTTCTGACTTGTACCTTAAGGTTTTAGTGGAACAGCGATTTTACACTTGAACATGCATCAGAATCTTCTGGATGGTTTATTTATTTTTTTTTTAAAGATTTTTATTTATTTATTTGACAGAGAGAGAGATAGTGAGAGCAGGAACACAGCAGGGGGAGTGGGAGAGGGAGAAGCAGGCTTCCTGCCGAGCAGGGAGCCCGATGTGGGACTCGATCCCAGGACCCTGGGATCATGACCTGAGCCGAAGGCAGACGCTTAACGACTGAGCCACCCAGGCGCCCTGGATGGTTTACTAAAACAAAGTACTGAGCTCCGCCCCAGAGTTTCTGACTCAGTAGTCCTGGGATGGTGGAGCTCAAGAATTTGTATTTCTAACAAGTTCTCAGGTGATGCTGAAGCTACTGTATAGGGACCACACTTGGATTTCATTGCTGTAGTCAGTAGGGAGATTGAGATTGGTCTTGATGGGTGAGAAGATATGAAAACATTGTAATAATTTGGTAAATGGAATGCAAGACACAGTAAGGTAAATTTCATTTTTAAAAACTTTTAAAATGTGAGTTATAAAACATCAGGTAATTAACAGCTTTTCGTGTGATGCTTATTCCACTTGAGAATCAACTGTTGATGGTACTGAAGAAACAAAAAGAGCAATTATTATACATTTATTATAAAGTCAAGACCCAGTTCGATGATTCCATTTTTTTTGTTTGTCTTCATTTTAAGTTCTCTGAATGCAAGAAAGTCCTAGTATCCTCCCTGGTGCAGTATTTAACATCTCCTGGTAAGGGCCTGGTAAATACCTAGTGACTTAGGATTGATATGTTTCTCTGTATTCTCATATTTCCAAAGTCTTTCACAGTCATTACCTTATTCAGTACTCACAACAATCCTGTGAGGTAAACAAGGCATGTGGGTGACACTACATGACAGATAAATAAGTTGAGTCCCAGAGGAGTCATGTGGCTTTCTCTAGGACACACAGCAAACATGTGGCAACACAGGGCTAGCCCTTGATCTTTAATGTTGCTCAGCAGGATTATTTACTGATACACAATGATGACCAGATTGATAACATCATGAGGGCTATGATAAGCCAAAAGATTCTTAAATACGATTGGACTTGCAATTTATTTGCTCACAAATAGTAGAGAGCATCTATTTTACTAATGTGTGTGTGTGTGTGTGTGTGTATTGCATACAGGAGTTTGGCAGTGGCCACTTAGAATAAGATAAAAATAGATTCCATGCAAGCAATCAGTTTCAGATAGGAAAGGAATGTGCTGAACTTTCTAAAATTTAAAACTTTGCAAAGAGAGAAGATAGTGTGTGGAAAGGGGATGGATACTGGACTCAGGCAAATCTCCACTCTTTCTCTGACTGCCTATAAAACCTTGAAAAATCATCTCACTTCTATGAATTTTAGTTTTCTTGCCTATAAAACAAATCATATGTATGTATTAAAACCTTTACATTTTTCGTAAAGATTAAGCAAAAATCCAAGTAAAAATAGGAATGGCCATATATAGTATCTATGCAGGGCCTTGAACACTAAGAGTACCTGAGGAGGGCTAGTTCCTACCTCCTCTTCAATGCCTCGGAAGGGAAGGAGAGGTTCACTGGGACTGCTAGGATTGAAACACTCACGAAGGTGTTGGGTGAATATCTATTGCTCATTTCCACTGAATTCTCACAATTTTGCTGAATTTTTCAGGCATCAAACCACAGCATATCCCAGAAAAAGCAAATACAGGCATGTTATTGCAGTCCTGATATAATTCACCATCGACTGCTACACTAACAAATCATCAGCACCTATTAGCACCATGGCAGGGGACTTAAATTGTTGTCAGGTGCAACATATTGTATTTTCATTTGATTGTGTTGTGGTATGGAAATCAATGAGAAAGAACAAGGCAACAGCTTGAGTCACAAAGGAGAAAAAGGGAGAATGTCAGATGAATTGCATTCATCCAAGATGCAGAACTGTTACACAATTGTAAGTGGCAGGAAAGGAAATATACATAATTACAGTCTGCATACAACTGGGAACAAATGGAAAGGGTGGCTGTGGTGAGGGAGAAAGAGAAGTGAAATCTGAGAAACTAGCGGCTCTGCATTCCAGACACAAGATTTCCTCAGCAAACAGCACCCTGGCTAGACTTCCCAGTTATGTGTATGACGAAGCAGAAAACAAATGCACTGATTACAGTGCTGAACTCATCCTCAGACTCCAATACAACCACAAGGTGAGTATCAGTTGGACGGCAGCCTGGCGTTTTCAGGCAAACAAGTCTGGGCTAGGTGGCACGCCTGGCGTAGCTACGTGCATTTCCTGGGCGTATGTGCTCATAAACGGTAAAGTGGGTAGCCAAGGTTGAGTTTGATTAGAACAGAGATATTAGAAAACACAACACTCTGTTCCCTATTGTAAGAACAGAGCAGCCTCCAGTTGCACTGAAATTGACCACCCACAACTTCCCTAGGGGAAATGCAGTGGCACTTCTGTGACTTACAGTAAAATATCAGCCTTCCCTAGCAACACTCATTACCGCATTATTGCAGATGTGCTACAGTCTAAATTGTGTTACAGAAATCTAAGCAACTATACTTACAAAAGCCTAACGTTACACTGTCCCCCAGATACCCACACCACCACTGAATAAAGGCAAGAGAAAAACAAGCTGCATTTCTTGTGCATTGTTGGAAGGGAATATTTAAATTGTTTGGGACCTAGAGGTTAGCTTGTTCACATTCAGCTACACTTAGTCCTCCTACCTGACTGATGTTTTGTTCCTTGTGTAATGTATAATAATTTCAAATATTTATTCAATGTTTAAGTGCTAGGGAATGAGAGAAGCATTTTATATGGATGACTATTCCCCCCTCTAAAGTACAAGCCACTCTGAAAGCTGAAACGCTGGTTGATTCATTAGCTGGGGACAGGAGAGGTTTTGGTTTTGATAACCTTACAGAGTAGTGTTCCTCAAACAGACATATCTCACCCATACAAATCTCCTGGGATTTTGTTAAAAATACAGATTCTGTGTCAGCAAGTGAGGCGTAGATCCTGAAATTCTGCATTGCTAAGAATGTCCAGGTGATGCCCTAGAGCACACGGCACAGCAAATAGCAGATGCTTTATAAATGTTGAATGGACCTGAGCGAAGATCAAGGCACTTAGACTAGCCAACCATGTTCCCAATTCAAGAAATGGAATGGGCTAGCCAGGTTTCCTCCAGCTCTCAATGATAACACACTGTTCAAGAATGTCAGCTTTGGAATCCTATGCACCTGCGTCTGGGCCTGAACTTTTCTATTTACTAACTCTGTGACCTTGGATAAGTTAATTTCTCTAAACTTCTATTTTCTTGCCTATAAAATGGCTAGACTACCTATTTACTACCTGTGTTACCTGTTAAACTGTACTTACCTCAGAAGGTAATCATGAGGATTACATTAAATAATGCACTTTAAAGCACAGTGCCTGCCATCTGAGAGATAATAAAACTGGCAGCCAATATTAGTACTATTGCCATTTGCATAAGTAACTCCGATATCAGTTTCTTTTTTTTCTCATAAAAATTTTTTTAAATCTGTACACCCAGTGTGGGGCTTGAACTCACAACCCCCGGGATCAAGAGTCACACGCCCTTCCCACTGAGCCAGCCAGTTTCTAACCTTAGTAGAAGGATGAGAATAACTTTGATGGGGGAAAGATTTACATATTTATTAAGCTAATACCTATTTATTGAGGGATATTCTGAGCCAGATATAGTCTAACACTGAGGATACCCCTCATTTTAAAAGTCAGAAAAGGGCGCCTGGGTGGCTCAGTTGGTTAAGCATCTACCTTCGGTTCAGGTCATGATCCTAGAGTCCCGGGATCCAGCCTGCATCTGGCTCCCTGCTCAGCAGGGAGTCTGCTTCTCCCTCTGCCCCTCAGCCCACTCATGCTCTCTCTCGCTCTCTCTCTCTCGCTCTCTCTCTCTCAAAAAAAAAAAAAAAATCAGAAAATGACCCTGCCTCCATGTAGCTGACATTCTACTGGGAGGGGAAAACAATAAACAATTAAACACATAAATAGTGATTAATGATTTTTTTAAATGAAGCATCCATCCAACTATAGGACATTCTGGATAAAGCAAAACTATGGAGACAGTAAAAGATCAGTGGTTGCCAGGGGTTAAGGGGAGAGAGGAATGAATAGGCAGAGCACAGAGGATTTTTAGGGCAGGGAAACTATTCTGTAGGATACTATAATGGTAGTTACATGTCATTATATATTTGTCAAAACCCACAAGGTGTACAACACCAAAACTTAACCCTAATGTCAATTATGGACTTTGGCAATTGTGATGTGTCAATGCAGGTTTGTCAATTGCAAAAAGGTGCTGCCGTGGTACGGGATGTTGACAGCAGGGAAGCAAGTTACGCTTGGGGGAGGGCAAAGGGTGTATGGGAACTTCTCTGTACTTTCTGCTCAGTTTTCCTGTGGACTTTAAACTGCTCTAAAAAAATGAAGCCTATTTTTTGAAAAAATATATATAAAGCAGACAGAAGGGGAGAGAGCACCTGGCAGGGGATAGGTGGGGTGAGGGGCATTGAGATATCGTGGTCAGGGAAGTTCCCTCTGAAGAGGTGGTATTCGCACAAGACTTGAATGAGAAGGAGGAGCCAACCCTCACTTCTTCCCTGACATTTTCAGCTCATGTTGTGTCTGTGGACATGTTGAAGGTGACACATGTTCTTGGAGGTGTCAAGTGCAGTTAAAGTAGGCTGATGAGTAGGCTGCCATAGTGTGGGCAACTCAGTTTCTAAAAGGCAACATTTCAATAGGTACCTTCTGTGGAGAAGGTCTATGATCCACCACCTGTCTGACCGGGTAAAACATGGCTGCTTATAAATATCTGGCTTTTCTAATTAAATCATTGCACATTGGTAATAACCGCCATTCACTTGGCTCTATCTAATCTATGCGCCATGTATCTGACTCTCATTACCTCACTGATCATCAGAGGGAACCTGTAACAAAAGAAGGTTATTCTCTGCACAGGAAGAAATGAGGCTTAAAAAGTCATGTAAACTCGCCAAGTTCATAACAGTTCTTGAAAACCGGAGCAAAGATTTGAACCCAGGGATCTGCTACTCCCAGGTCCAGGCTGTCCAGCAAGCTTCCAGCAAACTTCAGTCTTCCCTCTGACTGCAGAGTATAAATCTTCCTATCCCAAACTGTGTGCTCTATCTCAGAGCAATCACAGGAGTAGGCTGAGTCAACCATGTGAATACAAACATTTATTCCTGGAATGTAACAGGAATGCAAAGACACAGCTTCAAGGACAATGCACACGTACATGCACGCACATGCCTACTGGGTCACACTTTTACCTTTCCTCTTCTGATTGCTTTTCCACAACGTTTGAAATATTTTCATGGTGGGACACAAAAGGGGTCATTAGTTAGCCATTGACTACTAGACATAAGAAGCCTGCTCTCTGGCTAAGGTTGGGTAAAAACCCATACCATGCTGCCTCATCCCAGCAGTTCAGGTGAAATCCAGATGTATCCAGGGAGAGCCAATTGGGGGTCCTTTGGGACCGTGTCAGGGGAGCAGTGCCGCTCAGAGGGGAGCACCAAGAGAGGGTGCCACAATGTCACAGAAAGGAGATGGAGGCTTGGAATGAGAAAGGGAGGAAGGAGGAAGGAACGGGTGGTATTTAGAGTTAGCGCAAGAGGAGAGTTTTAGAGAGGTCAGGCTTGAGTTTTCCTCTTGCTGCTTGCTCACCAGAGCTTCAGTTTCTTTATAAAATGCGGACAGCAACACCAGGGTGAGGGGAAGCTAAATTCGCTTGCTATTACACATACCTGACACAGAGCACGCTCCCCACATAGACTGGTTTCTTTGTTGGCGTAAGAGATTTTCTTTATTTTCAGTCCACTGTTTTAAAGATATGTTATTACTCCTTACTCCAGGCCATGCTTCCTTAGTTTTATTTAAGCTCTTCATCTATTTCAATAGAATTTTGACAATTAAAAAAAAGACCTAAACCTTTTATTGGTGGAAGTTTTCTTGTCAGCCCTCTCCACCTTAACACCAGCAAATAAGAAGAATTAATATTCCCTGAGCCCTTAACTCCCAGCCAGTCACCATTCTCAAGAGACTGAATTCAGCTTCACAATGATCTTGCTAGGGAGGTGTCATTATCATCCCCATTTCACAGATGAGGAAGCCGAGGCACAGAGGAAGAAGTAATTGGCCCAAGTCTCACATTTAGTAGGTGGTAGAAGTAGGATTCAGGACATGACTCCATAGCTCCATAGCTTTATCAAAGAATATGTACCAGAAGGAGAGGAATATGTACCAAATTTTGACACATTGTCCCTTCATGAGGAGCCATCAATAGGATGCAGAGCCTGCTTTTTAGATTGGTACAGAACTTACTCTCCCATAACAGAATCTTCTTACACTTCCAGTCAGATAAACAGTGCATATTAGAAGGGCCCAGACTACCCAGCAAACAGAAAAGGCTGTGAATTCCTTTTCTGACCTTCTGGGAAGATGCTTTTACATCTAGGGGCAGATATTTCCATTATTTCTACTTTACTGTGAATTTCAAAATTGCTGATGATTAAATAATTCAGTCCTCTGGGAAAATCCAGGTCCCAGTCTTAAGTTTCTAACCCTTATGCCAATTTGGTAAGTGGTACAGACATAACGTGGCTCTTCAAGTTGTCTAAATTTACCACCTCTGAAAGATTTAACACAGAAGGAGTCCATTTTGGCATGGTCAGTCCAACATATTCTGGCACATAACCAGCTTAGTGAGGCAGGCTTAAATAGGAAGATACTAAAAAAGGCATTTGGCAGAGCTATAATGGGCATCCAGCTTAAGGGACAGAATCTGTAGTTAGTTGACTTGGGCAACTCTGTGTTCCTTCTGGTTAGAGCTTGTATCACTCTCTTCTGCCCCTAGGCTCTTGTTAATGATTGGGGTATAAATAGGTCAAATAAACTAAAATTGTATAAATTCTCTGCATTTGTTATATAGGCCTGGTGTGTTGATTGTGGAAAGGAGTCATAACCTTGATCCAGATGTCTGCTTTAAGTGCTGAACAAATGATGTTCATCCAGGCTTTGAACATACTTGATCAGATCTCACACAACAGGGTGTTTTTTTTTTTTTAATTTTTTTAAAAATTCAATTTAGCTAACATATACTGTATTATTAGTTTCCGGAGTAGAGTTCAGTGATTCATCAGTTGCATATGACGCCCAGTGCTCATTACATCAAGTGCCCTTCTTAATGCCCAACACCCAATTACCCCATCCCCCCACTTCCTCCCCTCCAGCAACCCAGTTTGTTTCCTAGAGTTAAGAGTCTCTTCTGGTTTGCCTCCCTCTCTATTTTCATCTTATTTTATTTTTCCTTCCCTTCCTCTATGTTCATCTGTTTTGTTTCTTAAATTCCACATATGAGTGAAATCATATGTTGTTAGTATTTCTCTGACTGACTTATTTTGCCTAGCATAATACCCTCTAGTTCCATCCACGTCATTGCAAATGGCAAGATTTCATTCTTTTTGATGGCTGAGTAATATTCCAGTGTGTGTGTGTGTGTGTGTGTGTGTGTGCCACTTCTTTACCCATTCATCTGTCGATGGACATCTGGGCTCTTTCCATATTTTGGCTATTGCAGACATTGCTGCTATAAACAGTGGGGTGCATGTGCCCCTTCAAATCACTGTTTGTATCCTAACAAAAAGTTTCTTTTTTTTTTTTTTAAGATTTTATTTATTTATTTGAGAGAGAGAGAATGACAGACAGAGAGCATGAGAGGGAAGAGGGTCAGATGGAGAAGCAGACTCCCCGCTGAGCAGGGAGCCCGATGTGGGACTCGATCCCGGGATTCCAGGATCATGACCTGAGCTGAAGGCAGTCACTTAACCAACTGAGCCACCCAGGCACCACCTAACAAATAGTTTCTTAAAACTAACTATGAACTGGGATTGAAGCATGGGATAAGGCTGCATTTATAGGACTGCTTTTTCTCACTCTCCTTATTTCTTTATCCTTTCTCCATGCCCTTCAGCTTATGATTATTGGTTCTTATAGCACTGGGAAGCACCTAAATCAGCAGAGGATCACAAACAAGGAGAAAGGATCTCATTCTGCATGGTGGCTGTCTAAGTTAGTATGATGCACACTAGCTGGAGACACTGTGTGTCTGCTCCATGATGCCTGCAAGCATCATGAGGTCAATATTTCCTAAAATCCTGCAAGTCAGCTCGGTTTCTTCTTTCATTACACTACTCCCAGCTATTCAGGTGGGGGTAAGGTGCTGAGAGGCCAAGGACCTATAAAATTGTTGTTGCATCATCTGATGCATGATTCTCAATTGTTCTGAATGCCAGGTGAAGTCTTCTAAAATGGATGAAAAATGCTCAGAAGGTCACAACCATGCATTTATACTTCTTTCATATTCTTCTTAAGGTGTTAATCACAAACCTAAGCACAAAATTCATGTTCATTCTACTTGCACAATTGAATTGGCTTAAACTGACAGGGACCTTTGTCAAACCATGTCTGCTAAAGTGTGGTTTGATTCATACTCAAGTATAAGCAGAACTGATATCCAGTCAGGCACATGGCTGTCCCTGTTGTTTTCAGCTAGCATCTGTTCTGACTGGCCAGCGTCTCCGCTGGCTAATTGTACAATATTTTGAATATCACCCATGATCATGAGTATTCACTTCCAACTTATTGTTACAATTTGTGCCACTATCATATGTAAGTTTGTAGTCCTTGCACATTCAGATAATTTTCAGAGTTACTAAGGATCACAAGAATCACAGAATCTCAGTATTGGAAGGCATGTTTAAATACATCTGTTTCCACTCTCTGGATACAGAAATCCCCTCTTCAGTCTTACCACAAGAAAAGCATCTAAGAAATGGAAGCTGAGTACTTGTTTAAAACAAATCACATTTTCCTGCTTTTATTTTGCATTGTTTGCCATTGTAAAAAGGGAATCATTAGACATTCACAAGGGGCCTCAAGAAAATTTGAAGATTAAAGTTATTACAACATGTGTCCAGGGAGGAAATTTTGTGTTCTCTTCAGTCTTGCTACATTGGTCCATAGATCACAGAAGAGATTCAGCACCTAACCACTGTTTATCTCCTACTGTTAATAGTCTGGTCCAAACCACCATCACCTCATCTGGTTTATCGCAATCGCTTCTTAACTGGTTTCTTTGCTTCCACCCATTACCCTCTTCAGTCTATTCAACATGGCAACCAGGATGATCCTATTAAAATGTCAGGTCAGGTCACTTCTTGGTTCAAAACCCTCAATGATTTCCCATCCCTTTAAGAAGTAAAGTCAATTGTTCATACCACACTCTACCAGGTCCTACAAGATCTGGCCTCTCCATTTCTACTGTTTTATCTCCTACTCTTAATCTGGCTGTCCCTGGAATGCACCACTGTGTGCTCATGTCTCAGAGCCTCTGCTCTTGCTGTTCCATTGGCCTAGAAAACTTGTCCCCCAGATGTTCCTGCAGCTCCTTCCACTGTTCACTCAGATATTACCTTCTCAGCAGGCCCAGGCTAGCACACCCATATAAAAATTGCAACCTCACTCCACTCCTTATACTCTGCCCAGCCTCCTTCTCCCTTCAGCCCTTACCATCATGACATACATATTGTTTCCCCAACTAGAACATGACTTCTGGGAGGACCAGAACCTTTGTCAGTTTTGTTCACTAGCATATTCTCAAAGCCTAGAATAGTGTCCACCATAAAGTAAGCACTTAGTAGTCAGTTATAGATGGAAGGAAGGAAGGAAGGAAGGAAGGAAGGGAGGAAGGGAGGAAGGGTTGGAGGGAGGAGAAAAGATGAAAGGATGGCTCCCAGGTAATGCTATAGCTCAAGTTTTAGGATTCTGTTTTCTGCCTTGCTTATGGAAAAAATTTATAATTCTTCAGGCCTCTAAGAGATCAGAGCAGGAAGCATTTATGGTTACTTAGCAGAATTATTTCAATCTTTTAAAATGTACATACCCAGGAGTAAGAATAGGAAGCAACTATCAGGGATTATTTCCCTACCTCTGATTTTAGATATCACTTAGATACTTTATGTAATATTATGCTTTAGGATTATATTCATTCATTCAACAACATGCTTATTGAGAACCTACTATCAGCAAGGTTCCTGAATTAGCCTTAAAGGTATCTGAAGTTACATGAAACATATTCCCTGAAGTACATAAAGGAAAACTGTACCATCAGGTGGTGGTTCTCAACACATCAGCATAGGAGAATCATCCAGGCAACAAAACCGATACCTAGGGTTGTGTTCCAGAAAATCAGAAGAGCAAGGAAACATTTTAAATCCTTCCCAGGTGATTCCAATGTTCATCCCGGTTTTATCACTGCTAGCATATCAAAGACACAGATACTCAGCTAGCAACAGATAGAAGTGCTAAGGGAGTTCCAGAGAGTAATCACTTCTAGTCAGAGCAATGTTCCTCAAACAGTGTTCCAAAAACAGTAATCATTTGTGAAGGCTAATAGCTGGGTTTAGGGGAAAACAGCCCCATGTCTGAATAAAGCTAGAGAATTATTTGTTCCTTATGTCCCTTCTTGGAGATTCAGTGTCCCTGGGGAGTCTCTCTGCACTCAGGTGGGTTGAGGAAGATAAGGGAGAGATTCTAGGAAGAGTCTTTCTAGGCGTAGCCCCTATGAAACAGCCATGCAGGGTCTCAGGATTATAATCACGCCTGGGCTTTGTGCCACCACACAGCTCTACAAATGCCCATTTATCTTACCTATGGAGAGTTGTAACCCAAGCCAGTTCTTTGCCATGAAAACAAATCAGCCAGAGAAGTAGACTACTAGCTACATTAAAAAAAAAAAAAAATGCTTAACATGATTGGATGGAATATGCCCTAGTTGGCCTTCATGACCTTCTCTTTGGGTACTCTCACCTACCTGTTTTCTTTGTCTTATCCTCACATTCCTGGAACACACATTTGCATTTGTTAATTTATCGAGTTCATACAAGGTTTCCTTCGTCTGCCTTATTACATCATTTGGAAGAGACAGAAATCAAGTTTTGTTTGTTCTGCTAAGTGAGGATCTGTAACCAACATTATCTGAGTTTCATAACTATGTTTGGCTTGCCTGACTTCTTATTCAACAGATCCTATGCTTATTAATTAAAATTAAATAAGGGGTGCCTGAGTTGGTTAAGTGTCTGCCTTCAGCTCAGGTCATGACCTCAGGATCCTGGGATCAAGCTCCATGTTGGGCTCTCTGATCAGCAGGGAGTCTGCTTCTCCTACTGACTCTCCCTCTGTGCTCTCTCTCTCTCTCAAATAAAGAAATAAAATCTTTTAAAAAAATTAAATAAGCAAGAAATGAATAAAGGAGTCTGACTAAATAAATCATTATGGATCTATATGATGGAACACTTTGTAGAATTAGAAATACCACGGAAAAAATGTTCACCATGTAACATGAAAAAAGTTTGAGTGGATACAAACCTATTCATAATATAATACAAAAGACATAAAAGTTATATTTATGAAATAAGATTGAGTGCTATTCATTTTCTTTTACTTATTATATATTTCTTAAATCTTTTATGGTGAACATCTATTAACTGCAAAACAGAAAAGAAGAAGGCAGTTTAAAGCCAATAACTTGTGCTTTTAACAAAAACCAAATAAATAGAAATCAGTTTTCTTTACACCCCTCCTCCAGCAAACATGCTACTTGTTGCCCAGATTTTACTTTGAGATTTAAATTGGCATAACTATTCATAGTTGAATGTTCCAAGATTTCTTAAGAAAAAAAGACTAATGCTGATAAAATACTTTGGAAGCACAAACTGTGAGATAGATAAAGAATACAGAAAACACAAGATGATGACCTTTTCCTGCTCATTTTTCTTTCTGGAAAGCTGTATTTTTCCTTGTTTACTGTTCTTTTGCTGATCTTTTTTTGTTTTTTTACTTCAAAGCAAAGAAGTTTTTGCTGACCAGTAGAAAACTTGTTGAAGTCAATTATTCCTTGAAGACTTTCTATTCACAATTTCCTTGCTGAAAATTTTCTCAGAAAAGAGATTAGTGGCTTTATTGTGTAATTTGTGCCTTATTGATTGCCCCCAAGCTCTTTCTCATTTTGTTTATGGGCATTTTTATATTAATGGCTTTTATGGTGGAGAAAATATTATAGACAAGCTCCTTACAGGTCCACCACAGATACCTTGCTGTTTTATGTTTCTAGAACAGTGTAATGAGAAATATTTGCTAACAAACACAACACTGAAAACTGTGAGCACAACAACAGGGGGCCCACTTCATTTCTCCTGATCTGACTGAATGATTATGTTTGAGTTCCAAATACATGCAACAGATAAACAGTGCAAGAAATGACCCTTCTGTGAAACAAATGCTCTTTGACCCATCGACCTTCCACACAACTTTCCAGTGGTTTACAAATATTTACCAAGAGTTATGCATGGTCAAAGAAAAATCAGTAAGGAGCAATTTCCCCGAACATCCTTCCAATTAAGGCAAGTGGAGGGTGAATGATCTCCAGTGCACTGGATAAACAAACCTCAAAGAGACGTTCTCACTGATGCTCATATTATTGGGAACATCCAAAATGGAATCTCTGATGAATAAAATTCCAACACTGTGTGGAATTAAACATGCAAATTTTTTTCTCAGTAATTATGCATAAGATCCCAAAACATCACCTACAAATTTCCAATTGTAATAAGGCTATTAAAGAAAGGAATGTAAATTAATTCATTTATCAGTTGCAAGAATGATCAACCTTGGAATGATGGATGGGTTACTTGTCTGATCACAGTTACAGTGCTATGCAGTCCCTTGGCATCCCACCTTTCTCCTCTTTCCTATTGTGCCCCACTAAAAACAGTACCATACAACTCTTCCACACCTGCTGGTCTGCTCCCAGAAGTATGGGGCTGAGAGTCTTCAGTGTGGCACTCTATGTATCCCTACTACAGACCCTTTTATTTCAAAATCATCATTCCCTCATGCTTTTATTTCTTAAATTGCATTAATTTTTTTTCCCTTAAGGGTTAATGTTCACTGTGGTTAAAGCTAAAATTATGTCTTCTAAATCCTCCTTTTTGAATGGATCTTCTGGAAAGATCCTTTGTTCACCTGGCCATATATTTCTAAATGTAAACTACACAGAAGATGATAGAATGAGGGTCTTACTATTCAGAATACTTTTACCTGGTGACAAGAAAGAAGGAAACTATAGCCCACAAGCATTTTTTCAGTGTTGGCTAGAAAAGGACTTAAGCCAGTTGAGGAAAGAGAGACACTATTTAGTTTAAGTTAAATTGTCTTTTTCTGTTCTATTCCTCATTACCTCAAATACATTGACAAGCAAAATATGTTTTCCTCATGCTGCTATAGGTGTTAGTGTAATTTTTTAAACTAAAATTCACCTTTTCTCAGTACTACTAGGATTAAATTTTAAAAGAAAATACATTTAAAAGTGTTATAGAATGTTTTCTATGCTGCAATAAGGCAAGGAAAAAACAGACTTTTGTCAGTAGGGTTTCAGATAACTTGCCTTTGAAAAGTGAGAAATAAAGGTCTTCCATGAGTTTCTGAATGAGACTCCAGACTGAGGAGTACTTTCTGCGTTTGAGAGACCTCAACTGCAGATCAGTCTTTGGATCCTTTTTTTTTTTTTTTTTTGGTTTATTTGTTTACAGATAATATTATTTCTTCCATTATATTGCTCTCCCCTTAAATTTTTTTATGAAAATAAAATTATCTTGAAGAGATCTGTTCTTTCACCCAAGGAATCACAAAAAGGAGATTGTCTATACTGTTCAAGGAGCTACTGTGACCCCTCCATATGTCAAGGGCTCTACTGGGGGCTGAGATACAGACTCGCTAAGACAACTGCCATCTCTGCCTTCATGGGACTTTTAGTCTAGTTTTTCTGTGTCTTTGCTTTTATGACATGAGAATATTATAAACCTTTAAGGAATTTAAAAGGTTATTCAATCTATAAATACAGTATTGTGCAAAAATAAACTGTTAATTACACACTTAAGTGCATGTGTGTGTGTATTTTCTATTAGGAAATGAAAAGATTAGAAATTCTCCTTTTTCTATAATACGGAAGTAAGATTGCCCATTATAACATATTTTTAGAGTGTCTCAGATTAGTTTACTGTAGGTCTTGACTCACTTACTAACAAATTATTTTCTTTTTCTTTCCTTGAAAATATATAACTCTAATTCTCTATCTCCCCCATCTCACACACACACACTCCTCTCTCTCTCCACCCAGTTGGCATGTATTAAATGCCATTTTAATTAACTGACAAACTAAACATCATATAAATTTAAAAGATAAGAATGATATGTCCATATTTTTTTTATTTATTTGAGAGAGAGAGCATGAGTAGTGGTGGAGGTCAGGGAGAACAGAGGGAGAGGGACAAGCAGACTACATGTGGGGCTCCATCCCACGACCCTGAGATCACAACCTGAGCCGAAATCAAGAGTTGGCTGCCTAACCAACTGAGCCACCGAGGCTCCCCCATTATTTTTAACTTAGCAATCCCAACTCACAGAATTCATCATGAAGAAATAATCTCAGAAATGGTCAAAATTTACATAGAGATATTCATCCCACTGGAAAAAAAATCTAAATGTGCAACAATAAAGGAATGGTAAAATAAATGATGATGTACTGGAATATTGTGCAATATTTAAAACCAAAGAATATTTAATAATATGATGATATATGATGGGTGATAAAAGCAGAACACAAAATTATATATAATCAATAATAGCATGTATATGTTCATATATTTCATTGGTTAAAGAGGATTAGAAAATAGTACATCAAAATATTAAGTGTTTATGAATAGTGGAGTTATGATTTTGTGATGATAGTAAATTTTAATTTTAAAAGTTATTACATAAGTAGTTAATTTTATATATAGAAAAAAAGCCATACTTTAAAATATAACACACATAAAAATTTACTCTATTGATTATTACTATATTGTATAGTCATTCATATGTAATCTCTTCCAATGGAGCGAATTTTACCAAAAAGATAAAAACTTAGGTTATATTTGATTATTGAATCATCAGCAAAGAAAAGAGAGTATGTCACATTTTCTTAGCCTCAGAGAAATTTCAAAATCAGTGATGATTTATTTGGTTTATTTGTTTGTTTTTCTTATTCTAAAGCATTATGACCTACAACTGAGAAGGAAAAGAATATCCTAAATGATTCTTACCTATGATTCTAAGATGTTTTGTGTCTACTTAGATACATACCTCATCAACTCACAAAAGCTTCAGCCATCACAAAGATCCTCACAGCAGATTTATTATGATCCCTAAGCTTATTTTTTCTAATATCCAATAATTTGAAGAGCTCTGGATATACAGAGCCTTTGAAAAATAGACTCCCATAATTGTATTGCTTGAAGAGTTCCCAGAATGAGCTCTGAGAAACTAAAATCTAGAATATAAATAAACTGGAAAAAAAAGTAAACTGGACAATGATATTTTGAGAAGAGACTATCAGCAGCTCATCTGCTTGATACATGAGAGGCAGTAAAACAACAGACTTATTTTCCAGCTTGGCTGCTCATAGAAGTCTTCTGCTACATTATATGCAGCCTCATTTGTTAGGAGAATGTCCTCTGTCATTACTCTCCGCCTTCCACTATCTCTTGCTTACGGTCATCAATTTATTTTGCGATCGGTCTGTACCATCCCTTCTTAGAGTGTTAAGTGAAATTCTGGGGAAATAAATGAAAGTCAAACAAGGGGGAAAGATGAAAAAAATGGGAATGTTCAGGTTACCAATGAGAAGGTTTAGGGGATGGGGGCATAAAAATGCTCTTCGAATGCCTAAAAGGCAGTCATATGGAAGAAGGGTTTTAATCATAGTTTTCATGGGCTAGAAGGCAACAATTAGAGACGAGAGAAGATTTTGGAAGATATATGTTTAATGCAAGTGAATATGGGATGGCCCAGTTAAATCCCAGGGGCATTCAGACTTGTTTGTGTGTGTATGTGTGATGTATTGTTGGAAATTGGTGAGTCCATCAAGATCTATTGGCATGAACTGATTTCTAGGTAGACTTTTTTTTATTTCAGGCTGAAGGAAAAGGGGCAAGGGATATATTAAGAGCCTAGAGAGAAGTTTGCAAAAAATCATTGAAAAGAACATGATGGTGCCCGTCCCAAAGTGTAGATTATTTTTCTGGACTGCCTCCAGAGAAAGAAACTGAGGGTGAAGAGGAAGAGCAGTTTTTATGAAAAGATCCATTGGGAAGGAGGAGCTCAGGACATGGCTGCACAGATCCCTGCTCAGTGACAAAGTGGGTCATAAAATTTAAGAGGTCATCTCCCATTTGCTGTATAGAACTTACCTAAACTTGGTTGTTCTGATTTAAGAATTATCCAACAGAACCTCTTTTAGTTCTGACTAAAACTAAAGTGTTATCAGAATGGGCAAGACCCACAGGAAATCATGAGACACTGTCTAGACAGAACAATGCTTCTCAAACTTAAATGTACATACAACTCAACTGAGGGTTTTGTGAAAGCACTGTTCTAATTCAATGAGTCTGAAGTGAGACCCAAGATTCCACATTTCAAATAAGCTCTCAGGTGATGCTAATTAGGCTGGTCCAGCAACCACTAGGTAGGACTTCGGTAGTGATTTTATGATGAGAAGAAACTGACAAGGAGAAGCAGAGTGGGAGAGGAAGAACTCATAGATGCTGAAAAACAGGATCCAAAGCTGACATGGTGTTTTATGAATATTCTGGAGCTACCCCCTCCACCTACAATCCAGAAATACTGGAAGTAGGATAGTTACTCTAAGCAGTTTAGGAACATATACATGGGAAAGGATAACAAATCTGGGTTGCTGGTGTAAATATGACTCCATGTGTATACCCAGGAGAGCAAAGAAGAATCAAAGTTGACTAACAAAGGAATGTGCTAACTTGGATGATAATAAGTTGCTTTCAGTGGAGGTATTCAAACTGAACCTAAGATATTTTTTTTTTTAAGATTTTATTTATTTTTTAGAGAGCGAGCGAGAGAGAAACAGCATGAGAGGGGAGAGGGTCAGAGGGAGAAGCAGGCTCCCCGCTGAGCCGGGAGCCCGATGTGGGACTTGATCCCAGGACCCTGGGATCATGACCTGAGCTGAAGGCAGACGCTTAACCATCTGAGCCACCCAGGCGCCCGAACCTAAGATATTCTTATCATAGGTCTTGTAGAAGACTCATTGAGATGATTGCCAAGGTTTCTTCCTATTCTACTGTTTTCTGATTGTACAACAGAATCACATGAAGGCTATAAAGACTACTCGTAGTTTTTTTGTTTGTTTGTTTTGAAGAGTGCTTATTTTGACTAACTCAAAGAAAAATGGTAAAGTAAACTAAGTTTAGCAGAGTGCTGCCAGTAGAATTCGATTCCAAAGCCATAGACATCTCTAAATTCAATGTGCATCCCATGACCTTAGATTAGACTCCATCCAGTTTCGGCAGATAAATGCCATTAGGTGTAAGGGAAGATAACAAATAGGTAGATTTCACATATTAATTACCATTGCTAAGGAAGGAAAGAAGAGAGAGAAGGAGGGAAAAAGAGAGAGAAAAAGAAAGAAAGAGAAGGAGAAAAGAAATTTTATTAAAGAATATGATCTACCATAAGATGAAAGAGCAAGGTAAAGTAAAAGAAAGGCAACATGTTAATAATGAATCTGAACATTCTCCTTCCCAGAAGTGGAGCCAAAAATATTCTCTCTAACCCTCTGGCACAGAAATTGAAGGCTTTAAAATCTTAGTTTCAGTCTCATTCAAAGCTGCTAAGACTTATAGATCAGATTCACAGAGGGAAAAGACAAAAGTAGTAACCCTGTTCATTTACAAATGTGACTTCTGTCTTCATAGATGAAAGCCTGATGGTCTCACAAACGCTGAAAAAGAAGAGTAAGATTATCTGCTCTTTGAGAACAGTTTAAAAATTGACTTCAAATGAACAAAAGTTCCCGCATCCCCACTAGGTGGGAAGCACTTACTAGAGGCCGGGGATGCACAGGTAAGACCTGGTTTACAGTCTGATAGAAGTTATAGACAGCCAATAAAAAAAATCATATAACATGCTACCTACTGAAAAGAGAGCTATAAATATCATCTGGAATCACAGAAGAGAGAGGAGTTTAATCCTCCTCCCTCCCCCTGGGGTGGGGCCTGGAGGAGACTTAACAAAATGAAGGACATTTGAGCTGAGCCTCAGAAAAGGAAGAAACCTTTCTGGGCAGAGGAAAGAGTAAAAAGCAGAGAGGAGAGGAAGTACACCGCAGGAACTGGGAAGGGTGGACTGAACCAGTGGTGTCTGTCAGGGCGGTATGGCTGGGGCTGGAGATATCCATTTGTTCCTTCCTTGGCATCCTTGCAATGCACTCCTTCCCAGTTTCCTCTGAGCACTTCCTGCTGGCGTCCTTGAAGACCATGGCTTTATCTATATCAGAGGTTTTCCTGGCACTCCCAAGCATGGGATAATTTGAGGACAGCTACCACCCCTCAACTCAGGGATGAGATTTTAGAATGCAGGTATTAAACTCAATCTTGACACCGGCTTATGGCAAGTCCTTTGGTTTTTCTTGTTTAATTTTACTATCCCTTGAGAAATTTGATGTAGTTGCTCTACTCCAAACTTATTTTGAAATGAACATCATTTTGAAGGAGAAATTGGGAATATCTCTCAGAGCTATGCTTTCTTGGGTCATAGCCTACGCCACAAAACCATCTCCAGGTGGGTGATTTTTCAGCAGAAGCAGAGAAATGGAGTTTAGCAACCTGGCATAATCAGTCCCCAGTTCATCTAGACAAGGGTTTCTCCATAACTCTGGGGGTAGGTAGTTGAGATGGGCTGGGAGGAAAAAAGAAATCTATTGGAAAATCCATTGATTGTTTCACACCTGGATATCTTATGGTCATTTATGATCAACGGGTGAGAAGAGCTTAATGGAGTTCTTCTGACCTCCTATAACCACACAGGAACTGTGGCATCTGCTTCCTGTTACCACTCCATTTTTGCCCATGCCTTCTCCATATCCCTGGTTGACGAAGATGTGAAAATCTATTCTTTGAATTTAGAAAAAAAATTCATGATTCAGTTCAACAAGATTAAATCGACATTCATACACACACACATTCAAAGCCAAAAAACATTTCAAGGTTTCAATAGACTCAAAAAGAGTTCACATTCTTTTTCCTTATAAGCATTCCTTGTGGTAATTGGAGAGTTTGCCAAAAAGGCTTCCAGAACCCGTATTTCATCTACCCCAATGGAAGTAATACACAAGAAGTAGTCTGCATCCTTCCCTGCTGAGAATCATTTGCTTGGCATGTGCTCTGCATAAAAACTATATGGTAGGAAAAATGCCACCCTGCCTGAGCTAGCCAGCATGCTTCCAATCTGCTGCCCAAACTCCTTGCCTGACAAGCTGCTGATAGGAGAGGTCACATTGTCACTCAGAACTTAATGGGGCTGTTCTCCCTGATGTATCATTCACTGGGAACTTCAGTCTATGAGGCCCACTGTTATATTTTATTTATGAGATCCATTTGGCCTCAGAATTTTTCCCAGATATATTCTTAGGCTAAAAATGTCTATATTGCCACATACTCAGCTCTGAACTCTGTATCGGTGTGATATGGTCTGGATTCACCTTTGATACAAGTCAAAAAAGCTGAGATGTCTGCTTCCCTACATTTCGTGGGTGACAAAAGCATATCACAACAGCCCACAAAAAAAAAAAAAAAAAAAAAAGTACTGGTCTCAACATAAGGAGGCTCAGGTCTAGGTCTACACATACCAATATGGGCTTAGGGAGGATCACCCTCTCAGACCCCGTCTATAAAGTTTGAGAATGGACTCCCAGCACCACTAGACTCTAACACACTAATTTTATATTTCTGGTCAGGTGAACTAAGGAAATGGGATTATATGTGACCTGAATATTTCAAACATCCCCTCTCTGAAACCTTACATTCTTTTTGAGCAAGACTGCTGACTTCAAGTCCAATCACTATTTTTGTTTCCACACATTCCTAAAATGATATGTATACCTTTCCCTTATATTTCCTATCTGCATTTAGCTAGTTTTCATGGAGAAATTTCTTTACTTAAAATGATGAGGGCTTTCCCCGATGGATAGCAGTTTGAGTAAGAACTACTATACAAAACTGTTACTTTTTTAAAAAACCAAGTTTCTCCTTAGTTTAACTATGCAATATTACATACGATAAGTATGGGCTTTGAAACCTGACCAGAACAGGGCTGGAATTCCAGTTCTGCTGCTGTGGTCTTAGAGAATACAGGATAGAATCCCTCATTTTCCCCACTGGGTTTTGGGAACATAGCGCCCACACTGTGGGGTTATTTTAAAGATAAGAGATAATGTGGACAACACATGGAACATAGTGCCTGCCACAAAGTAGATGTTCTTACTGGTAGGAAAACTGTGTCTCTGATTTAGGGAAATAGCAAGGTTAAGTTAAATAAATAGAGAAGATCTTAGGCAAAAACTAAATACAAACAATGAAAAAGAAATACACACATACAACCTTCTTTCTCCAACCCAAACACATAGATCTCGGAACCAGCAGGGATCTCAAAAAATCTGGAAAAATTGGCACCGCCTGGCACCGTACTCCATTGCCAAGGATGAAAACGATATGCTTGCAAATTCTCTTTGGAGCAATAGGGAAATGGGTCCATGTCTTCCCTCCCAAATATTTATTCTGTGCAGAGAAGTCAAATATTGCCAGACTTCTACGAAGAAAGTTGTCGCTGACCAGGATTGAAACGTCAGGTCTTTACAGTTGTTGGTGAGTAGCCCACTGAGAGAAAGGCCTTCTTCCCAATTCCTTTACAAATGCAAACCAAATTCTAAATCTTACTGTCATCAAGTGGCATGGGCACAAATAAATATGCACAGCGTGGCTTCCTTGTGCCAACTGGCATGGAGATGAAATCATTTCACACAGCACGCCCTCCATCAGCCCAAGGGCACCGAGCAAAACACAGCAACCAGGAGCTGGGAAGGCTATGGAGCAGCATAGGGAAGCAGCGGGACAGACCGGAACTGAGTTCCCTGGTTGAGTGCTCCTTTCAACCTCACCAAGAGCCATTCTATAGAATCGTTGCCTAGGGGATGAGACAACAGTGAAGTCATTTGGTGGAAAATGCCCTGAGCAGAAAGCCCTGAACTAGGAGTAAAATCACTGTGTCAGAGGTTTTCAATCCTCACGCTACCCTCAGCCACCCAAGGGATGCAACACTGTCTCATGGAAACAGTGACGAGGGAAACGAGCAGGAATCACCACTAAAGGAGGATATGTGTGGAGTCTGAGGTCTCCAGGTAATTCTGAAATTCCATTCTTCCCCTGTCTTTGGAACAACAGATCCAGGGGCCAGTCTTGGTTCTGTCCCTTACTAACTGGAAGAACTGCTCTAAAGCTCAGTTTACTTATAGTTAGAAAAAGCATCCTCATATTGTTTGGAAAATCAAATGTGATATTAGACAGTCACAGATGCACTTCATAAACTATGAAATGCCCCATACCCATAAATGAACAGGGCTGTCCCTCTTCTCTACCCAGCTGGGGGGTGCAAACACATACACACACACACACACACACACTCGTGGTGGGAATTGTGTTCTTCAAGCAGCCTGCTAGTCAACCTAAGACGCTAGCAGGCAAGCAAGTCCATAACATCTCCTCACAAAAGGGGGGGGGGCAGCCTTCTGGATTATGACACTTGCAGCTGGAGCTTAATATATTAGAGATACAACCAATTTATATTTCTTTTTTTTTTTCTAAAGATTTTATTTATTTGACAGAGAGAGATACAGTGAGAGAGAGAACACAAGCAGGGGGAGTGGGAGAGGGAGAAGCAGGCTTCCCGTGGAGCAGGGAGCCCGATGCGGGGCTCGATCCCAGGACCCTGGGATCATGACCTGAGCCAAAGGCAGATGCTTAACGACTGAGCCATCCAGGCGCCCCCCAATTTATATTTCATACTTGGCTTGCCCCTTCCCACCTTTCTTCTCTAGCTGTTTATATTTGCATAATCAAAGTGTCACTCATAAGTCCATTCAATTAAAGGAACATTACCTGTGTAGCAACTATGTGCCAGGTTCCCCACTGAAAGCTATAGGGGACAGAGAGAGAGAGAAGCAACAGAATCCTTTCCCTCTGCTTGGGCACATTCTAGTCGGGGCGGGAGGGTGGCTCATGAGAACAACCACTAATAACAAGGCAAAAGCCAAGTAAATACTAAATGAACTAGGAAAGCACTGAGGGAAGTATTGTCTTTTTTCTGACCAGACAAAAAAAAGAAATCATTTTTTTAAAAAGTCAACTATATTTTGCTCAAGTTAGGAACAGACGTGCAGGATGGTATAGGTTTTCTGAGGGAGGCAAACACACAGACCAGAGGCTTGACAGCCTAATGATATTGAGAAGAAGGAAGTTGGGACACTAATTGTTCCTTACCTTCCACTGGGTTCTTTTTTAAAATTTTTATTTTATTGAAATTCAATTAATTAACATATACTGTATTATTAGTTTCAGAGGTAGAATTTAATGACTCATCGGTTGCATGTAGCACCTGGTACTCATTACATCCAGTGCTCTCCTTAATGTCCATCCCCCAGTTACCCCATCCCCCCGCTCCCCTCCAGCAGCCCTCAGTTTGTTTCCTAGAGTTAAGAGTCTTCCACTGGGTTCTGATTCAAAAGTCAGTAAGTAAATACTCTGAAAAGAGCAAACAAATCATCCAGGGTTAAAGCTGGCGCTGCGAGAGACTCATGCCTTTATAAAGTTGGAAGTGTGTCACTAAATGATGAATCCAGAAGAAAAAAAAAAAAGTCAGACATGGTTTTTAACAGCTCTGAATCAAACCTCTAATCATAGGATTAAGATGTTTGTTTTGTTAAGTTCTGATACTGAACAGCTGAATACAAGGAACATGCTACTCATACTGACTTAGGCAGGATGCCACAAAATCCGCTCAATTCCTTCACAGTTCCTCAAAACCTTATGTCCTAAAAATGGTTGCTGTCCTTTCGTGTTGTGCAAAAGGGACTGGTGTTTTGTTTTCTGTTTTTATCCAGATGTGTTGGTGTTTTATTGAGAGCCTAATTCATTATGAATGTGGTGAGCCAGATCCCCATTACATTCTTTCCCATGTTTGCCCAGAATAGAGAGAGTGCTGGCCTCCTGAGGTATAAAGATCATAAATGGGTCACTCCTGGTGCAGACTCAGCACGAGGATGAGAAGCTGTAAGAAAAGTAGAGAAGATAAGTGAGGTCTGATAACTTCACCTCCCTCCCCACTATCATTATTAACTCCTGAGGTTTTTCATGGCACATCAGATTTCAGCCCCTTTTGACAGCCACTTAAAGAGGTCGAGAAGCAATCATGACTAGTTCATGTTCAAAAATGTAATTATTTTATGGAGTTCCAAAAGCATGTTCAAGAGTGTAGAATCAGTTTTAGGATTGGGTTATCACAGTATTAGACAGAAGAGAAATTAAATTTGAAAACACGTTATATCTTGAGCCAGATCAAGATTGCATTATGAAGCTAAGTGGTTTAAGTTCCCTTTTTCCTCTTATCTTCTCTAGAGTTGATAGCAAAGATTAGTGGAATGCATTGATAATCTTTACAGAAACATATATAGGGCACATATCTCCTTGGCAAATGTGAAATATTCTCTATTTTTAAAAAAAACCTTCTCAAATGAAACTAAGAACTAATAAAAGTCCCCTACCAAAATGAGACTGATATGTTCAGAAAGGCAGTTCAGTTTTGTTTCTATTTCTATGAGCATGGAAATAATTTAAATGACTATACAAATATTAACTCACAAATATTAATTCACCTGCGCCATCCATGTACCCATATTTTGGTGAATATATTTTGAAAATCCTCCCAGCTTTAATCAGTGTTACAGAAAAGCTAAACAAGAATAATATAAGAAAGAGGAGGAGGAAGAGGAGAAGACGGGGTAGGAGGGAGGGCATCATTTCTTCAAGTGTTTATATTTTCTTCATATATCAGTAGAAACAATAAACTGACTTCAATATTGTACAGCTCAACTCTTCTCTTTAAACTTTCAAAAATAATTTCTCATCACAAAATAATTACATGGCATCTTTTTTTTTTTACTATATTGGAAAAAATGAACTCTAACAAGAAGAAAGTTGGTTTTAAGCAGTTCTGCCGATTATAGGTTATATATGTATAAATGTATTATTATATAAAGTTAATTTATTTTCTGATTAGGTGATATATTCACCTACTTTAAAACTCAAAAGGTACAAGAGACCTTTAAAAAGTCTCTATCCCTTACCCTCCACCCAATAGTCCCCTCCCATAGAAAAACCATTCTGTGATGTGTTAATGTATTCCTCCAGGGATACTTTATGAATCTATTAGTAAAAAAGCAAATAGGTTGCATAATACTCTCACAGTCCTGTGCCTTTGCTTTGTCTGCTTAACAAGAGAGCTTCGAGGTTATTCCATATGGCAAATAAAAAGCTCTCTTGTGTTGCAGATACATAGGATTCCATTTTATGGATATACTTTCATTTATTTAACCAAACACCATTTTATCCAATCTTTCGCCCTTATAGATGATGCCATGATGAATTATTTTATATACTCATCTTTCATATGTCCAAGTATATCTGGGATAAATTCTTAGAAATAGAATTGCTATTTTATGATATGTGTATATGTAATTTTGACAGATATTGCCAAATTGCCCTCAATAAAGATTAAACCAGTATATTCTCACACTAGCATTATACTAGAGCCTGTTTCACCTGCAGCCTAATCAGTAGAGTGTGTTATACAATTTTTTCATCTTTGTAAAATCTAAAAGTTTAAAGATGGTATGTCAGGGGTTTAATTTTTAACTTGACTTTTTCTTACTGTGAGATTGAGTATATTTCCAAATGTTTAAGAACCACTTGAATTTTCTTTGAAATTATAAATTTTCTGTATTAGAAATAAAAATGGAAACTAATAAATTCAAGCTCTTTTAATATCTTCTTAGAAGTTGATAAGATACATTAGTGGCAAGTACTATTGATTTTCATAGAGGAATATGGATTCTGGTTTTTCTTGGAGTCTGAATTGAAGAAAATAATCTCTATTCTCTGCAAACATTTTCTTTTATGCCTGTATTTTTGCAAATACTCTGTTAACATGAATGGGTGTCTAGATTAGCCCAAGAAGTATTCAAGGTATAAAATATTAAAAAAAAAAAAAAACTCAAAACATGATAAAAGAGAAAAAGAATTAAAGAGTGAGAGTAAATAATGGGCAAAACAATTATTAAATATTATCTATATTCCCTAGCTTTAGAAACCTAATGTCATGAATTGCAATTTTTCACAGGATCTTAAGTTTGGGCAAAGGGTTAAAGATAGATAGATTGATAAACTGGCCTCTAGTTTGGTAGATAAGATTAGATAGAGGAGATTAGACAGATGGGCTAATCCCCCCTTTTATGTGCATTCTGTAGTGTTTTGTTTCCCAAGATCACCCAGGGCTGTAACGCCAAGTTTACAAAATTTTCTACAGCTGCTATAATGGCTGCTATTTTTAAAGCAAATTAAAGTTCACCAAGAATAAGTAAATGATTAATTTCTTCAGAATATGACCCAGTACATGGATGGAATTCTCAACTGTCATCACCAATATATCATATCAATCTTTTTAAAATAACTAGCGTGTGATTTATTTGCATCAGTGATTAATTCCCCAAGAAGTTAATTAATTATCTACTGCCAGAATGAACAGTAAATATTTCTCAACACTTTCTGTTCTTCAAGATTGAATCATATACCTTAACTAAATTCCTAAAATTGGTCATAGTTAAAATTAAAAAATTTAATTGCTCAGTTCCAAGTTTCTCTCACTTTCCAAGAGAATCTCTAAGGAAAGTTTCAGGTGGATAGGACTTTGCAAAGTTCTTCTCTCTCAGAAATGGACTAGCTGTAGGCATTCTGAATATGAATTAAGCATCAATAAAAATCAGTCATGATTAAAGTAAGTTTAATATATATATAAAAACTCTCTCTATATATAAAACATTATTTTTTAAATGCAAAGTATCACATGACCACTGTGGAAAAGTTTTAAAACAACAGAGTGTAAAGATGGGTAGTATTGCTACCACCCAGATAAAAGTACTATTTAATATGAGCTAAAGTTTATGTGCTAGGATACTCTTAGAAGAACTTTATCATGGGCGCCTGGGTGGCTCAGTTGGTTAAGCGACTGCCTTCGGCTCAGGTCATGATCCTGGAGTCCCTGGATCGAGTCCCGCATCAGGCTCCCTGCTCAGCGGGGAGTCTGCTTCTCCCTCTGACCCTCCCCCCTCTCATGTGCTCTCTCTCATTCTCTCTCTCTCAAATAAATAAATAAAATCTTAAAAAAAAAAGAAGAACTTTATCATTTACTTTTTTACAAAAAGAATAAGTTGGTACTAGTATATCCCCACTGTACAGAAAGAGGTCCACAGAGAGGCTTAGCAATTTACCCAAGGTCACACAGCTAGTAAGTATAGGAGTCAGGTGTATATGTAGATACAGAGTTTGTGATATAAAAATAACATATCTCTGGGGTGCCTGGGTGGCTCAGTCGGTTGAGCATCTACCTTCTGCTCAGGTCATGATCCCGGGGTCCTGGGATAGAGCCCCACATCGGGCTCCCTGCTCAGCGGAGGGCCTGCTTCTCCCTCTCCCTCTGCTGCTCCCCCTGCTTATGTGTGCCCTCTCTCTGTCAAATAAATAAATAAAATCTTTTAAAAAATAAACATATCTTATACGTTGTACTTAACATTATATGATGAGCATTTGTTCTAATTAATAAATATTTTGGGAAAATAACAATTTTAATGAAGCATTCAAAAACACTATCCTTTATTACATGGGTTATTTATAGTTTCATTGCTATCATAATACTATACTATACTATATACTATAGTGGAAATATTTGTATATAAATTTAACTCACATCCCTGAATATTTTCCTAGGACAATTTCATAGGTGGGAAATTATAAGGTCAAAAGATTTCAGTATGTAAAATTATTTGCAAAAGTGTAGCAATTTATACACTCAGAAGTGCAGTACCCAAAAGTGTCTACTTAACTGTATCCTCATCACTGGAGTAGCATAAAAACATCTTTGTCCATTTTGACAAAAGGAAATACTAGCAGGGTTTTTGTTTTTTTTTTTTAACTTTCTTATTAGTAGGAATATCTTTTATTTCATTGAAACTTATTTGAGACAATTACAAAGTCACATGTATTTGTGAGAAATAATAGAGAGGTCCTATGTACACTTTACTCAATTTCCCCCAATGGTAACATTTCAGAAATATATTATATTATGATATATTATATTATACATATAATATATATTATATATAAAATATGATATTATAATATCACAACCAGAATATTCACATTTATATAACACACCTCCCAAGTTCGACTTGTACCTGTGTGTGTTTATATTTAGTTCTATTAATTTTATTACATGTAGAGTTTCATGTGTCCACCAGTACAATCCACATACTCAATTGTTATATTCCTACAAGAATCTCTTATGTTGCCCCTTTTTTTTTTTTTATGATTTTATTTTTAAGTCATCTCTACACCCAACGTGGGGCTCAAACTCACAACCCTGAGATCAAGAGCCACATGCTCCACTGACTGAGCCAGCCAGGAACCCCTCTTATGTTGCCCTTTTATAACCACACCCACCACCTTCTGCCCACTTCACCACTCCTTCTGTAATTCCTGGAAATCACTAATTTGTTCTCCACCACTAAAATGTTGTCATTAAAAAAAAAATAGTTAGGGGCGCCTGGGTGGCTCAGTCGTTAAGTGTCTGCCTTCAGCTCAGGTCATGATCCCAGGGTCCTGGGATCGAGTCCCGCATCGGGCTCCCTGCTCTGCGGGGAGCCTGCTTCTCCCTCTCCCACTCCCCCTGCTTGTGTTCCCTCTCTCGCTGTCTCTCTCTCTGTCAAATAAATAAATAAAATCTTTTTAAAAAATTAAAAAAAAATAGTTATACAAACACATTCATATGGTATGTAACCTTTTGGGGACTGGCTCTTTTCCCACTCAGTATAATTCCTTGGAGATTCATCCAGAATGTTACATGTATCAATATTTTTTTTCCTTTTTATTGCTGAGTAGTACTTTGTGGGTAAACGTTCCACGGTTTGTTAAATCATTCACCCTTTAAAGGACATCTGGGCTGTTTGTGGTTTTTGGATATTACAGATACAGCTGCTATCAACAATCGTGTAGAGTTTTTTATATGAACATAATTTTCATTTTCCTGGAATGGCTCTCGAGAGTACAATTGTGGGGTATATGGTAATTCAATTTTTAGTTTTATAAGAAACTGCCAAGTTGTTTTTACAGAGTAGCTGTACAATTTTTTATCTCCACCAGCAATATATGAATGATTCAGTTTTTCCACATCTTTGTCAGCATTTGGTTTTGTCATTACTTTTTCTTTTGGCCATCCTAGTGGCCTTTTTATTGGCCACTGAATGCAGAGCTAAAAACCAGAGACTAGGGTTCTTATGCCACTAATTTGCTGTGTGATCTTGAGCAAATCATTTCCTCCCTTGAACATGGTTTCCCTGTATATAAACCAGAAAATTCCTAATAGTCCTTTCAAATTTAACTTTGTATGAATCTAAGATAAGAACAGACTTCTGTGGCTGATTATGAAGGTTTAGAACCCAAGAAGAGTCTACAAGTGATTTCCTTCTAATAAAAAAAGAATTAATTCACTTACTGACTAGGAAATTATCTTCCTAGAGAACCAAGTAACATGTGAGGCCTAGGATATATTACTTCCCCCCAAAATAACCCACTGCACACAGCTAGTTGATTTACTTCATCTAATATGAACTCCAAGGGAATCTCCCCTCTGTCTTACCTGGTAGTAGAAATCACCTAATCTTGGGACGCCTGGGTGGCTCAGTTGGTTAAGTGCCTGCCTTCGGCTCAGGTCATGATCCCAGGGTCCTGGGATCGAGCCCTGCATCGGGCTCCCTGCTCAGCGGGGAGCCTGCTTCTCCCTCTGCTTGCTGCTCCCCCTGCTTGTGCTCTCTCTCTCTCTGACAAATAAACAAATAAAGTCTTAAGAAAAAAAAGAAATCACTTAATCTCCACAATGACTTCATCCTATTTTTATTTATAAAGACTCTCTAAAGAATGTGAAATGCTAGGTAGATGTTCCTAATTAGGCTTCGGAAAAGCCGTATGGTGTAGAAAAGGGACACCAGAGATTTCAAGAAAACAAAACTTCTGCCTCTGTAAAAATGGGCTTGGGAGTTCGATGAGAGCAGACTCCACATTATACCCACAATGGTTTGTGCTGCTGTTGGGGCTGAGAATCTCAGGCAGTAAAAACAAGCTTTCCTGCATCACTTGGCTCCTAGACTTCAAATGTCCGTTGGAAATAATGTGCCAATAATTTTTTTTTTAATTGTTGATCATCATCTCAGGCCATGAACCAAAGAGGTACAAAGGCAAATGATGGAAAGAAAAAAATAATGGAAACAGAATGTTGGAGAAACTCCAGTGGCTAATCTTACGTAGTCTTATGTAGGTTCCTTCCTTAGAATCACACAGGGTATGTGTGACAGGCACAGATTCCCAGGATCCACTGCTAGCTATTTCAAGCATAATCTTAGAGGGTAGAGGATAGGAGCACATAGTTTTAAACAAGCTCCCAAGTGATTGATTCTCTTTTTTAATTTATTTTAAGAGATAAAGAGAGAGACAGACAGAGAGAGAGCATGAGAGGGGGAGGGGCGGTAGCAGAGGGAGAGGGACAAGAAGACTCCCTGCTGAGCACAGAGCCGACACAGGGCTCGATCCCATGACCCTAAGATCATGACCCCAGCTGAAATCAAGAGTCAATGCCCAACTGACTGAGCCCTGCCCCCCAAGGTAAGTGATTCTTACAAGCAACCCAGCATCAGCCCATAGCCTGGCATTTAGGAACTACTGATATAGGGCAATGCTTTCATTTTATTAATAGAGTAATCAGGGCTAGAAAGAATTTCCCCCCGATAACTCAAGGTCACACATCCAATAACTAAACAAAGGCTGAATCAGCACTCTTGCTACTCTTCTTGTACACTTAACCTTTTGTGGCACATGGTCTCTAACAACAACAACAACAACAAAAATCCACTTAAAAAAAAAAAAAAAAGAAATTGTATAAGGCCCAGCCTGGTTCCAAACTTCATCTTTATCCACAGCTGAGGTTACAGTCATGTTTCACACCTGCAGCCTCATTTCCAATACAATTTATTCAACCAGTGCCAGCCCCCATTCTGGAGTTCATAAGTATCAAGTCCTAGCGGCCCATTCCTTAATCTCCCTCCCCAGTTCCCAAGCCGTGGCCACTCTTTTTGCCATTGTTCCCACAACAGGGATCTTTTTCTGCTAATCTGCCTCATACTCTAAAGGTCTCTGTTCATTTGCTGGCCCTAATTTGCTTTTTTGGTTTCCCTTTCATAGAAGAAAGTCTTACTCTTAAACCTCAAGCCAATGGCTAAGCTCTATTTATTACTCTGATGACAACTGCCCAGATGTCTGAAACTGCCCCACCCCCAGGCATCCATCACTACGTTTAGCCCAACTATTGGGCTACAACATTGCTTCATCCCATGTATCACTCCTGACTCCACATGGCAACTGCTTAACTGTAATTGTAAATCTCACTAATATCACTTGTTCACCAGATTGAGCCCCTATTTACACCCAAAGGTGGATAATTGTTTCAACCCCTTACGCCACATCGGTTGACAAGTCTAGCTCCAGGATGCTTCAGACTACATCTCACTGAAAGTAAGTGGCCTGTCGAGCTAAACCTGAGTTCTGACAGATATCATGACCTTTGCCACACTGAACTGGCACTGCCTCTCTCCCCTACCAGACAGTACAGTGAAGACGGGAGGCTGTGTCTGTTGTATTTACTGGCATATCTCGAGATACAAGGCAATGGAACTGAAACTGGGAGACTCATGACAGAGCAAAAATTTTTGCAATACATGATGGATGTAAGCCTAGAAAAATTCTTTGAACATTTGGCAGCAAGGTCAGTGGCAATATGGACATGCCTGGGGTTCTCTCATGTCGGTGGGAGTTGTGGGCCTGAGCTCATCAGGGAGTAGAATCCTAAAATTCTAGGAGTCCAGCTCCAGCAGCAACACCTATTCCTTCCGTTCATCTGGTAAATCACTAACTTGTTCTATTTCAGCTTCTGTGTTACAAAAGAACACAACTCATAGTTCTCTCAGGGGAGCAATGAGAACAAATTAGCCAATATTTACCAAATCATCTGAAAATGAACTGAGCTAAATAGCTTTACACATACCTTCTCTCCTGGGACTCTAGATTACATTTACTACATGGTACATAGAGTTCTTCACCCCCATCTAATCCTGATTAGGCAAGAAGAGGTATGCCTTACTAGGAAAAACAGTAGTAATTGAAAAGCCAAGCATGGAATGCAAATTCCCACTTAGATTTTTATTTTGACCAGATGTACATATTTTACTTATTAAACCACAGCATAACAATTTTGCTTATCTGTGGGGGAAAAATAATTCTGGCTAAATGAAAAACACTGCCAGAAAATCCAAATGCATTAACCATTCCATCTTGGCCAAAGCATTTCCATTTTTCTTCTCCGGCAAGTAAATATCTGTAAAAAATTGTTGCCAGGAAGGCAACATGATACGAGATTAGAGAACTAAACATTGCTAATTCTATTGTGAGATAGCAGGCATACGGACATTCTCCTTTACACAGAGCAAATGCTGAGCAGCTGGGAGATAGATTTCACAATCCTAGAAAATTGATATTTAAATGTGCAAATATTTCTAGAGCATTTTGCACTTGACAAATTTCTTCTTAATTCAATTCTGGTTCATTAGTTCTCACTGAAACTCTCAGATGGTAAGTATCTTCATCCCCATTTTATAATAAAGGAAATTAAGGTTTGGAGGTGTATTCATTTCCTACAACTGCCATAACAAAGTACCACAAACTGGGTGGTTTAAAACAACAGAAATTTAGTCTCTTATAGTTCTGCAAGCCAGAAGTCTGAAATTAAGGCACTGGCATAATTGGTTCCTTCTGGAAGCTCTGAGGGAGAATCTGTTCAGCGCCTTTCTCCTAGCTTCTGGTGGGTGCTGGCAATCCTTGCTGTTCCTTAGTTTGTAGATGCATCTGCCTTTGCCGTCCCACAGCGTTTTCCTCTGTGTGTCCTCCCCTCTTCTTAAAAAGACACCAGTCATTGGATATAGGGCCCACTCAAATCTGATATGACCTCATCTCTTTTTTTTTAGATTTTATTTATTTATTTGAGACAGAGAGGAAGAGAGAGAGCATAAGCAGGGGGAAGGGCAGAAGGAGAGGGAGAGAAGCAGGCTCCCCGCTGAGCAGGGAGCCCGATGCGGGGCTCCATCCCAGGACCTGGTAATCATAACCTGAGCCGAAGGCACATGCTTAACTGACTGAGCCACCCAGGGACCCCTGACCTCATCTTAATAACATCTACAAAGACAGTATTTCTAAGTAAAGTCACATTCTCAGGTTCTGGATGGACATGAATTTTGGAGGGACACTAGTCAACCCACTATAGATGGGTTAAATGATTTCCAAAATTCAGATAGCTAATAAGCTAGGGAGCTGAGACCCAAACAAAGATCTATGGAGTCAGTATCTAAATTCCTAAAGGCCCAAGGCAGATATATATCCCTTTATCTCCTCAATTCCTAAGCACTGCCTCTTTGTTTTAAGATGTTACTAAAATCTAATTTGAATAATAGTTTATTCTTCCCTCCTTTTTTCCTCTCCTCTTTCTCTTTCCCTCTCTCTCAGATCTTTCTCTATATATATGCACACATACACATGCATGCACACACACACACACACACACGCGCCTAGCTCCAAAAGTGAAGCCAAACTCTTAGAGAGGAAGGCTCACATCTTATTATCTCTTAGAATATATATACCACTATACTTTCTACCAGGAAGGTGTGTAATCATTGACAAATGAATAAATCAATTTACATATTTAAGAATGAAATAATTATGAGATTTTAAAAAATAACTGATTTGGGTATAAGCTCACAATAAGAAATGAGAATTTTTTTTTAAAGATTTTATTTATTTATTTGACAGAGAGAGAGTACAAGTAGGCAGAATGGCAGCCAGAAGGAGAGGGAGAAGCAGGCTCCCCGCTGAGCAGGGATCCCAATGCAGGGCTCCATCCCAGGACCCTGGGATCATGACCCAAACTGAAGGCAGACACTTAATTGACTGAGCCACCCAGGCACCCTAAGAAATGAGAATTGTTTTTTAAAATACCATGACCTATTCTTACAATCACAAAGTAATTGGATAATATTCTAACAATTTTAAAAATCCCAGTTATACCATGGGTTTAGGTGCTGCCTTAATTATTCAGCCTCTGTTTCAGTGATTACAATGTTTGAAATTTTTTTCAAGTACCTCCATACTCATCACTCTTCCTCCTGTAGACCAAGCCTGGTGGTGTTTAAGAATATCACTGCCAAATCATTAAAATCACCACAGTTGTGATGCTAAAATTGATTTCATATATATATATAAAATAAAGCATTACTGCTTACTTAAGTACAACCTAGTAAAGCCCTGTTGATTTTGCAACATCACTTTATAATCTTTAATAACTTGGCATTGAATCCCCTAGGTATACCAGGACCTAACAGTGCTTGACCTTAATAAATGTTTATAATGGCTGTGACTTGGCCTGAGCCTGTATATACACTAAGCCAGCAACAAAAGAGATTAGTCATTTGGTATCTTTTAAGCCAATCATTTGGTTCTTTAAATCTTGGTGCACCTGTCTCTTTCTAGTCTATTTTTCTGTAGGGAGAGCAGATTTATTGAAGGCAGGGGGCTATCACCTGAGTGCTACAGAGATGGTTTTTCTGATGAACTTTATAAAGAAGTGTGGATAAGATGTAGAACTGATTCTCTTTTTATTGATGGAATCATACATTCTCATGATAAGACTTTAAAGATCATCTGGTCATCAACCCTTAATTGAAGATATCTGTATCAAAGTACACTACACATTTTGTCCCTACCTCAGAGGTAGCAAACAGGTTTCTCTCTCTTGACAAATTTGACCACATGATCCTAACTGGAGCAATGCACTGAAGAAGATTCTGAGACTGAGCCTGGGATCTGGTGGGTAAGTGGCCCACATATACTTCCAATAAATATTTATGAAATCTAAATTCATGATACACTCCAGATCTTTCTGCTCAAATACAATTACGTACAGGAAATCACTTTATAAAATATATTATATGACTAGGAAAACATGATACCAATGTTAACGCTGGTAGACTAGATCCCCCTAGATTGTCAGTTCTGAATATCTGGATATTTTGATCCATATCTTCCCCATCCTATATTATAGCCATTAGCCACCTGTGTCTACTCAAATTTAAAACAGTTGAAATTAAATAAAATCTGAAATTTACTTCCTCCGTCTCACTGCAAATCTAACATTTCAGGTGGTCAATTGCCACACGTGGTCAGTGGCAAATGTGTGGGACAGCACAGAGAACACTTACACCATTGCAGAAAGTTCTATTGGACAGCACTGCAAAATTTTCAACAACCAATATAAGACATCATCATTTCATGATGTTGACATCTGCACAAGTCCACTCTTAACAAAGAAGTTCAAAAATCTCTTCAAGGGTGACATTTCTTCTCTCCTTCATGAGTCAAGGATATGATAAGTGCTGGTTTCCTGCAAATGAGTGTGGGTGCTTGTGAGTATCTCAGAACTGCTGTGAGGAAGGGTGAAGAGATATAGCTATTGGCTGCTCAGCCTCCTGAGTCCCTCTCTGCCATGAGGTGACTAAGCCATGCTGGCCAGCAGAGGTGACTTCAGGGGACTTCTCCCCAATGACTCCAGTGCCCAGGAGAAGAATAAAGATGTTATCAGAGGAGCCTGTTCTAAAATTCTGCAGTTGTATAATTTTAAACTGAACGCACAAGTGAAAACTGGGATACATTCTACATGGGCAGGCTATTAGGAGAGGGAGAGAGACAAGAGCAATGGCAATGATGAGCAGGTGGGAGGAAACCAAAGACCCTCTGGGTTGCACAGAATTGCCTGGCAAACCACCTTTGGCCTGATTATCAGAGTCTGTCAGCCCAACCCCACCATGTATGACTGAGAACACAGCTGATGAATAGATTTTTCCTTCATTCCTCTTTTTATAACATCTCTCTCCTGCTCCTATTCCTTTGGATAAGGCAATGGAAATCTTGCTAAATGCTGACAATGCTTTTGCCTGGTTTTGTAATAACACTTCAGTGGTGCCAAGTTCCTATTGCCCTCTCCTTAAGACTCCTATAATAGCCATATGCTGCACCTCTCCTTTGGAAACCAGTGCACAGGCTGCCTGGCCTTTCTCTTAACCCTTTCACTCACCTTTCCTCTCAGCTTAAACACAACTGGAGGACAGGGACTCTGTCATATTGGCCTTTGTGGCCTCTGACATGTCTTGGCATGGTGCCCCTAACAGTTGGAGGCAATATGGCACTGACGTCGCATTGTGGGCTCTAGAGTCAGATTGTTCAGGTTTAAGTTCCACCTCTGTTACTTGCTAACTATGCCTTTCAGAGAGAGATTTCCCTGCTCTAAGCCTCATTTTCCCTCTCTGTTACAAAAGCATAATGTCCACTAGAGCCAAAGTGTGGAAAGAGCCCAGATGTCCATCGACAGATGAATGGATCAAGAAAATGTGGTTCTCACACACACACACACACACACACACACACACACACACACACACACAGAGGAATATTACTCAGCCATCAAAAAGAATGAAATCTTGCCATTTGCAACGATGTAGATGGAACTAGAGGGTATTATGCTAAGCCAAATAAGTCAGTCAGAGAAAGAGATCATATGATCTCACTGATATGTGGAATTTGAGAAACAAAACAGATGAACATGGGGGAAGGGAAGGAAAAATAAAATAAGATAAAAACAGAGAAGGAGGCAAACCAGAAGAGACTCTTAACTCTAGGAAACAAACTGAGAGCTGCTGGAGGGCAGTGGGTGGGAGGATGGGGTAACTGGGTGATGGACATTAAGGAGGACACTTGATGTAATGAGCATTGGGTGTTATATGCAACTGATGAATCACTGAACTCTACCTCTGAAACTAATAATACATTATATGTTAACTAAATTGAATTTAAATTAAAAAAATTAAAAAGGTAATGGTATCCTCAGGAAGTTGCAGAAAAAGTTTTAAAAAGACAATGAAAGTAAAACTTAGCACAGTGTCTAACACCCAGTAACTACTCATAATGATCATTATTGGGCATTAAATAAATACTGTGTAAATGCAACTGCTGAAATTTGCTCTGTGCCTGATACTAGAGCTTTCAGGGCTAAGACAGACCTTAAACATCTTCTTGCTCAACCTCCGCACTTCACAGACAAGGAAACTGAGATGTACACAGGGAACTGCGCTTGCCCACGTTTGCAGAGTGTCGGTAGCTGAACAGAAGCTCCTCACTGGCAGAGTTTCTGTCCCATCCACTGCCTCTCTTGAGAGCCTCTAGAGTCTCAGAGCATGCCACAGGCATGTATGGTGGAAAATGTCAGGCAAAGATTCTCCTTATTGTACAAACAACTCAAAATGTAAGGCCTACAAACAGCTACGGTCATGCCCTTGTCACAATGCGGGTGATGTCAGTGAATTCATCTTTCCAAATGACAGACAGTGACTACAACACCAAAGGAAGACTAGCATTGAGGGGTAACTTCAGGAATCACACAAAATATTATGGATGGAGTTAGTTTTGAAGCCAGAGGACCCAACACTGAGTGTTGTCACATCAACACAATTCAACATATGTTTCTGAGCACTTACTTTTTGTTTGCTTATTTATTTACTAAACGGTAGCATGTTTGCACTGACAATTATGGTATTTATATTACAAAATATGTGTGGGTTCTTAGATATATATCTATATATACAAATATATAAAATAAACACTCTCCCTCTCTCTCTCTCATATATATATATATATATATATACATATATATATATGCCTATAATTTTATTCTATGTTGCAATGGAAAGATGCAAATTGAGCTTTTAACAGTTGCTTCTGAAGTATTTCTGTGGGTCAGAACCATGAGGATTCCATGGGGGAAAGAGAAATAGGCTTTGGGACTAGCATTTTAAAAGCTTCTACCGTGTGAAATGGAAAGTGCTAATATAGCACAAATTATTGAGTTCCATTCTCCTCTGTGCCTTAACTCACTCTCCCAGATAGTAGGCTCTTAAGCAGGCATATTACAGCTCTTTCCCCACTTGAACCACACCTACATGACTTCCTGAGTCCAGAGAATCCTGGAAATGAATATTGTCTACATCAAATACTTAGGAGGGAATAAGATACTGAGAAAAATTAAGGCAGGTATTTGCCAAACATTCTAGTAGCAGTTTCAGAGAATGCCTTTCAAATGCTATTTACTTATTCATTGAATTTTTATTTAACAGAGCTTCTATAGTGCATAAACCTCAGGAATTAAACTTATCTTTGGTCTCAGAGCCTACAATTGAAATCTTCAAAGACTGTTTTTAATAGTTCTCTGTGTGTGTGTGTGTGTGTGTGTGTGTATACTTCAGCTTTACTTGAGATGCAAGATCATAGGACACCAAAGCTGGAGGGGATCTTTTGGATCACAAACTGTCTTTGAAAATTTTCCTAAGCAATGAAAATCTTCAGATGTAAATTTAAAAGGAATCTTAACAAATACAAGAGGAAAAAGCAATAAATGGGGTCCTTGGGCATATAAATCTCCAGTGTTTTGTTAGGAAATATTTAAATGTTGTTAGAAACCCTGAAGCATCTGTTCTGAATCTTAAATTTCAAGGGATACAGTTTGAAAACCAACAATATAGTCCAATTTGATAAGGAGCCTGAGACCCAGAAAGAGAAGAAATTTGCAAAGAAGGGGAAGAGCTAAGTCCCTAAAGGAGTGACTTGATGCTGGTTCAGTGTTCTTTCTATTATAACAAGCTAGCTGGCTTTCACATTTTTGCAAGTGGGCATTAAATGGCACAACATCTAAAAATCACAAGCCTTTCCCAGATCATGTACACATTATGGAAGAGTGACTTAGGGTCTGTATCCAATGGCTCTTATCCAAACACTATAGTGTCAACCAACATAAAAGGTCAATTTACAACTATTAGTAAATTATTGGATATAACATTTTTTCCATCCCTTTAGACTCAGCCTTACCATTAAGCAAATATAAATATATTACTCAATCACTTAATCTAATTGGAAAAAGTTTTTCTACGAATTCTTTCTTACACTGATGGTGATGTTACCATTAAACACTAATAAATTGTATGAATATCTAAGAGAAGGAGGCTGTAACTGAGCACCTAATTACTTTGGGGAGAAGGAGGAGAAGATTTCATTAAAATGTGACCTATAGCTTCATGCACTCTGCAAACAAACACAAATGTCAACTTGTTTCAAAATTACTGCCATTATAATCCTAATAGCAAAGCACCTGCTGGGAAATACCTAGAAGAAATAATAAACAATAATAGCTCTTAGCAACTGAATAATACATTTTATCCATGAATTTAAAAAGTTCTTTAGAAGCATTAACTAATCAAGTTTCACCACATGCCCACAAGGTAGATATTAGTTCTGTGTTTCATAGGTGTCCTCATTTAGTATGACTTACAGCTTACATTCGTGGGAGTATTGGATAGGAAAAATCCCACCAAAATAAAATGTTTCCAGATCCTACTGGGCAATGCAGTGATAACATGGCAGTGCCCCAAGTGATACCCAGGAGGCTATTAGAATTAATGCACATCCAAAACATCTTACTTAATACAGAGAAACTTCAGAACTGGGGAAAACTGAATCCATCAAGATGCAGAAATCAACGTCTAGCTATAAATGCATCTGAAATATTAGAAGCCCAAAGCTTGCTGGGAGAAGGGCTTTCATAGGTGCATTTTATATATCACAAAAAAGTAAAGATGGAATCCAACAGAAAGAGGTAATCCAGAACCATTATACCACGAGATGTGAGAAAAGGAAAGCTCCTAAAACATTGTCCAATGTATGTCCCTAGTTTTTCAGGAAGCCTCCCCACCAATGTGAATAAGTCCATAAAACTCCTAGAAGAAAACATAAGCAGTTCTTTGACATCAGTCACAGAAACATTTTTCTGGATATGTTTCCTCAGGCAAGGGAAACAAAACCAAATCAAGCTGTTGGTACTACACCAAAAATAAAAAGCTTTTGCACAGCAAAGGAAACTATCAACAAAACAAAAGGACAAACTACTGAATAGAAGGCGAGATTTGCAAATAATATATCTGATAAGGGGTTAACATCCAAAATATATAAAGAACTTATACAACTCAAAACCAAAAAAAAAAATCCACAAATAATCCAATTTAAAAATGGGCAGAGGACCTAAATAGATATTTTCTTCCAAAAAAGACATCCAGATAGCCAGCAGACCATGAAAAGATGCTCAATATCACTAATCATCAGAGAAATCCAAATCAGAACCACAATGAGATATCACCTCACACCTGTCACAATGGCCAAAATCAAAAACACAAGAAACCCCAAGTGTTGGCAAGGATGTGGAGAAAATGGGACCCTTGTGCACTGCTGGTGGGAATGCATATTGGTGCAGCCACTGTGGAAAACAATATAGACGTTCCTCAAAAAGTTAAAAATAGAATTACCATATGACCCAGTAATTCCACTACTGGGTATTTACCCAAAGAAAATGAAAACACTAATTGGAAAAGATACATACACCTCCATGTTTATTGCAGCATTATTTACAATTGCCAAATTATAGAAGCAATCCAAGTGTTCATCGACAGATGAATGGATAAAGAAGATGTGGTGTATATATACAGTGGAATATTACCCAGCCATAAAAGAAATGAAATATTGTCATTTGCTACAACATGGATAGACCTAGAGGGTATAATGCTAAGTGAAATTAAGTCAGTCAGAGAAAGACCAATACCATATGATTTCACTGATATGGGGAATTTAAGAAACAAACAAATAAACAAAGAAAAAGGAAACAGAAAACCAGACTTTTCAATATGGAAAACAAACTAGTGGTTGCCAGAGGAGATATGAGTAAGAGGATGGGTGAAATAGATAAAGGGGATTAAGAGTACACCTATCTTGATGAGCACTGAGTATAGAATTGTTGAATCACTACGACACACACGTGAAACTAATATAACACTGTATGTTAATTATATTCAATAAAAAATAATCAACTAGGATTGAGATAAAGAAGTACATAAGTAAGTAAATAAATAAATACAGTAGAAAATGAAAAGATACTCATGGTCTCATGTACAGTAAAAACATCAAATATTCTCTCTAAAAAAAGTGAGTAAGTAAATCAAAATTTTGGTTGGGAAAAGTTCATTTTTCTATGAATTTGTTCTAAATTAATGGTTGGCAAAATATGGCCTATGGACCAAACCTAGCCTGCAGTCCTTATCTGTGCATGCTGAGAGTTAAACATGTTTTTTACACTTTTAAATAGTTGAAAGATAATAAAGAGAATAATATATTTTCATAAGTGGAAATTATATGAAAATCAAATTTCAGTGTCCATAAATAAAGTTTTATTGGAACCCAGCTATGCACGTTTGTTTGCTCATCATCTACAGCAGCTTTCATGCTATGTCAGAGTTCACTAAACCTCTAATATTCATTCTCCAGTTCTTTACAGGAAATTTGCTGACTCCTTTGCTAGGCATATTTCAGAGATATATATTTATGCGTGTCTGTAAATAGATTAACTTTCATTTATAAATTAGAGATACTCAAAGTTTGATTTCTGTCCTTCTGTATTTTGTTTACATACCCATGAGCTCATCAAACTGTTTCATGGAAAATATCAAATGTCTGAGAACTTTTCCTGACTTTTCAACCTTCTCAAACTGTATTTATATAATTCTTTACTTTTTGAAACAATTTTCACATCTATTATTCCATTCATCTCTCATAAAATCATATGAGGTGCCCATGGAAAGAACCATTTCTGCTTTTCAGAGGGTGAATCTGAGCCTCAGAGTATTCAAATGACTTTACTGAGAGCATGGAGCACTAAGCAAAAGATCCCTGCCCTAACCCAGACCTCAGGTGCTCCTGGAAAAGCAGAACTCTTCTCTGAACAAATAAACACAGTCACAGCTGAGATTGAAAAAGCCAAAGACAAATAAAGGACGATAGAAAAACACAAGTTTCAAATTCTTTCTTAGGCATGATTATCTCTGGAAAGCTACCTGAAGAGGGTTTTATCTCTGGTTGATTGAAGAGGGAGTTAAGAGACATACATTATTTTTTTGTTTGAAATCGGTACCATGTACATATATCACTTATTTAAAAAATAAGGTTTTTTTATACATCCGAACTACTATAGGATAACTTGAGTGGCAGCATCTCCTGTCAGTGAGAACTGCCTCTTTCTATTTGAGTAAAGATTTCACACGGCTCCAACTGTCCCCAAGGAAAAAAGAATTTCCAATTAAATGTTAACCTAAGGTCAGTGTAGCACTTGCCATGAAGTCCATTTTAAAGGGCCACTTACTTGTAGCTTCAGGAAAATGATGGATGACATCACCACTGGCACCACGCCAGTGCTGGCAGGCACCCGAAGAGGGGCTAGAAGGAGTGTCCTGACAAATCCATCTGGAGTGCTACTCTGTTTCTCTGTTTTTCTTTCCCTTTCTTCCTTTTTACTACTGAATGCTATGACCAGCTGTCAATGACATTTTCTTACCAGTAGCAAATTGCCTTGCAATATATTCAAAATCAATAGATGTTTCTTGAAAGAATTCTATGTTGCACAAGAGTTTTCTGCACAGAGTTGGTAATCATGATTTAAAAAATAATAATAATTCAGAATTAGAGTTAAAACTATTAGGGCAACTCTTTACTCTTCCAGTTTTGTGGAAACAGTTGGGAATTCTCTAGAAGAGATGACAGATGAGAGAGAGAGAGACTTGAGAATTTCTCATATATCTATCTATATACCCACTTATCATCTTTCTATCTATCTATAACTAGCTGGAATACATATATCATTTATTTGATCCTGGCATGCTGTAGAATTATAAAATTGAAGAACATTATGATTGGATGGAATATTAAAAATCATCTAGTCCAATTCTTAATCAGTATTAAAACTGCCACCAAAGGAGATTTTGTTCAATGTGAGTCTTGAAAGTAAAGACTGTGTATACATTCAATTTGCCTGCAATCTGGCCTCCCCTCAGCTTAGAATTTTAATCTTCATGCAAATTATGCTCACTATCCCTCAACCTACTCCCAAAACATCATGTTATGCTTTTTCCTCTTTGTACTTCCTAAATGACATGAATGTCCTTTCCTCTTACTTTTCATACTCATGTCCTGCCACTCTTCAAGGCTCTACTCCTCTGAATTCCCCATGCATTTTATTGGTGGTCATTTCCAATAGCACTTATCTTATTCATCCATTCTTCTGGTTTTCACTGTTTTATATGAGTTACAGGATTATGAATAATTTACACTTCTTATTGTTGCTAGACTATAGTTTTAAAACAATAGAAAAGATTACTATATGATAGAGAGTTTTTGATACCTGAATTTTGGTGAAACAATAGAAGATGAGAAATAGTTTTATTCTTATACCATAATAAACAGCATCAGTTAGGTCTCACTAAAATGGGTCTTGATTGCTTGGGCATTTTCTTGTTCAGGGATATCAGTGACACCCTACTTGAAGAGTAACTCAAGTAACCTTAGAACCTTTTAGTTTAAAAGAACCTAGAGAAAAGAACCTAAGGGAACTGCCAGGTCAAGTTTTCACACATAAAATACAGAGGTCTGAAGAAGTAAAGGAACCTGTCCAGAGCTAAAACCTGAGTTTTCTGGCACTTTACGTCTATATAGTCCTCATCAATCATCTTGCCTCCTCTAATAACCATTTTTAGTTGGTGACATCCATTGTGAAAATGTAAACATGTGTTTAGGTGCTTTGCTCCTATTAATATCATGTACATATATTTTTAGAAGATTCCTCAAAAACAAAACCACATAAATTCATTAAATAGCTTATCTGGCCACACCTTATGGGTCATGGAATCTTGTGTGAATTCTCTAAAATTTTCAGATGTGGCCCTCAGCAGAGCTGGGCAAAAGCAGAGCCCAATTCCCCCAGCCTTCTCTCTAACACTGTAGACTAAACCCCTTCTATTTGTGTGGTACAGCTGTCTTTATGAACCCAGTTCATAGCTTTTTGTTACTCCTCCTTTACGTTATTGATGTTTAGTCATGATTTGACAAAAATGAAGGGAATTTTTATTTAATCATTGATTCAACAAATGTTGCCATACATAGATTACTGTCCTATGCCTAGTGATTTCCAGTACTATTAAAAGTAATATGATCAATAATGACTGTTACTATACATGCTTACTCTGTTTCAGGTAGTATACTAGGAACCACACACATCTTCTCACTTAAAATGTTAAATGGCTCACCCCAGGACTGTGAGTAGGGATCAGGATTAGAACCCATGTCTGCCATCACCCAAAGTCTGGGCACTCAGAAGAGCACAGCTTTTGTCCTCAGAAGGCTTGTGTCTAGTATGTGGAGAGACATCTGCCACAATATTCAAAGCAATGTGAATTGCTTGGGCATAACAAGCAATGTGAATAACATCTACACGCTGTTATTCAGGTACATACAGGGTGTCATGGAGCAGAGAGGAAGGACTCGAACTCTTCTGAGAGCAGTTAGCCTAATCCTTGAGGAATAGATGGTGCATGGGCAGATTCTGAAAAGATGACTGGATATTTGTTAGCAGATAAGAGAAAGAGGGCTTTGTGGATAGAGGAAACCCTACAGGAAAGTGCAGTGTTTTAAGAAAATAGCACATTTGGGAGACTGAAAGCAGTCTGGCATCACTGGAATTCATGAGTAAATGGCTCCTGCTGATACTGAAGAGGCAGGCGGGGTCACGCAGGCCAAGCAATGAGGTCGGCACCTTGCCTGTAGGGAATGGACAAGGGCTAAAGACTCTGAAGCAGAGTGACAGAGTCAAATTTTAGACTGAGAGGGGTCACAGCGGTGTGGAGTATGGATTAAATAAGACCAGGAAGAGAGGAACGAAGGGGGAGAGAGAGAGAGAGACATGAGTTAGGAAGATAGCACAACTGCACAACTGAGAGAAAATGAGAACTTGAACTTGAACTAAAGTAGTGACAGTGGAAATAAAAACATATTAATGGAATATTTAAAAGACTGCATCTATTGAACCTTATGACCAATTAAGTATGACGGGCCTAAAGAGAGAAAAGAATCCAAGGTGATACTCAGTTTTCTGGCTTGGATAAAAAGAAATCATTAAAGAGGGCAGGTAGAAGCAAAGTTGGAGAGGAAAGATAACGAGCCTTGTTTAGAAAGGCTGACTTTGGTGTACCCTGAGGAACACCCAGATAGAGATGTCAAGATGGCAGCCCACACTAGAATGGACCATCAGATAGGTCTGGGAAAGGGATGCCAAGTAGGAAGCCATCAGGGCATGGGTGGTAATTAAAGCCAATCGTTTGTTCAGCATTGGTGGTATAGTGGTGAGCATAGCTGCCTTCCAATTATTTGTTCAACAAGTATTTACTGAATACCTATTGTATGCCAGAAACTTTTTTAGACACCAGGGATATGGCAGTTAAAAAATCTGTTAAAAAAATGTCCAGGCCTCTTGGAGCCAACATCCTAGGAGAGGCTGTAGTTTGGAGCACGCAAATTTACAATCACAAGTTGTGTTAACTGCCAGAGAGGAAAAGCATTGTGTGCCATAAAAATAAATAAATAATAGGATCATATAATCTATACTGGGTTGAGGTAGGGAATGGTCAGGAAAAGACTCTCTGAGATAAAGGGCATTTAAGCTAAGAATTATACCTGATAAAAGGTAAGCTAAGTGAAGAACACTCCAAATGGGAACAGCATATGTGAAGACCTGAGGCTGGAGTTTGTTGTATTCAAGATACTGAAAGGCCCATGTGGTTGGAGCATAATGGATGAGCCTAGCATGGAGTGGTAGGAAGAGGAAAATTAAGCAGATCTAGTCATCCAAGGAAGTTCTGTAGCTTAATGTATAATATCAATCAATCAATCATTCAATCAGAGCAGGAAATCACATTTTATTACGGGACAAGGGGGAGAAAAACCTACAAAAGACACCTAGATTTATGGTATCTATAAAAGAGTCCTTTCCTCTCAATTACTATAAATAAATGAGTTGTGATTCAGAGCTAATTTTTCCACCATAATTATTCTCTTCTGGAAGGTTAGAGGAGGGATCCATGAGGTATTTTGGTGAATGTAAAGATCTCATGGAATGGATAAACAAAATTGGGGATATCCATACAATGGAATACTATGCAGACATAAAAAGAATGAAATACCAATATGATTACAACATAGATGAACTTGAAGACATTTTAAGTGTAATAAGCCAGACACAAAAGGCCACAGAGTGTATGATTACATCACTATGAAATGTTGATAATAAGAAAATCCTTAGAGACAAAATGTAGATTAATGGTTGTCAGGGGCTGGGATAAAGGGGAAATCAGGAGTAACTGCTTAATGGAAAAGGGGGTTTCTTCTGCAGTGATGAAAATGTTCTAGGATTTGATAGTGGTGATGGGTGTACAACTCTTTGAATATACTAACCACCACTGAATTGTACACTTTAAAAGATGAACTTCAAGGTATATGAATTATATATCAATAAAGATGTTAAGAAAAAATTGCATGGGGCATCTCCCTGTGTTCTCTCAGTCTCAAGAAATGATAGATAGACATAAAAGTAGATAGATCTAGACAGCTTGCTTATATAGGATTTTACCAAAATTAATTATTTTTAAGTTCACATTATCTTTGATGAGCTTTGGATGAATCAGTTATGTCTATATCAAATGATGACTTTGGAAGTTCAGTTCCATAAGATTAATTTTTTACCCGAAAACATGCTGAAAAAGCTTTCAGTAATCCGTCACATAAATAATGTGAAGAAGACAGAGTCAATGTGTCTCATAAAACCTTGCCACTTACTACACTGTAAAGATACTATGTGCTGAATGTTAAGGATGATAGATAAAAAATGAAGAAGAGCTATAATATATTGGGACTTTAATGAAGCTTTGGATTCTACCCACATGACATATTTATCAATGATCCAGAAGATTTGTTTCACACACAATTTATCTTTCCAGTATAACCTACCAGTTTATTTCAGTCTAGAAAATGAAGAGGGATTAAAGTTCACCCTATATTAAAGTTCATCCAACAGCCAAAGTAAGATTTAAAATTTTAATATATTCCCAATTTAAGAAACTCAGTGATTTATCAAGATGTTGAATCCTTATAATGTTCAAATACTCAAAGAAGTATTCAGAAACAAGTAGTCTTACCAGGTTTTTTTTTTTCAGTTTTCCCTTGATAATTAATAATCAAAGAATGGTTACCAGGAATTTATATCAACTTGGAGAATATGGCTTGATACTTCTATTATGGACATTAAGGAGAAAATTGTTATATGAATATCTATGGTGGACATCCCATCAAAGTAGCAAATTCCTTAGAAAATAAGGTGCAAATATATGAATAAATGCATGGATGCATAAATAAGTAAACAAACAATAAATAAGCAAGCAAGCAAACTAAGTAGAAGAAGTGCCCAAGAAGAAGCAGATTGAAAATACGAATAAAAAGTTTAATGTTTTATAGGTCTCAAAGTATTTTCATATCTATTAAAAATTTGATCTTCAAGTACATTTTATGAAATAAGTAGCACAGAGAGATAGCCCCATTTCACAGAGGGACAAAAAAAGGCTTAACAGGATAAGGCTACTTTGTGCAGACTCACATTTTTGATAAGTAGCATATCGAATTTTATACCAACTGATATCACGTCCAGTGCATTTCTTTTTTCTTTCTTTCTTTTTCTTTTTTTTTTTTTTTTTGAGAGAGAGAGAGAAAGAGGGCACAGGTGCACATGAGAGCGGGGAGGGGGCCAGGGTGGGGCAGAGAGAGAGAAAGAGAATCCTAAGCAGACAATCCTACACACCAGCGTGGAGCCCCTTGCGGGGCTCCATCTCACGACCCTCACATTAGGACTTGAGCTGAGACCAAGAGTCAGACGCTTCACCAACTGTGCCACCCAAGCGCCCCATGTCTGGGGCATTTCTGACATGACACAGTATTCTAACATTATTTTTAGTATTATTATTGTTATTTTTATCATCACAGGATAAAAAGTGATACAAATACCAGAAAGTGAATAATGGTTTATGCTATAACAAAAAAGACTTACTGTATAAAAACTGTCTAGTGGCCTAGAAAATAATATATTTTTGAAAAATATTTGATTTTGTTGGTTGATTTTGTCTTCGCTTCTGTTCATTTTATAAAGAAAATCAAGGCACTAGGATATACACAAGGTAAGTGTTTCCTCCCATTATATGGTCAGGTCTCAACTATCCATGACCTTATAGAGACAAAGACTATATAGAATTTTTTAAATCTCTCCGATTTCAGATTCTCATGTCAATGGGTGTTTCCCCTTTTGCCAAAAACAAATTATTTTTTAAAACCCACCAACTGCCAGCATTTGTTGGTTTTTCCTCCTTCTCCAGATAACTAAGCATCTCCTAAATAAACAATAATTACTTTGAGGTCATTTACTCATGATTCTGCTCTGTGCTCCAAAGGTAGGAGAAATATGAAAAATGAGAAATGAGGTCAGCAGAGAGCAATAGAGAGGAAAAAAATCTGGGGCAAAATAATGCTTACAAAAAGAATAATTTATCTTTAAGATCAGCTTTCAATTAAGTAAGAGTCTAATAAGAACTAAATTAGCAGTATGGGGTTAGGAGGCAGTTAGGGATAGCCTCGATCTTGGGATTGATTAATCTACAAAATGGCTTCTCAAGTAGATCAATGGACTCACTCTTGGAATTATTTCAAGTCATTATTCTCTTTGGGAGATAGGAGTAGATGTTGTTGAGTATGGAAGAAGGGGAGTTTCTACATGGGAGATCACTGCATCATAGTGAAAATCAGCACAACCATGGTATCAAAGTTAAAGGCTTTTGAGTGTCTACCAATCACAGTTATCTCAGTTCTTGGATCAATACACCTATAAGTGGCACCATCTGATTTAACTGATAGTCCCCAGACAGTGGAAAATTCATTAGTGACCCAGCAAGTGATCCCATCTACCCGTCATCTGTCAACAGAGGATTAATCCTTAAAGCCAAAACCCCAGCCACTACACACAATAGCAAGCAGCTCTAATAAACAGGGTGACTCAAATGATAATGTCTCCTCATTGGCAGGGAGAGACTGGCCCTCCCAAAGTACAGTTCGAATTACTGATTAATTTCCGTGTAAGAGTTCTCTGCTTAATGAATAACAGTTTGAATTCTTAATTCATAGATTACCTTGACAATCTAGTTTTCCCCTTCTTAGTTTAACTTTTGGTTGTAATAAATATCTTGAGTTTCGTGTGATATTAAAATTATACTGAAATCTCATTTTAATGTTTTCACTTATGAATTATTTTCATATAAAATGGTAGCAATTTTTACAAATTTCTGTTTAGGGTAATTCTGTGGGATAGTCCATTCCTGAAATTTTTATTACTAGCAGTTTTGGGGGGGAAACTGTGGTTTTGGAGGAAATGATTTTTCTTTGATAACTTGGCAACATGCAAATCTGTTCCCACCTCTCTTGCATACCTGACGTAGGAAACCATCTTTTACTCCGCTATAGACTACAAGGATGCGGAACCAAAGATAGGTATGGGGAAAGCAACAAAGAGAGCAAAGTATCTTCTTGAAGTATAACTCTGACTACAGCACATGTCCTCCAAATGAAACACACTCAAAACTCCTCTTTGCCTGCAGAATAAAATCCAAACCCTTTAATGGCCTTTACAAGGCCTTCCAGAAACTTGCCCCTACCTCTGTCTTCATCCTCAGTTTCTACCACCAAGGTACACATATGCTGCATTCCAGAGATATCAACTGGTTTACAGCCACCTGAATATGCCACACTGTTCCACATCTTCACGCCTGTGTGCCTCCTAGTTCCACTACCGGAACCACCATCCTTTCTCCTAGTTCCTTCCCCCTTCTGATGAACTCCTACTCATTCTGAAAGAGAGTTCCCATCTGCATTGCTTTCATGAGCCACCCAAACAGCTGCCCACTCCTTTTTGTGTGTGCCAACCATCTACCTATTATTTACTACATTATTGCATTTATTATACTTCACTGTAATAATACAGTTTTCAGTACATTTTTCTCATGAGTCTGTAAGTTTCTTCCAAGCAAGATCTGTGTATTGTTCAACGAGGTATCATGAGCAATTTGCACAGTCCCTGGCACACAGAAAATGTTTCATAAAAGTTGCTGAATGAAGCTGAAGTATTCATGACCTACAGAATGAAATGTCAGTTTCAAGCATAATGGCTTCTTAAAATCCAAAAGAAAATTATATGTGGCATATTGATATGTCTAAGAGGACAATCCTGACCTCAAATATTCTGTCTTTAGACCATATATCCTGAGTTTTCCTTGAAAAACTATGAACAACATAAATATAAAATGTAAATAACGAGTTTCATGGATCAGTGTTTAATCTTTTTTTTTTTAAAGACTTTATTTATTTATTTGAGAGAGAGAATGAGAGAGAGAGAGCATGAGAGGGGGGAGGGTCAGAGGGAGAAGCAGACTCCCTGTCGAGCAGGAAGCCCGATGCGGGACTCGATCCTGGCACTCCAGGATCATGACCTGAGCTGAAGGCAGTCGCTTAACCAACTGAGCCACCCAGGCGCCCGATCAATGTTTAATCTTAAAACAATGAATAAGATACTAAGTTCAACTTATTTCTGTCCGAATGCTCCAGATTTTCAGGAAGATGTTGGTAACCTGAACACCAAAAAAGCAGAGTTTTCAGCTGAAATCTATACATCTGACTTTCATATTCATAGACGCAGACGCAGACATCTACTAGGACCCAAAAGGGGAGATTCGGTAAAATCCCACAACACAGAAAACATCCAAATCTCTTGGGTCAGTGGATCGATAGAAACCACAGTCCCAAGCTAAGGAGGGCCTGAACATTGAGCTTCTTAGACAAACAGACGTTTGTCACAGCCTGTGGGCGGGATTTTCAGGTGGTGTGAATTGGGCACCAAGCAGCTGGGCAAACCTGGGGAGGTGCAGTCTCTCTGACCTGCAGTTCCTCCTCTGTCACACGAGGGGCCTACACAGCATCACCGAGGGCCTTCCAACTCTCACAGCTTACCAGTGCTGGGACTGTTTCACGTCATAGAGAATGAGTAGGGAGGTTCTGGGACAGTTCCTGGTAACTGGCCAGTAAGAGAGCTGCTTCCCTATTTAATCCTCCCATCCTTTTTCCTCACCTTTGAAGACAAACAAAACATAAAAACCAGATACTTTTTCAAGTAGGCAAAACATTTAATATGGGCCAATAAAACACTGAGTCCAGTGCATTACCATTATACAAAGGGTGTTGAATCCACTGTTGCTGTGGGTCATTCTGGAAGATATACATCCCTTCGTTCTACATAAAAAACTTCAAGCAGCTAGCATCACATTCACATTTATAGTATTTATAGTGTGCCAAAGCATTCAGGTACAGTATCTCACTTCACCCTCAAGACACCTCTGTGGGTTCATGTTCTTCGCATTAGACAGAGAATGGAACAGAAGCTCAGTGTACTGCCTAAGGTCAGGCTACTAATAAATGCAGAGCTAAGATTCAATCATCAGTCTCTATATTTCAAATTCAATTCCATTTTGTATTAATGCTCTCCCTCCATCCAATCACACTTTTCATGCGGAGGATGCTGCTAAGTGAGAGGAAAAAGGATTAAAAGACTTATCTATTATTCGCCAGCACCTACTCTATGCCAGACACTGCTAGATGCCAGTGAAAACTGAATCCCACTCAAACCCTCTCCTCCTGGACTTCCAGCCCTTACGCTTACAGGGCAGACTAAAATGGGTAAGCGTAACTAGATGATGTGGGCAGATGTTATATGCGCCTCATAAAGATATAAGCAGGGAGCTATGGGAACACACTGTTTCAACAATTCATTCTGGTTATGAGAGTCAGAGAGAGCCTCTGGTATTTCTATGCCTCAAGGCATAGCTGGGCCTTGAACAGTGAGTATTTTATTCAATAGGTGGAAACTGAAAAGAACAGTGTGAGGAACAGCTCAGATGTATGGAGAGGGCAAGGCTCATCCTAGGAGGTAGTGCTTTTGGTCAGGATGGCAAGATGAAGTCTGAGTGGGTATCAGCTTTGTTGAGAAAAAGCCAGACCAACTCTGGGACTACATAGTGAAACATCCTCCCTCAGACTTTGTTCTCCATGCTTTTCCAAAAAGGGTACTTACTTGAGCTTGGCTTTAGAAGATCCATAAAGAATGGTTCTCAAAGTGTGGTCTCTACATCGGCAGCATTGACATCACCTGGCCACTTCAAGAAATGCAAATCCTCAGGCCCTGGTCACAAACCTACCAAATCCCAAACTCCAGTGGTGGGGCCCAGCACTCAAAGTTTTAACAAGAATTATAGGTGATTCTGCTAGCTGCTCAAGTTTGAGAACCAGTCTTAAAATACTGATTTTACCAATTCAGATATCTATCTTTTACTGTAAAACAGCAGTTCTAGTCCCAAAGTTAGCTGACCCACCTTCTAAGCCTGCAGACTAATTTTTTGTGTGCATGTGACAGGGAGTAGCTCTGCTGATCAAAGGTAAAATGAACTATGTGAGAATGAACTAGGAATTTATGTTGAGGTGCAGAGCCAACTCCTCAGAACTGTTGGAAGCGAGATGTTAGCATCTGTGGTTCACTTGGGTAGATGCCATCTCTGGCCCTACTCTCCCTGGGATAAACTTCTTTTGTGGCACAGGACTTAATGTTAGCCAATCCAAAATACCATATTTCAAATGGCTCACAAATGGGAACTGTGAAGTAAATGATCTATATGAAACACCCAAGTCATATTCAAGTATGGCAAGAGGAAAATGTGGGCAAAACCACTTTTCTGCAGTCTTTTCGTTTGGCTTAGAACTGGCTATAATCCAATCTGATAACTAATCACCAAGTTCTCTGTTACCAGCATGACTAGGCTGGATGTGGGGATGGGTAATAGGTTACAGTTCTTGTTTTCAAGGAGTTTGCATTCTGGTTCTTTGGAATGCTCACAAAATCTCACATTTCCCTAATCGCCACCAGGAATTCCCTTCTTCCCTACCTTAGGAGTTTCTTCCTGGAGTGCTCAACTATCAAAACACATTGGGGCGCCTGGGTGGCTCAGATGGTTAAGCGTCTGCCTTCGGCTCAGGTCATGATCCCAGGGTCCTGGGATCGAGTCCCACATCGGGCTCCTGACTCAGCGGGGAGTCTGCTTCTTCCTCTCCCTCTGCCTCTCCCACTGCTCATGCTCTTTCTCTCTCTCTGTATCTCTGTGTCTCAAATGAATAAATAAAATCTTAAAAAAAAAAAAAAATCAAAACCTGTCCAAGCTGGACTCAAATGCCACCATTTTCCCCTCGACCAGGTATGATCTCCTCTTATACAATACAGACCAAAGAATGAATTATTTTTTCTCTCACAGAACTCTGTGGTCTTCGGGGAACACAGTACAGATCTGTATTATTAAAAATATTCTAATTAGTTCCTGTATGCCCTGTAAGAAACCTTGATGCAAATCATTTCTAATTAAGAGAAAGACAATGGATCAAATTTTCATTAAACCAGAAGGAAAAATAAACAAAACTCTTTTCTTTTCAATATCTTATTCCTCATGTTGGACTTCTGAAGTGACTTCATAAATACTGGATGTTGCATAACAAATACATGAAGGACCTCAGGATTTTGCCACTGCATAAAGAGACAAAGAATACTCGTGGATTTTGTATTTGGAAGTGGGCACAAAGGAAATGTTTTGTCGAAGTCTGGGAGGCAGGTAAGAGGATTAGGGGTAAATCTAGGTTATCTGGTTGTCCTCCTTAACCAGTATTACTGAGTAATACATTTGTTGCAATATCACACAGGAGAGAAGAATTCTTTTTGCGGTAATTGATTGCTACTAGGACATTTTTGGAAAAATAATTTCTTTTGTTGCCAAGAATGACTAAAATCTGATCTGGATCTAAATAATAAAATCAATGCTAGCAACACAATAGTATTTTTATTTACTTGAGACAGAGAGAGACAGAGCACAAGCAGAGGGAAGGGCAGGCAGAGGGAGAAGCAGGCTCCCTGCGGAGCAAGGAGCCAGATGTGGGACTCAATCCCAGGACCCGAGGATCATGACCTGAGCCGAAGGCAGACGCTTCACTGACTGAGCCACCCAGGAGTCCCATGATATTTCTTTTAAGGCTCAAAACACTTCTGTCCTACCATAGTGTCTCGCCACAGGTGGGCATTCAATACATCTTTGAGAAGGAACAAAACAAATAAGAGGAAGGTTAAAGGTTGTTAGTCCCATTTTACAGGTAGAAAATGGAACCTTAGAGTGACGGAGCCAGAAAATGGTCAAATTGGAGCAGAATAGAGGATTGTTGAACACAGTCCATTCTTTCTCCCACACCATACTATGTTATGGCTTAATAGACCGGACTACTACATCTCCCCTTGTATGTCAAAACTGTTTGTGGTTTTCATATATCCTAGAGAAAGAGTGTTATCAAGTTGCTTCACTGATAAACTCTAGCTATATATAAAAACCCACAGCTAATTAGCCATTTCTAACAAATCAGTGGAGGAAGAAAATAACTGTCAACGGAATTGATTGACCACATCTTTCACTTTTTAGAGTACTGTTACTTTTCCACCTCATTCCCTGGGGCAATGATAAAGAATCCTTCCAGATCTGTACTTAAGCACAAAGAAACCATGTTAGGAATAATAACTCAGGATTAATACAATAGGAAATCTTTGCTGTGCAGAATATGAAACATCTTCTTGAAGTCTTACTTCATGCATGGTGTATATAACATCTGATATGAATTCCTCTCAAAATTCTCCGTGCGATAGAGATGTATGCTGCCTGTCTCTATTTCACTTCCTCCTCTATTAAGACAGTCTCTCTCTCACTCTGGCAGCAGCAATATGCCCAGCTACATACCCCAGCTGCCCCTTTGTAGGTTTTAAAATGTAAACGAAACAATTTTAAGAGAGACTTAGAAGAAAAAGAACATATTCTGTTGGCAAGCCCTCTTTTTTACTCATCTCTTTCTCCATCTCTCTGCCCGAGACTTCAATGTGATGGTTAGAGCTGAAATAGATGGACATCTTTTGACCATGAAGCAACCTTGAGAACAGAAGCGACACAATAGGAACAGCAGAGCAGAAGGACAGAGGAAAATTGGAGAGACTGATGATATCCTAATACCATCATACCAGCTTTGGGATACCTATCCCTTGACTTCTATGTTAAAAGAAAATTAATTCTATTTAGTTTAAGTCACTATCATTTCAGATCTCTTGCTACTGGTATTGACCAATATAATCATAACTAATGAATCCCCCCAAATGTGGACAGAATAGAGAGCCAGAAAATTTTGATTATGACTGCATTTTAGAATTAAAGACCAACTGAGTAATAGATGGACCAGTGTTCCACACTAATGTGGGCTAAAAGAAGCAGATAATTTTCCCTAAATGAGGTAACCAGAAATGGAACTTGATCAGGAGTTTGAGTCACGCCAGAAAGAAGATGATGTTTGGAACCCTGCATAATCATGCAGTAGGGGTGGGGGGTGGGGGAGGGTGGAGAGGTGAATTAAGAAAGGAGGACATTAAAACAAAGGATTAATGGAGCTAGAGGGAAAGGTACACTGTTTGGAACTGGAGGGGTACCATCACTGGCCTCTAGAGACATGGGGCCAGCAAGGAAATGTTACATATCATATAAGAAATTCCCTTATCCAGGGAGTTCAGAAAAACATTTTTCTTTCCCTTGCAATATCTGGCGCAGGACTTTAAAAAAGGGGATACGTGTTCATTAAACTTTTGTTGATTGATTTAAAGCCATCCAGAAAAATCAGTGATTGAAGTTTGCCTGGGAGACTCATTCTCAAAAGACTACGTGAGACACACTGTTCCACCCCAATCCTTTCTCACTCTCCTTTGTCACTAAGGTGCATCTAAATTATAAAGGAAATGATACATCTAGGTAATTGCAATAAAGCAGATACATGTCACCAAAGCCTCGCAGCACAAAGGGAATAAGAATTTAAAAACACTCAGCATTTACCCGTGATTGCTGTTTAAAACTCTATACTTGATATTTATACATTTGTTTCTCTAGTACAGTAGTTCTCAACCAAGGTGATTCTGCCCTGCAGGGACAACTGGCAATGTCTCTTGAGCCCTTTCTGGTTGTTACAAGGGAGGTGGGGGAAGGTACTATTGGCATCTAGTGGGCAGAGGCTGGGGATGCTGCCCACCAGCCATCCTACAATGCACTGGACGACTCCCACCTTAAACAAACAAACAAACAAAAGAATTATCCTGCCCCAAATTTAGTAACAGTGCCAGCTACTTCAAGGTTATGGAGTAACCTCCCCAGTGTTGTCTTTAGTTCATGTAATATTTTTCAGAGTATTCTAAGTGTAGAATCATCAAAATACGATGTATGGTCAGTAATTCTTGGTACTACTCAGCTCCAATGTATTTCCTTGTTCACAGAAAGCTGGAAATAAATAATAGCCACAATTTTTAAATACACATTATTTGGAAACACTTTACAAAAAAAAATCTTATTGAATCTATAGAACACTCCTGAGGGGTAAATGTTATTACAATCATTTTACAGAAGAGAACTCTAAAGCTGTGAAAGATGAAATCCCATGGCCAAGGTCACAGAACTTATAAATAACAAAGGATACCAGTGCATACCAACAACAGGAAGCTAAATGTATAATCATGACATGGTTGCTATTCTGGATACCAATGTTCTCTAGTGAGTTGAGAGGGTTTTTTCCCCCTTTTTAAGTTCATAGAAACATTGACTTTCTTGCACAGAATGTTTCTTGAAATAAATTATACATTTGGCTCTTTATTAGGCACACTATGTTGAATATAATTTAATCCTTTCTTGACATGTCAGGATGGTTACGATGAATACCCACATTATCCTGTCCTGCAATGTCCTCTGGATCTAGTGAAATGTCCAGGGTTTCCGTCTCCTCAAGAGATTGAAGCCAATGCTTTTAGAGTTTTTCTGCCTGGTTGTTACCATTTTTCTTTCTCTGCCTCTTCTAGCAGAATCATAACTGCCTCTTTTAACTCTAGCCAGTGTGCCTGCTTTCAGATGCTTCTAGTCTTCTGTGGATGAAAAGATAGATCACCAGCTCTACTAGAACTATATCTAAAATTAAAATAATAAAATCTGAAAAGAATCTCCCATAGTATTAAGGAGGGCACGTACTGCATGGAGCACTGGGTGTTATACAAAAACAATGAATCGTGGATCACTACATCAAAAACTAATGATGTATTGTATGGTGACTAACATAATAAAATTAAATTAAAAAAAAAAAAGAATCTCCCATAGTGTGTGCACGTGTGGGGGAGGGAAAGGAGGGAAGAGGAACTGAGAACATGTAAGCTTCAAGGTATCAACTTTACCTCTTCTAAATTATAAATTATCTTTGGCTTTATTTCCCAGTTTCCAGTTGGACTCCAGGCAGCTGACTTTGTTGGATCTGTATCTTCAGACTCATGAGGAACTATAATAATGGATATTTTAATCATCGTAATTTAGAAAATCCTGCATTTGGCTATATTGTATTGGGATGCTGTGCAATGTTTCCACCACACTAAGTATGTCTGCTGGCACTTAAACCCTAATTCATCAATAGAAACACATTTCCTACTCATATCTGAACAATGCCTTCAGTTTTTATACATGCAGCCCCCACTTTTAATTTGAAAAAGGATTAAAATACTAGTACAATTCTCAAAATGAATCAATATGCAAGAGAATATGAAGTTTCAAAGGTTAACTCTGGGGAAACTGCTTCTCCAGTGAGGCCCGAGAGACCATTGGTTTGTTTGTTTGTTTTTGTTTGTTTGTTTTCACTCCACCATTGCACTTATGAATGATGGAAAGGACCCTACCAGCACTTTGCAACTACAAAGGCAAACTAGAGATGCTGTGAGCTTTAACCAGGACAAAATACAATCAGACACAACAGTGGTTCTTAGAGATTGCAAAAACACCATGAGAAACCTGCTAAAGAATCAGTCCATCGTTTTTTGCTTTTTGTTTTTTGTTTTTTTAATGTCACATTTAAAAAGATTTCCTGTATAGTTTTACATCAACAAAATAGCTGGTACACTGGGCTGATGCTTTGTCAGGCTGAAGGCTGGTGCTGAAACTGCCAATGGTCAGATACCTAGAACTTGGCAGGTAAGAGTGCTGCATTGCTTCTGTGGTTCACTGCTTGCCTCTGTCAACTGCACATCAGCTGCTGGTTTGCAAGAATGTTCCCTTGGGGACCCAAATGCTGCTACCAGCAGTTTTACTACATTCTGCCATGGCTTTGTGAGGCCTAGCAAGCTGCAGACTTTGCACTAGGATCTTTATGGAGAACAGAGCAAAACAGAGTTTGGAGGATGTTAAATAGTAGAAATTTTAGAATGCACTAGCTTTGCTCTAGGAAGCAGGGCATTTGGTTATTTGGAAAATAAAGGGTTATTAGCTTGAAGAAGGATAAAAATTCTGCTTTTCTCTTAAATCATGGTTTAATGAAACTTAGCTTTTCAATGAAAATAATTTATTTCTCCAGTGGGAGATTTAGTATGAAATTACCACTGCAGTTAGGATGATCAAAAACTCATTGGCTACCTCTCAGAATAGTTATCCAATTAGGGGCTGAAAATACAAGGATTGAAAAGGTGGCTGCATTTTCCCTTGAAATCTTTGTAGGCCTCTGCACTTGTTCTCTAGGAACCCTAATTTGGTACATTCTAAAAGCCCAGATGCTAAGCTTTTTGCAAAGTGCTTCAGATGCACAGGTAAATCATACTTGGCCCCTGTCTCCCAGGGATTGGTCGTCTAGCCAGGACCCTGAGCTGTACCCCCATGAGCCTTGAGTGGATCACAGGAAGGACAAATTAGATTTGAAAATCACCAAAAGATTGTTAGATTCAACTGCTGACACTACATTTCCACTGATAGAAAAACAAGAGCTAAGGAGCCTTCTCTTCTTAAAGGACTCCAGGAAATTATAGCTACTAAAGGTAAGTCTGTGGTGACACAGCAAGGAGACCTCACAGGGACTGAAGTGCTGATACTTATGGCATTTCCTTTTCCCTCTCCATGTTCGTGTATTAAAATACACACACACACACACAAAAAAACAAAAATATGACCTGACATCACAACAGCAATAGAAACTAATAATATCTAGCAACAATTTTTCAGCATCTGGGAGTAACTGATACTCGGCCGTATGACACAGGCCTGTGGCTTCATCCCCAGCTGATGTGTCTCCACAAAGCTGGGAAAGCCGCAGAGGTCCTGACTGTCTCCTGCTGTGTACCCTCCTCTCAGAAACGTGGAGATCAGAAATCTGACATCCACCTCCCCACACATACAGCAAGAAAACTGTTAACTAGCCCATCCAAGATGATTTCTGCTTTCCTCTGACGGCTACTTCTTTCCTCATACAACATGAGTCATGAGTGGGGTCCCTGCCCTGAAAACATGGTGCAGAAAGGCCAAGTAAGGGAGGAACGTAAAGTTGGTGGTGGGCATCAGGGAAAATAGGAAGAATCTTGAGCGTTGTATACTCTGTTTGTGGAAAAATAAGAGCTAGAAATAGTTTCAGATCACTCAGGGGAAAAAAAAAGTTAACTTCTCACAGCCAGAGGACAGGCTGTGATGGTTAATTTTGTGTGTGTCTGCTTGACCAGGCTAAGGGATGCCCAGAGAGCTAGCAAAACTTACTGCTGGGTATGTCTAGGAAAGTGTTTCTGGAAGAGACTGCATTCGAATCATTAGATTGAGCAATGTAGATGGGTATCATCCAATGCTTAGAAGACCTGAATGTAACAAAAAGGCAGAAGAAGAGTGAATTCGTTCTTTGCTTGAGCTGAGACATTCATCTTCTCCCTGCCTTGGACAGTTAGTGCTCCAGATTCTCAGGCTTCCAGACTCAAACTGAATTATACCCAGCTTTAATCACAGGACTTCTTGGCCTCCATAATCATGTCAGCCAATATATATCCTATTGGTTCTGTATCTCTGGAAAGCGCTGACTAATAATACCCAGGCATTGGAAGCAGAAGATCCTTTCTTATTTAGGCAGAGCCTTATTAACTGATCTCCTAAAACTTAGTGAACAGCTTTGCACACCAAACAAGCCTCTAACATAATTCCTGAGAGATGGAATCTATCATATTCACATGGAAATTCTTAGGAAATAAGGGAGAACATAGGAGCTCAATTTTTGGAAAACTCCAGTCTTGGACCCATGCTTAAGGGGAACAAACACAAAACCAAAAAACAGCACAGGTGGTACCCATACAGCAAAACTGAATGCTCTGAAGGTGAAGAAAACCATAGTTAAAAAAAAAAAAAGGAAAGAAAAAAAGAAAAAGAACTGGGAATATCTGCTCTGTGTTTTCAAGTAAATATGTAAAATAGTGGACTTGTTAGAATAAGGGATGATTGATGAGATTAAAAGATATCTTAGAGACAGTCAGTCTGAAATTATTAAGGAAGCTGGCTAAGAATAGCAAAGAAGCAAAAGCCATATTAATTCCACATTGGAAATGGAAAAGAACAAAAGTGTCACTACAAAAAATTAAATCATTGATATAAAGAAACTCTGCCCTAAATCAGAAAATATGAAAAGTTATGAAAGAGAAGATCATAAATACAGCAGACAATGGCTACAGATTTCTTTCTACAAGTAATTTTTATCCCTAAAGGACAAGTCTTACCTAATGGAGTAGAAGCAACAATCAATTAAATAAAGGAAATAGTTCCTGAGTTGAACACCAACCAGAGTTTGTGATTATCATGTTCCAGACAAAATGTAATCAATCTGGCAAATAAAATAGTGACTGGCATTTGAAGGAGCCTCCTGCTATCCAAAACCAATAGGAGCCAGACCCAGGAATTCCCTGGGTCCTCTGCTTTCCAGTCAGACAGACCCAGTTCCCATCATGGTTTTATGACTTGACAAGCTGTATAAATAGGGGCAAGTCACTTAACATCAAGCTTGCCCCCATCTGATGTTTACTACTTAACACCGCGTAGTAAAAATGCTACTTCAAAAAGTTTTCTGACCCCAACACATCCCTATCCCTAGTGAAAGATCCCTTTCACTACTCTCCTAATGCATCTGACTCAGTCTGAGTAGGATTCCTCATTTCTCACTCCATTTTCCACAACTTTCCACCAGACCAGGAGGCATCTGAAAGGAACCATGTAAGGGAAGGAAAGGAAAGATCAGAGAAAGAAGGAAGTAGACCCAAGGTCATCCTCCCCAGGGTAGCAGTAACGTGATCTCAAAAGAAAATCATAATTAACTTTTTAATAAAATATCCCCAAAGGCATGTTACCTTCATCCTCCAGAGGTGATATTCTTGTCTTATTATAAAGGAAGCTTTGCCTGGATAGGCCAAGCACTGTCCTTGTTAGCTTATTTCTGCCATTCATTTTCATTACATATTCATTTTCGTAAAGCTGAATCGCTGTAAAATCCAGATTAATGGCCTCCAATACTTTCAATAACTACATTAGCCATCACATTAATTTACACTGTACAATGATCTTTCCCATAGACTTACCTGAAAGCCACCTAGCTTAAAGTATCACCTGTTCCTTTTCTCTGAGACTGGCTGACTTTCTATAGGCTTCACTTTCAAGAGCAGCATAGCTTGTGTCCCCCACAGAGAGGAGCACTTGGTAGGCTCAGACTCTCTTAAAGACAGTCCAAACTCTGTCCATGTCTGTACAGGTTCGATGCCTAAAGCTGGGACTTCCACAAACAATGCTCCTTCTCCTTTGTCCCCAAATATCATTTTCATCAGAGATTAGGATCAAACCTTTACAGTAAACTTTTCTACCAATGTTTTCCCTTATCCCACTTTAAAGTCACAGTTTTATCTACTACCTGAAGCAAGTAAGTCGTAATTACAGCTTTTAATTAAATAATGGCCTCCACAAACGCACAAATACTTATCTGTTTAGTACATTTTATCTACAAAGATCCTTAGGAGACCCAGTTCTCAGGAAACCTATCTACTCCGGATTTTTCTACCAACTAACTAGACTAGAGGCAACCTCATCTCTCAGGGCTTGAGGTAACAAAGTTAATTGGTGAAGGAGGCAGGGTCAGAGTGCTGGTTCTCACACAGGGCACATTTCAGGCACGCATGCACCACATAGGAGCATGCCTTGGAAAGGCTGAGGACAGAGCAAGTAGCAATCAAGTAAGGTAATCTGTGTGGAAGTACTTTGTAAACATGGGTACCGGTACAATTACATCTGGCAGGGAGTGGGAGTAGGGTCTATAAAATGAAAAGAATTAGAACTGGAAGACCTGATCATAACTATAGCTTAGGGAATGTCACATACCCCTTCAAGTATCAGTTTTTCTAAATATGTTAATAGTATAATAGTACTCGTCTAAAGAGCTAATTTGAAGGTCAAGAGCAATACTTTTGTCAGAGCACCTGCCACTGAGTGTAGCACATAGTAGGCTCTCAATAAATGAAGTTGAAGGATGACAGGCCACATCACTGGCTTCCTTCGAAGTGTATAAAGCCTTAGACCGCCAAGCACCCTCAGCCAAACATACTGGTCCAATCCCATTTGCCCCTTCCTGGTCATCTCCCTGAGGGTAGCCTTTGAGCAATTTATAGCCTTCCTGATTTAGTGGGCTCTCTTGTCAGAAAAGTTACTAAGTTATTATTATAAAACATAAAAAAAACATGTTCAAGCTGTCAGCATATTAAAGGCTCTAACTCCTATTCAGCATCATTTTCCCTCTCGCCATGGTTTCCTTCCAGCTGCAATCAATATACATTTTGGCAGAAGAGATGCTAAAGAAAAAACCTTCCAGCTTGCTTCCAAGGATTTCACTCTTGCCCATACATATAGATCCTACAGTAATGGTAAAAACATCCATTTGTTCCATGCTCTGCAATTAACCTAGCACTTCCCTGGCATTATATAACCCAATTAGATGGACCGGTATAGAATCCTACCCCCACCCATGTTAGATAGGAAGCTCCTGAGGGTCAGAGTGGCCACGTGAACTGCTCCAAGTCCTGCCACTAATGAGGAATGGAGTAGATCCTGGGTGTACGAACATGGAGACTAACATGCTTTCCATCACACTGTCTGCCTCAAGATATGTGGAAAAGGAAGTAGCTGGAATTTTGAAGTTAACCCAATGTCCTCCTCATTGTCGCATACCTTAACAATTCATTTTGTGCCAGCCAAATAAATCCATCATGAGATATGTATATAAAAAAAAGCCTCTTTATAATAAGATGAAGAGATTGTATAACCCAATAAAATTGGTGTTCTTTAAATTAGACAAGGAGTACCAATGGAGTAGCACTGAATGTGAGCATTTCCTGTTTTAAATAAGCAACAGACTTGCCACGTGGGTATTTTGGCACTGGGCTAGTAGTAGTGAACGGAGGGACATGATCCCTCCTCACAAGGACCTCACAGTCTAACCGGGAGTTAAATCAATCAAATAGATACACTATTTAAATATAGGATTATAAATCTTGATTAGTTTTACAAAATAAGTGCGGGGGAGGGGGTGACATAATTTAGTTTGAGAATAAGAGAAGACAGAGAGACAGACGGATGGATGATACATCTCACTCTGGTGGAGCGTGAAAAATTGATTGAATAGGCGTGAAAACAAGACAGAAGGCAAACACATTGAACATACAAACTACCAGAAATGAATAGAATTCCCCAAAAGTGCCACAAGTGCTGAAGAGATGTGGATTTAAAGATGGGTCAGGTTAATTAAGAAGGCAAAGGTAGTAACTTGGAGCCTGTGTCTGGAGACAGAACGTTACCTCCCACCTGAATGCAGAAGGCTTATGCAGGGGTTGAAATTAGAGTAAACCATCTATTAGAAATGCAGGAATCCACAGCATGGGTTTCAATATCAATTAGTAATTATATCCCTACTTGTTATCAATCTTCTGTTATACTTTGGAAAATGGAAGGTAGGTAGATTTGTATAGATTCATTGAATAATATGCACTAACAACAATAGCTTAAAAAAACACACAATAACTTATAAGGAATCCTGAAAAGAATTAAATTTTTTAGCTTTTTATCCTGGCATTTTCTTCCCCTCCTCTTTTACTTAAGCATGCTATTTTTTAAAATTGGTAGTTGTGTGGGATGCCTGGGTGGCTCAGTTGGTTAAGCTTCTGCCTTCGGGCCAGGTCATGATCCCAGGGTCCTGGGATGGAGTCCAGCATTGGGCTCCTTGCTCAGTGGAGAGCCTGCTTCTCTCTCTGCCTGCCACTCCCCCTGCTTGTGCTCTCTCTCTCTCTTTCTGATAAATAATAAATAAATAAATAAATAAATTCTTTAAAAAAATAAAAATAAAACAGTAATTTTTAAAACCCTAAAAATACATTTGGCATTTTTCAATAAAGCTGAAATTGCATGTAAATGTTCTTTTTTTTTTATTTTATTTTTTTTTATTTATCTATTTTTTTTATTCATGAGAGACAGAGCGAGAGAGAAAGGCAGAGGGAGAAGCAGGCTCCCAAGGAGCAGGGAGCCCGATGCGGGACTCGATCCCAGGACCCTGAGATCATGACCTGAGCCGAAGGCAGACGCTTAACCATCTGAGCCACCCAGGCGCCCTAAATGTTCATTTTTTAAAATAAGATAATAGCAGATGATCTAAAATAGCCTAATCTGGGCACAAACATGGCCCGTATCTAGCGATTTCCCTCCTCTATACATCTGTGATGGGAAGGTTTACATACAGTGTAAATGACTAGCACACACAAGGCTCTGTTTCACCCAACCATTAGCTGCCAACTTTCTGCCGTTCTCTGAAAGTTAACTCCAGCCAATGGTGTCAGTCAAGAGTCTCAGCATACTTTTACTGAAATGGCAAATGATCTAATATATGATCTCACACAAAGGATAATACATTGGGATATATCTACAGGCAGATCAACCTCTCTAAAAATAATACAAGCATAGTAAATGGACTACTGTTCCCAGGCAGTGGTTTATTGATTGTGCAGTACTTTGACTCACAAAACTGTTAAAGCCCTAAATAAATGTTTATTGAGTTTCCTACCTTCAAGGCATCTGCAGTCTAGTATACCAGTGAATATGGTTAGAGTGTTATTAGTGCTATCATGGAGACATATACAAAGCATAATGGGAGCCAAAAGGAAGGTTAGTTCAGGTCTCCTTGAGACTCAGGGAAAGGGGAAAGCCTTCATAGAGGTGACAGAGATTGAGTTCTGAAGATGAGCAGATGTTTGCCAGGTGGAAGGAGGATGGCTGAAATGGGAAGGCAAACTGGGCTGAGCAGTGTCAATGACAATTTGGCTCAGATGGACGGTAGATGGTTATCTTAGACAGGACATCACTAAGATTTCACTTACCAGCTGTCATCTTCAATCTAGCATGAAAACTGGAATATCATGAGTGTGAAAGTCAGTTTTGAGCAAATAAATGGAGGGCATGGAAATGATGCGGGGGGAAGGGTGGCTGTTGAGGAAGGTGAAAGCCAGATTATGAATGGTTTAACACACCAAGTGCAAGAATTTAGACTACCCTACAGAACTTCCAAGAAGATAGTAGGAAACACTCAAGGAGAGTGATGTGATTATTTTTGTGCCTCAATAAAAAAATATCTCTGGCTGTGGAGTGGAAGATGTACTGGAGGAGACAGGAGTGGAGGTTTGGAGAGGAGGTAAAGAGATAAGAGACTTCTTAGAGATTATATGCTCCATTTGTTATTTCTTTCAGGTTAGAAAAATAGGACTCATAGAAGTCAGTTATTAAAGACAAAAAATTGTGAGGCTTTCTATGGAAATGTGATAGACTTCTTATGTTCTCTAGCCACTAGTTTCCCAGCCATCAAAAGCTGACCTAATACAGAGTAGAAGCTCTGGATGAGTAGGTGGAAATATTCCTCCTCACTTACCAGCTGTGTGCCTTGGAGCCAACTGGCTGATGTAACATTTTCCCTTACTGTAAGATAGACATGAAATACCCACCCCTGGTACCTTGCACATTTTCTGTAAAGGTCACAGGAGGGATGAATGGGGTGGTCCTTTACAGACTGGAAATACTCTAGTTACAGGAGAAGTTGAAGGCTATTGTGAAGTGGAGGCATTCAGCAAAGCATCTTGTGCTTCTTGGCCAATAAAACAAGTACAATTCCGAGACTATGCAAGAAATCTGAAGCTATATAAGCCCACACCTAGTGCTAAAATCATGTGATTTAAGTTAAAGGAAAATAACTTTTCATTATAAACCGGACTAAAATAAAACTATCAACCCCTAGGTTGCCCTAGCAAGGAGCTCAGAGAGACAAATTATTTTATTTCCCTGATGAAGAAACCAAGACCTAGGAAAAGAGCTTGGCTTACTCAATGTTACAGCAAGTTAATGGCCAAACCAGGCCTAGAACTGATCTTTCTTGACTTCGAGTCCAATAGTTTTCTATAACAAGCTGCATGAGTGATAACGAAGATTAATAGGGAGGTTTCTTGTTTTCCATAGGGCCCTACAGTTGTGAGAATGGGTTGGGACAGGGTGGAAGGAGATGATAAAGAACCTCCAGCACCTCCCAGCCCAACTGCTTTGAGGACAACTCTGGATTTTTTAATAAAAGTATTGAAAAATAAGGTTTCCTGCTGCCAAAAAGAAAAACCACTATAGTGTCAGAACGTTTTTTTTTTTTAAGTTTGATATGAACAAACCTGAAAATTCCAAGTCAATGAATACATACTAAAATTGTCACGCTAAGCCAATATGCTTGCACTCGTGTCTGTTTACCTTAAACTCCTGCATACATATCACCAAGCAGCTTGGAAGATGCATACAGCTTTTCCCCATGACTAATCATCACATGTTACCACTCAAGCATAAGAGGACAGATCAATGAGAAGGCACAGTTATTTACCAAACTGTTGAAGTGGTAACGCAAACAGACTTCTTGAAAAGAAATAGAGCATGGGAGAAGAAGACTGTGTGGGCTTCTTTTTGTCCCCTTTATTAACCAATTTGCTTGAATCTCCAGAAACGTTTCAGTTGCCGAGCTTTTGTACTGCCAAAGAATCATCAAGGCCATAGAAATATGCAGCTCTGGTACAAAGATGAAATTTAGAACCCTTGGCATTAACAAGAAGAGTTGGAAGTATTCTACAAGATAATGGGCTGGCCCTGATCCACTGAGTCCCCTCCCTCTGTCTCACCTGCTCCACTCCATTTCAACACGCAGCTCATGAGCTCTTACTATGTGTCAGATTCTGGGCACAGCACACTGGGGGACACAGGAGGAAATAAGGCATTGTTGAGAGCACAACATGAAAGGCAATGAGAAGCACGAGTGCATCCTAGAGGTGCACCTGTTGTGCTTCAGAGGAATGTGCAGCTGTTTTGCTTCAGAGGAATGAGTGATCACTTCAAGTTGAAGGCTTTGGCTAGGCAAAGGTAAGGTTTGAACCAGGCAGGAAACTGAGGATTCGAAGGGTAGTTTTTAATCCGTGAAATGAGTAAATCCAGAAGATTCACCTCCCTGGGTCTCCTGAGCATGAGGAGGTGTTCTCATCACTGATTTACTCTCTGCAGGTTACATGTTTGTACCAGCAGGGTGCCTTGAGGAGTCCTAGAAAGGGGGCAACCACAAAGAGGCCTCTGGCATTAGCAAGAAAAATGCAAAGAACACTATTACATAGAATTATTACATAGACAGACCTCCTACATTCATGAAGACTATACCCAGAGACATTTCCAAATCACCCAGTCCTCTAATCCAACTCACTCCAATGTCAATGCTAGGTGTTTGTTTGTTTTTTGGGTTATTTTTTAAAAATTTTATTTATTCATTTGAGAGAGAGAGAGCACAAGCAGGTGGGGAGGCAGAGGGAGAGGGAGTGGGAGAGGGAGAGGGAGAAGCTGGCTCCCTACTGAGCTGGGAGCCTGACATGGGACTCGATCCCAAGACCTGGAGATCATGACCTAAGGCAAAGATCATGACCTCAGATGCTTAACCATCTGAGGCACCCAGGTGCCCCAATGCTGGGTGTTTTAGAACTTAGTTTTCTCACTACACCATCACTCTGACATGCAGCTTTGAGTCCTACAGGTGCATATTCATGCTCAGGATTTTTGTTACCCTATCTCATTTAATCCCTAGAACAACCCAAGAGGTAACTATTGTCCTCCTGACAAATTATTACATACCATAGACAGAGACCAATTGCTTTATAATCAAAACACCATGAATGCTAAAAGTGATGTTAAAACCTGGCCAGTGTAATCCATGGAAGAAAGAGGCTCAGCATTTATTTGCAATACACATTTAGAAACTATACAACACATCTAGAAGTTCATCATTCATTGATGAACACTTATATCTAATACATTATGTAAAAACAAAATGATAAATAAATGACTGTGAATAGTATGTTAGGGAGAAATCTTGAGTCTGGAGACCCAGCATGAGGGCTACTCTGTGATTAAAAGACAGTTACTCATCTCTGAGTATCATTTTCCTCGACTGTGCAAAGGGGGATGGGGCACAGTAGATTTTGTAGTCCCTACATTGCTTTCCACTGCTAAAAATTTCAGTGCTAATAGTAATTTAAAAATATGCAGTTCGATGAATAAAAGTCCTTGTTAAATGAGTATTCTCCAGTCTGTAAAGGCTCAGAGATGCAAATGCTCATTCAAGGAAAGGCCCTAAGCTGTAATTCAGCACTAGGTGAGGGACAAGACTTTAACTGAGGAGTGTTTTTTCCCAAAGGAGAAAATCGAGCCTAACGAAAGGGAGAGACAGCCTTAGGACTACATGCAAGGATAGAAGCCTATTGGGGTTTGCAGTTACTGTCACAGCAAGAATGTAGAGAAATATACAAGAAAGACTTGGGAAGAACACCATATCCTTCTGTAAGCTTTGCAGCCTTTCCATGTTTTTCTTCTATCACCATCTGTCTACCAGTGTGATCAGTGCTTTTATCCTCAAAATGGAACGGGCCTGAGTATTTGTCTTTAGGAGCAGATAGGAGAGGCTGAGCTACAGAAACCACTATGACCCTGTAGCCAGTCCTAGGGACAGAGTAAGGGATAGGGAAAAATCAGGTGAGTGACGGAAGCCTGTGGACAGCCTGAGCACTGGCAGAGGTGGAATAGTTCCCAGGGCAAAACATCAGCAGAGTCCACCAGGGCTACAACGTGGCCCATGACATTGATTCTGTGAATAGGCATGAGTGTATAAAGCTCATATTCAGATGGTTATTCTGTCCTTCAAAGTGAGCAAAGGAAAAGTCTGTAATTTTTTTTAAGTGAAGACTATTTAAGAATCCAAGAGTTAAGATCATCCATATGGTGGGGGCGGAGCAAGATGGTGGAGGAGTAGGAGACCTGGATTTCATCTGGTCTCAGGAATTCAGCTGGATAGGGATCAAACCATTCTGAACACCTACGAACTCAACAGGAGATCGAAGAAAAGAATAGCAGCAACTTTCTGAACAGAAAAGCGACCACTTTCTGGAAGGTAGGACGTGCGGAGAAGTGAATCCGAGACGATATTCGGGAGGATAGACGGCGGGGGAGGGGCCTCCGTCGGCCGCTTCTGGCAAGTGATAGAACCACGGAGCAAAAAATCGGAACTTTTAGAAGTCTGTTCTGCTGAGGGATGTCGCTCCAGTGCTAAGCAGGGCGTGGAAACCTCACAGGACAGCGTGGTCTCAGGACACTCGGGGTCACAGAAAGACAGGGGGTGCCTGAGTGCGGCAGAGCTCCCAGGTAATGGAGCGGGGAAGCCGGCTGCAGAGATGGAGCCGAGGCGCAGGCTCTCAGCTCGGGGTGGCCATAAACCGTGATCCGCGGCACAGTCGGGCCCCTGCTCCTCCAGCAGGGACCCAACAAGCGGCAGATCCGGGGAGACTCCCCTTCCTCCCCCGGGAAGAGCCGCGCGGGAGTGCCCCACAGGGATCTGCTGGGTTTGGAGACACCACACAGGGTCAGGTGCCGGAGATAGAAACGCAGGGTCACAGGCTGGGTGAGCACGGAGTGTGGCCGGAGACGGGGGAGACGGGAGTGACTGACTGCTTTTCTCTGGGGGTGCACTGAGAAACGGGGTCCCAAGTTCTTGGCTACTCTGGGGCAGAGATTGGGAGGCCACCATTTTCACTCTCGGCCTCCAAAAATGGACGGAAAGCTTGCAGGGAACAAAAGCTCCCGAGAGCAAACCCGAGCAGATTACTTAGCCTGGACCATGCAAGGGCGGAGCAATTCCGATTCCGGCAAAGACATTTGGGAACCACGGCAACAGGCCCCTCCCCCAGAAGATCAGCGAGAACAGCCAGCCAAGACCAAGTTTACCGATCAATGAGAACGGCAGACTCCAGCGCTAGGGGAATAATGCACATAAAATCCATGGCTTTTTTAACCATGATTCTTTAGTCTATCAAAGTTATTTTTTTTTAACTGTCTTCTTTTTTTTTTTTTTTGAATTTTTATTTTTCCCTTTTTCAACCAACATCTTGTCAATCCCTTTTTAAGAACATTTTTATTTTTCATTTTTAGAGTCATATTCTGACCCTTCATAGTAGTAACCCTTATTTTTGGTATATATATATATAAGTTGTTCTCTCTTTAAAATTTTGAGATAGTTTCTTCTAACAGATCAAAATATACCCTAAATTTCTAGTGTATGGTTTTGTTCTACTCTCCTGCCTGATCACATTCTCTCTTTTTTTTTCTTTTTTTTTAAATCCTCTTCTTTCTTTTTTCAAAAAATTCTTATCAATTCCTTTCATAAAATTTTTTATAATTTTCATCTTTACAGTCATATTCCATCACCTCATCATATCAACCCTTATTTTTATACATACATAAGTTTTTCTTTCCTTAAAATTTTGGGAGGCACTTTCTTCTAACAGACCAAAATACACCCAAAATCTAGTGTGTGGCACTGATCTATGAACCAGCCTGATCATATTTAATCATATTCTGGGTTTTTTTTGTTTTGTTCTCTTTTTGTTTGTTTTTTTCTTTTTCTTTTTTTTTTTTTCTTTTTCTTTCTTCTTTCTTTCCCTTTCTTTTCGCCTGGCTTCAGGTCTTTTCTGATTTGTTTAGAGTATATTTTCTAGGGAGGTTGGTACCCTGTTAGCATTTTGTTCTCTCATTCATCTATTCTCCTCTGGACAAAATAACAAGACGGAAAAAATCACCTCAACAAAAAGAACAAGAGGTAGTACCGACTGCCAGAGACCCTAATCAATATGGACATTAGTACGATGTCAGATCTAGAGTTCAAAATCATGACTTTAAAGATACTAGCTGGGCTTGAAAAAAGCATGGAAGTTATTAGAGAAACCCTTTCTGGAGAAATAAAAGAACTAAAATCTAACCAAGTCGAAATCAAAAAGGCTATTAATGGGCGCCTGGGTGGCTCAGTTGGTTAAGCGACTGCCTTCAGCTCAGGTCATGATCCCAGGGTCCTGGGATAGAGCCCCGCATCGGGCTCCCTGCTCTGCAGGGAGCCTGTTTCTCCCTCTCCCACTCCCCCCACTTGTGTTCCCTCTCTCGCTGTGTCTCTCTCTGTCAAATAAATAAATAAAATCTTTAAAAAAAAAAAAGGCTATTAATGAGGTGCAACCAAAAATGGGGGCGCTAACTGCTAGGATAAATGATGCAGAAGAGAGAATCAGTGATACAGAAGACCAAATGATGGAAAATAAAGAAGCTGAGAAAAAGAGAGATAAACAACTACTGGATAACGAGGGCAGAATTTGAGAGATAAGCGATACCATAAGACGAAACAACATTAGAATAATTGGGATCCCAGAAAAAGAAGAAAGAGAGAAGGGGGCAGAAGGTATATTGGAGCAAATTCTAGCAGAGAACTTCCCTAATTTGGGGAAGGAAGCAGGCATCAAAATCCAGGAAGCACAGAGAACCCCTCTCAAAATCAATAAAAATAGGTCAACACCCCGACATCTAATAGTAAAACTTATAAGTCTCAGAGACAAGGAGAAAATCCTGAAAGCAGCTCGGGAGAAGAGATATGTAACCTACAATGGTAGAAACATTAGATTGGCAACTGACCTATCCACAGAGACCTGGCAGGCCAGAAAGAACTGGCATGATATATTCAGAGCACTAAATGAGAAAAATATGTAGCCAAGAATACTATATCCAGCTAGGCTGTCAATGAAAATAGAAGGAGAGATAAAAAGCTTCCAGGACAAACAAAACTAAAGTAATTTGCAAACATGAATCCAGCCCTACAAGAAATATTGAAAGGGGTCCTCTAAGCAAAGAGAGAGCCTAAAAACAACATAGACCAGAAAGGAACACAGACAACATGCAGTAACAGTCACCTTACAGGCAATACAATGGCACTAAATTCCTATCTTTCAATGGTTACCCTGAATGTAAAGGGTCTAAATGCCCCAAACAAAAGACACAGGCTATCAGATTGGATAAAAAAAACAAGACCCATTGATATACTGTCTGCAAGAGACTCATTTTAGAACCAAAGACACCCCCAGATTGAAAGTGAGGGGGTGGAAAACCATTTACCATGCTAATGGACATGAAAAGAAAGCTGGGGTGGCAATCCTTATATCAGACAAATTAGATTTTAAACCAAAGACTGTAATAAGAGATAAGGAAGGACACTATATCCTACTTAAAGCGTCTATCCAACAAGAAGTTCTAACAGTTGTAAATATCTATGCCCCTAACATGGGAGCAGCCAATTATATAAGGCAATTAATAACAGAAGCAAAGAAACACATTGACAACAATACAGTAATAGTGGGGGACTTTAACACCCCCCTCACTGAAATGGACAGATCATCTAAGCAAAAGATCAACAAGGAAATAAAGACTTTAAATAACACACTGGACCAAATGGACTTCACAGATATATTCAGAACACTCCATCCAAAAGCAACAGAATACACACTCTTCTCTAGTGCCCATGGAACATTCTCCAGAATCGATCACAACCTAGGTCACAAATCAGGTCTCAACCGGTACCAAAAGATTGGGATCATTCCCTGCCTGTTTTCAGACCACAATGCTTTGAAACTAGAACTCAATCACAAGAGGATAGTCGGAAAGAACTCAAATACATGGAGGCTAAAGAGCATTCTACTAAAGAATGAATGGGTCAACAAGGAAATTAAGGAAGAATTAAAAAAATTCACAGAACCCATTGAAAACGAAAACACAAGTGTTCAAAATCTTTGGGATGCAGCAAAGGCAGTCCTAAGAGGAAAGTATATAGCAATACAAACCTTTCTCAAGAAACAAGAAAGGTCTCAAGTACACAACCCAACCCTACACCTACAGGAGATGGAGAAAGAACAGGAAATAAAGCCTAAACACAGCAGGAGAAGAGAAATAATAAAGATCAGAGCAGAAATCAATGAAACAGAAACCAAAAGAACAGTAAAACAGATCAACGAAACTAGGAGCTGGTTCTTTGAAAGAATTAACAAGATTGATAAACCCCTGGCCAGACTTATCAGAAAGGAGAAATGACCCAAATCAACAAAATCATGAATGAAAGAGGAGAGATCACAACCAACACCAAAGAAATACAAACAATTATAAGAACATATTATGAACAACTCTATGCCAACAAATTAGATAACCTGGAAGAAATGGATGCATTCCTAGAGATGTATCAACTACCAAAACTGAACCAGGAAGAAACAGAAAACCTGAACAGACCTATAACCACTAAGGAAATTGAAGGAGTCATCAAAAATCTCCCAACAAACAAAAGCTCAGGGCCAGATGGCTCCCCAGGGGAATTCTACCAAACATTTCAAGAAGAATTAATACCTATTCTTCTGAAACTGTTCCAAAAAATACAAATGGAAGGAAAACTTCCAAACTCATTTTATGAGGCCACCATTACCTTGAACCCAAAACCAAAGACCCCATCAAAAAGGAGAATTACAGACCAATATCCTTGATGAACATGGATGCAAAAATTCTCACCAAAATACTAGCCAATAGGATCCAACATACATTAAAAGGATTATTCACCACAACCAAGTGGGATTTATCCCTGGGCTGCAAGGTTGGTTCAAAATCCACAAATCAACCAACGTGATACAATACATTAATTAAAGAAAGAACAAGAATCATACGATCCTCTCAATAGATGCAGAAAAAGCATTTGACAAAGTACAGCATTCTTTCTTGATCAAAACTCTTCAGGGTATATGGATAGAGGGTACCTACCTCAATATCATAAAAGCCATCTATGAAAAACACACAGCGAATATCATTCTCAATGGGGAAAAACGGAGAGCTTTCCCACTAAGGTCAGGAACACGGCAGGGATGTCCACTATCACCACTGCTATTCAACGTAGTATTAGAAGTCCTAGCCACAGCAATAAGACAACAAAAAGAAATAAAAGGCATCCAAATTGGCAAGAAGAAGTCAAACTCTCACTCTCTGCAGATGATATGATACTTTATGTGGAAAGCCCAAAAGACTCCACCCTAAAACTGCTAAAACTCATAGAGGAATTCAGTAAAGTGGCAGGTATAAAATCAATGCACAGAAATCAGTGGCATTCCTATACACCAACAACAAGACAAAAGAGAAATTAAGGAGTCAATCCCATTTACAATTGCACCCAAAACCATAAGATACCTAGGAATAAATCTAACCAAAGAGGCAAAGGATCTGTACTCAGAAAACCATAAAATACTCATGAAAGAAATTGAGGAAGACACAAAGAAATGGAAAAACGTTCCATGCTCATGGATTGGAAGAACAAGTATTGTGAAGATGTCAATGCTACCTAGACCAATCTACACATTCAATGCAATCCCCATCAAAATACCACCCACTTTTTTCAAAGAAATGGAACAAATAATCCTAAAATTTGTATGGAACCAGAAAAGACCCCGAATAGCCAGAGGAATGTTGAAAAAGAAAAGCAAGCTGCTGGCATCACAATTCCGGACTTCCAGCTCTATTACAAAGCTGTCATCATCAAGACAGGATGGTACTGGCACAAAAACAGACAAATAGATCAATGGAACAGAATAGAGAGCCCAGAAATGGACCCTCAACTCTATGGTCAACTAATCTTCGACAAAGCAGGAAAGAATGTCCAATGGAAAAAAGACAGTCTCTTCAACAAATGGTGTTGGGAAAATTGGACAGCCACATGCAGAAGAATGAATCTGGACCATTTCCTAACAGCACACACAAAAATAGACTCAAAATGGTTGAAAGACCTAAAGGTGAGACAGGAGTCCATCAAAGTCCTAAAGGAGAACACAGGCAGCAACCTCTTCGACCTCAGCCACAGCAACTTCTTCCTAGAAACATCGCCAAAGGCAAGGGTAGCAAGAGCAAAAATAAACTATTGGGACTTCATCAAGATAAAAAGCTTTTGCACAGCAAAAGAAACAGTCAACAAAACCAAAAGACAACCGACAGAATGGGAGAAGATATTTGCAAATGACATATCAGAAAAATGGCTAGTATCCAAAATCTATAAAGAACTTATCAAACTCAACACCCAAAGAACAAAGAATCCAATCAAGAAATGGGCAGAAGACATGAACAGACATTTTTCCAAAGAAGACATCCAAAGGGCCAACAGACACATGAATAAGTGCTCAACATCGCTTGGCATCAGGGAAATCCAAATCAAAACCTCAATGAGATACAACCTCACACCAGTCAGAATGGCTAAAAATAACAAGTCAGGAAACAACAGATGTCGGCGGGGATGCGGAGAAAGGGGAACCCTCCCACACTGTTGGTGGGAATGCAAGCTGGTGCAACCACTCTGGAAAACAGTATGGAGGTTCCCCCAAAAAGTTGAAAATAGAGCTACCGTGCAATCCAGCAATTGCACTACTGGGTATTTACCCCAAAGATACAAATGTAGGGATCCGAAGGGGTACGTGCACCCCAACGTTTATAGCAGCAATGTCCACAATAGCCAAACTGTGGAAAGAGCCAAGATGTCCATCAACAGATGAATGGATAAAGATGTGGTATATATATATAATGGAATATTATGCAGCCATCAAAAGGAATGAGATCTTGCCATTTTCAATGACATGGTTGGAACTGGAGGGTGTTATGCTGAGCGAAATAAGTCTATCAGAGAAAGACATGTATCATACGACCTCACTGATATGAGGAATTCTTAATCTCAGGAAACAAACTGAGGGTTGCTGGAGTGGGGGTGTGGTGGGAGGGATGGGGTGGCTGGGTGATAGACATTGGGGAGGGTATGTGCTATGGTGAGCCCTGTGAATTGTGCAAGACTGTTGGATCACAGATGTGTACCTCTGAAACAAATAATGCAATATATGTTAAGAAAAAAAAAAGAAGAAGAAGAAGATAACAGGAGGGGAAGAATGAAGGGGGGAAATCGGAGTGGTAGACGAACCATGAGAGACGATGGACTCTGAAAAACAAACTGAGGGTTCTAGAGGGGAGGGGGGTGGGAGGATGGGTTAGCCTGGTGATGGGTATTAAAGAGGGCACGTTCTGTATGGAGCACTGGGTGTTATGCCCAAACAATGAATCATGGAACACATCAAAAACTAATGATGTAATGTATGGTGATTAACATAACAATAAAAAATTAAAAAAAAACATCCATATGGTGACATGAATGATAAAACCAATACTTTTTATATTCATTATTTTCTAAGGTGATCATACAGTTTATTATGCAAACTCAGACATTTCAGGGACTACAGAGATATGCTACTAATTATCATCCCAATACAAAAGGTATGAACAGAGACATATGTGGTCTCTCTATCCATAAAGTCCTGTGCTCATTATTCACCATTTCACTTGATTAATTTTCACAATTTCTAAGAAGGGGTTTTTATGCCTATTTTATAGATGAGGAATCTAATGTTCAGAGAGGCAAAGCACCTTGCCCAAGACACACAGATGGTAAACTTACAGTACTTGAAAATTAATGTTCTGATAAAGTATACATACACATATATAACACTAAAAAATAAATTAGGAGTCCAAAGGTCCTATGTGCATATAAAACTAGGTTACGGGGGGACGGGGGAAGATGGCAGAGGAGTAGGGGACCCTATTTCAACTGGGCCCCGGAATTGAGCTGGATATCTACCAGACCACTCTGAGCACCCACAAAACCAGCCTGAGATGTAAGAAGATCTGGATCTCTACAAACAGAATATCGCAGGCAGTTGGTTTTGAGGTACAAAGCGGAGAGCCCTGATTCTGTGGGCAGATATGGGAGGATAAACGGTGGCGGGAGGGTGCCTGGACGTGGGGATCCTACACCGCCGGTGAGTGACAGCCTCGCACGCTGCAGGCGAGGCACAGACTCGCAGACCGGTAGCGTTGGGAAAGAACTTTAGGGCAGCCCCCGGGGTGGAAAACCAGATGGGCGGGGTCGCGCGCACTCAAACTGCAGCCTCAGAGATGGAAACCTGGTGCGCCGGGGACACGCTGGTGAACTGCAACCCCCGGGGGGTGGAAACCCCGAGCGGTGGGCGGAGTCGTGCCCATGCAAACTGGGAGTAGCTGGCGGTTTTAGAAGCACAAAGGGCAGAGATGTGCCCAGACCTGGAGGCAGGACTGGGAGCGCTGCGGAGGGGCGCACAACCCAGGACGCTGCAGTTTATAGCAGCACGGACAGAAACGGAGACAGTGTAACCTGGAGAGCTCACTGAAGAACAGACTGAGGTCTCTCTGCTCTGAGGCAGAGGGTTGGAAACGGTCTCTTCTGCTCTGACTCGCGGAAGAGATGCGGAAAGCCGCCAGGGAAAGGCGCCAGAGAACAAAGCCCCAAAGATGGATTCCCGCTGAGCCCATCCCCTGCCACAGGGGCTCAGGGCAACTCCGCCCAAACAGGGTTGCCTGAGTAACAGCCTGGCAGGCCCCTCCCACAGAAGTCAGGCTGGGAAAACAAGAGGCCAGCAACCCTAAGGTCCCAAGAAAACAGGTGCATCTTGCTTGGGTTCTGGTCAATAATTTTGACTCTATACATTCCCTCAAACACCCATCAACAGAATGACTAGGAGGAGGAGCCCCCAAAACAGAAAAGACTCAGAGATTATGACTTATGCTGCAGATTTACAAATGGATGCAGATATAACCAAGATGTCAGAGATGGAATTCAGGCTAGCAATTATGAAGACGATGGCTAGAATGGAGAAATCAATTAATGGCAACATAGAGTCTCTAAGGGCAGAAATAAAAGGTGATTTGGCAGAACTTAAAAATGCTATCAATGAGATCCAATCCAATCTAGATAATTAGTAGGGTAACTGAGACAGAAGAGAGAATAAGCGATCTGGAAGACAGTATAATAGATAAAAAGGGAAAAGAGGAAGCCAGGGAAAAACAACTCAGAATCCATGAAAATAGAATCAGAGAAATAAGTGACACCATGAGGCGTTCCAATGGCAGAATAATGGGAATTCCAGAGGGAGTGGAGAGAGAGAGAGGGCTAGAAGATGTATTTGAGCAAATTGTAGCTGAGAACTTCCCTAATCTGGGGAATGAAACAAACATTTGAGTCCTAGAGGCAGAGAGGACCCCTCCTAAGATCAAGGAAAACAGGCCAACACCCCAGCATGTAATAGTAAAACTTGCAAATCTTAGAACTAAGGAAACCATCTTAAGGGCAGTTAGGGGGAAGAGAGTCCTTACGTACAGAGGGAGGAACATCAGAATAATGTCAGACCTATCCACAGAGACCTGGCAAGGCAGAAAGGGCTGGCAAGACATATTCAGGGTACTAAATGAGAAGAACATGCAGCCAAGAATACTTTATCCGAAAAGGCTTTCATTTAGAATGGATGGAGAGATGCAGAGCTTTCATGACCGGCAGAAATTGAAAGAATATGTGACCACTAAGCCGGCCCTGCAAGAAATATTAAGGGGGTTCTATAAAAGGAGAAAGACCCAAAGAGTGATCTACAACAGAAATTTACAGGGACAATCTAAAAAACAACGTCTTCACAGGCAACATGATGACAAATAATTCATATCTTTCAATAATCACTCTCAACGTGAATGGCCTAAACGCTCCCATAAAACGGCACAGGGTTGCAGATTGGATAAAAAGACAGGACCCATCCATATGCTGTCTACAAGAGACTCATTTTGAACCTAAAGATACATCCAGACTGAAAGTGAGGGATGGAGATCTATCTTCCATGCCAGCGGACCTCAAAAGAAAGCTGGGGTACCAATTCTTATATCAGACAAATTAGATTTTAAACTAAAGTCTGTAATAAGAGATACAGAAGGACACTATATTATTCTTAAAGGGTCTATCCAACAAGAAGATCTAACAATTGTAAATATCTATGCCCCCAACATGGGAGCAGCCATATACATAAGCCAACTGTTAACCAAAATAAAGAGTCATATTGATAACAATACGTTAATTGTAGGAGACCTCAATACTCCACTCTCAGCAATGGACAGATCATCTAAGCAGAGAATCAACAAGGAAACAAGAGCTTTGAATGATATATTGGACCAAATGGACCTCATAGATATTTACAGAACATTCCACCCCCAAAACAACAGAATACTCATTCTTCTCGAGCGCACATGGAACTTTCTCCAGAATAGACCATATACTGGGTCACAAATCAGGTCTCAACTGATACCAAAAGATTGATTATTCCCTGCATATTCTCAGACCACAATGCTCTAAAACTGGAAATCAATCACAAGAAAAATTTTGGCAGAAATTCAAACACTTGGAAGCTAAAGACCACTCTGCTCAACAATGTTTGGGTCAACCAAGAAATCAAAGAAGAACTTAAACAATTCATGGAAATCAATGAGAACGAAAACACATCGGTCCAAAACCTATGGGATACTGCAAAGGCGGTCCTAAGGGGGAAATACATAGCCATCCAAGCCTCACTCAAAAAAATAGAAAAATCCCGAATTCACCAACTAACTCTACACCTTAAAGAACTAGAGATAAAGCAACAAACGATGCCTAAGCCATGCACAGAAGAGAAATAATTAAAATTAGAGCAGAGATCAATGAATTAGAAACCAGAAACACAGTAGATCAGATCAACAAAACTAGAAATTGGTTCTTTGAAGGAATTAATAAGATTGATAAACCACTGGCCAGACTTATCCAAAAGAAGAGAGAAAGGACCCAAATTAATAAAATTATGAATGACAGGGGAGAGATCACGACTAACACCAAGGAAATAGAAACAATTATTAGAAATTATTATCAACAACTATATGCCAATAAACTGAGCAATCTGGATGAAATGGAGGCCTTCCTGGAAACCTATAAGCTGCCAAGACTGAAACAGGAAGAAATTGACAACCTGAATAGGCTAATAACCAGCAGTGAGATTGAAGCAGTGATCAAAAACCTCCCAAAAAACAAGAGTCCAGGGCCTGATGGATTCCCTGGGGAATTCTACCAAACATTCAAAGAAGAAATAATACCTATTCTCCTGAAGCTGTTTCAAAAAATAGAAACAGAAGGAAAACTTCCAAACTCATTCTATGAGGCCAGCATTACCTTAATCCCCAAACCAGGCAAAGACCCCATCAAAAAGGAGAATTTCAGACCGATATCCCTGATGAATATGGATTCCAAAATCGTCAACAAAATCCTAGCCAATAGGATCCAACAATACATTAAAAGGATCATCCACCATGACCAAATGGGATTTATCCCCTGGATGCAAGGGTGGTCCAACATTCGCAAATCAATCAATGTGATAGAACACATTAATAAGAGGAGGGAGAAGAACCATATGGTCCTCTCAACTGATGCAGAAAAAGCAGGAAATACAGCATCCTTTCCTGATTAAAACTCTCCAGAGTATAGGGATAGAGGGAACATTCCTCAAGCTCATAAAATCCATCTATGAAAAACCCACAGCGAATATCATCCTCAATGGGGAAAAGCTGAGAGCCTTTCCCTTAAGATCAGGAACACATCAAGGGTGCCCACTCTCACCACTGTTGTTCAACATAGTACTAGAAGTCCTAGCAACAGCAATCAGACAACAAAAAGAAATAAAAGGTATTCAAATTGGCAAAGAAGAAGTCAAACTCTCTCTTTTTGCAGACAACATGATACTTTATGTGGAAAACCCAAAAGACTCCACCCCGAAATTACTAGAACTCATCCAGCAATTCAGTAATGTGGCAGGATACAAAATCAATGCACAGAAATCAATTGCTTTCTTATACACTAACAACGCAACTGTAGAAAGAGAAATTAAAGAAACGATTCCATTTACAATAGCACGAAAAACCATAAGATACCTCGGAATAAACCTAACCAAAGAGGTAAAGGATCTATACTCTAGGAACTACAAAACACTCATGAAAGAAATTGAAGACACAAAAAGATGGAAAAATATTCCATGCTCATGGATCGGAAGAATAAACATTGTTAAAATGTCTATGCTACCCAGAGCAATCTATACCTTCAATGCCATCCCTATCAAAATTCCAATGACATTTTTCAAAGTGCTGGAGCAAACAATCCTAAAATTTATATGTAATCAGAAAAGACCCCAAATCGCCAAGGAAATGTTGAAAAAGAAAAACAAAGCTGGGGGCATCACGTTGCCCGATTTCAAGCTATATTACAAAACAGTGATCACCAAGACAGCATGGTACTGGCACAAAAACAGACATATAGACCAATGGAACAGAATAGAGAACACAGATATGGACCCTCAACTCTATGGTCAAATAATCTTTGACAAAGCAGGAAAAAACATGCAATGGAAAAAAGACAGTCTCTTCAATAAATGGTGCTGGGAAAATTGGACAGCCACATGCAGAAGAATGAAACTCGGCCATTTTCTAACCATTCACAAAGATAAACTCAAAGTGGATGAAAGACCTCAATGTGAGACAGGAATCCATCAAAATCCTAGAAGAGAACATAGGCAGTAACCTCTTTGACATCGGCCACAGCAACTTCTTTCAAGATACATCTCCAAAAGCTAGTGAAACAAAAGCAAAAATGAACTTTTGGGACTTCATCAAGATAAAAAGCTTCTGCACAGCAAAGGAAACAGTCAATAAAACAAAGAGGCAATCCACAGAATGGGAGAAGATATTTGCAAATGACACTACAGATAAAGGGCTGGTACCCAAGATCTATAAAGAAGTTCTCAAACTCAACACCCAAAAAACAAATAATCAAGTCAAAAAGTGGGCAGAAGAGATGAACAGACACTTCTCTGAAGAAGACATACAAATGGCTAACAGACACATGAAAAACTGTTCATCATCATTAGCCATCAGGGAAATCCAAATCAAAACCACACTGAGATACCACCTTACACCAGTTAGAATGGCCAAAATGGACAGGGAAAGAAACAACAAATGTTGGAGAGGTTGTAGTGAAAGGGGAACCCTCTTACACTGTTGGTGAGAATGCAAGTTGGTACAACCACTTTGGAAAACAGTGTGGAGGTTCCTCAAAAAATTAAAAATAGAGCTACCCTATGACCCAGCAATTACACTACTGTAATTGACTACCAAAGACACAGATGTAGTGAAAAGAAGGGCCATATGCACCCCAATGTTCATAGCGGCAATGTCCACAATAGCCAAACTGTGGAAAGAGCCGAGATGTCCTTCAACAGATGAATGGATGAAGAAGATGGGGTCCATATATACAATGGAATATTACTCAGCCATCAGAAGGGATGAATACCCAACTTTTACATCAACATGGATGGGCCTGGAGGAGATTATGCTAAGTGAAATAAGTCAAGCAGAGAAAGTCAATTATCATATGGTTTCACTTATTTGTGGAACATAAGGAATAACATGGAGGACATTAGGAGAAGGAAGGGAAAAATGGGCGGGGGGAATTGGAGGGAGAGATGAACCATGAGAGACTATGGACCTGAGAAACAAACAGGGTTTTAGAGGGGAGGGGATGGGGGATTGGTTAGCCTGGTGATGGGTATTAAGGAGGGCACGTACTACATGGAGCACTGGGTGTTATACAAAAACAATGGATCGTGGATCACTACATCAAAAATTAATGATGTATTGTATGGTGACTAACATAACATAATAAAATTAAAAACTACAAAAAAAATGTATCACTGTTTATACATTTCAAGATGCATAAAAAAAAAAAAAACAGGTTACTAAAATGTGTGAAATTCAACCTTCCCCAGATGTATTACTTCACAAGGCACTCAGGAATGGCTAAGCAGAGCAATGAAAACAACCTAAGTTGTACCATGTGGCTCACTATTCACATCAGTTGGAAGACTTGGTAAGATCCAGCAGTGTCCATACTCCCATAGCGTCCTAAACCCATGACACCACCTCCAGTGGTCAGGCCCCTCCAGGCTGACATATCCTAGGTAATATCAGACTGCACTCTTGACAAGACCTGTTCATATGGGGAACGCAGAGGATAATGAAGATACCCATCATACATCCACAAAACCGGAAGTTCATAAGTATTCTTGACAGTTCAAATAAAAGTAGAAATCAGTTCTTCCTCCCCTGTCGTGAAAAGTGTTTGAAATTCTCTGTTGAGCCCATTGCTGGCACAGCTCACACCACTACGAGCCCAAAGAGTAAGTATGAAGTTATTAACCCATGTAAGACCTCCTAGACAGGTCAGGAAAACTTTCGAGAAAGAGATGCAGAGTCCTAGAAGACCAGAAATGAAAGAAATCTGAAAGAACAGCAAGCCCTCTCTTCACAGAATGGAAAGAGGCCTCAGAATCTACGTGTTTAAGTCAAATTGCAAATTAGAGGTAGAGCTGGCATCACCCTTCAGGCTTCCTGCTTCATGGTCCACAGCCCTCTCATGTAATTGTGTACAGGGTGGAATTAGAGTGGATTCATTATATGTGACTGTGGGTGGCACTGTATTTCCCAAAAATTTGTATGTTGAAGTCTTAACCCCTGCTACCTTAAAATGTAACCATATTTGGAGGTAGGGTCTTTACAAAGGTAAGTCAAGTTAAAATGAAGTCATGAGGATGGGCCCTAATCGTAGATGATGGGTGTCCTTATAAAAAAGGGAAATTTGAAGACAGACATGAATGTAGGGAAATCGCCATGTGAAGATGAAGGGAGAGACAGGGTGAGGCTTCTACCCACCAGGGAATGGTAGGGGTTGCCAGCAAGCCACCAGGAGCAGGGGAGAGGCATGAAGAAAGTTGTCCCTCAGAAAGAACCAACCCTGCTGATACCTTGATCTTGAACTTCTAGCCTCCAGAATTATGAAATGATCAACTTCTGTTAATTTAGTCACTCAGTTTGTTGTACTTTGTTAGAACAGCCCTAGCAAACTAGTGCAATGGGTTTGGGATAGACACACTGTTTCTTCATGTCTAATCAGCCCCTGGTCTGCAATCTGGATTTGCTCATTCTGTAGTGATAGGGTCTCTTCCTGGCCCCAACCCAAATATGTGCCACCAAGATGGCTTGACTTTGTACAGTATGAAAAGTCCATTACTCTGATGCAGACATTAAGATGGCATGCCAAACAGTGGCCTCATTCCTTCCTCACCTTTCAGACTGTGACCCTCCAGACAATCAGCACGCAACTCCCTTGGTTCCCATACAGAGTTGACTGAGGCTAGTTCTATAGGTAACCCTGAGTCCAGCATTTACCATAACTTGTGAACTTCAGGGTGAAGATGACTTCACCCCTCTGTTCCATTCCTCATATCACTACTGCAGAAGACCAGGCCAGTGAGAAACTGGAGGTCGCATGAGGCAAACTCTAGGACATGCCATGATGCTCTCAGAGCGCCTGCGCGTTGCATTTCATACATAGACATAGAGAGAGAACCCCCTTCTCTTAGAGCTGTATTTCTAATTGCTTCAATATGAGTAATATTTTCTAATCATTTTACTGGCTAGTTCAGTATACTGTCTTTTTCTTTTTCTTCTAACAGGAATATGCAAATGACTTTGAAGAATAGGAAACTCTAAGTTTGGAAGTTGAAGAAAAGCCATTTGGTCTGTTCCTGGAGCAGAATGCCTTGGCACCAGTGGCAATGCAATGTGACCTCACTCTCTCTTTATATTTTTCAAGGCAAGCTGCCCCACCCAGAGGCCTGAGGATGATGCCAAAGACAGCTTCTGGCAGGTTTGCCAACTTACGCTGAGGTTGTACCCTAAGTGGACTGGCATTGGAAGTTCTGAATTAGGCTGTCCTGGCCCATAAGTGTGGAACAGACTGACTGAGACCTCATTCACCAAGAGAGGAGACACCAGAATCATTTCCAGATTAAGTCCTAACACTATATTTTTGACCAATATGAAATAATTCCACTGCATCAGCTGGACTTACTGTCCCAATGCTTTCTAGATCTACCCCTCCCACAAGTAAAACAGCATCAGAATAGCCATACTAAAGCACCTACTTCTGGGGGTGTTGTACACAAGTTGCTGTCTCAATACTTAATGATAAAATAGTAACTAACATCTACTAGGCCCTCACTATGAGCCAGGCTAAATGTCTCAAATATTTTTCCTTTATTGTGTGCTAATCTTCACAACTCTGCAAGGTAAGTCCTTTTATTATTTCCACTTTACAGATGAGGGAACTGAGGCAGAGACAGACTGGTAAAGTAATTGCTCACATTCACACAGCTAGCAAGAGACAGATGCAGAAGGTGGGGCCAAGCCGGCTGCAGAGCTCACACTTTTAACGGCAACCCCAGACTGCTTGTTGTACTGATAGCCATGACTGTTGGATTGGTGGTGTGTCTTCCCCTCTGTGAGCTTTCTGAGGTCAGGGACTATTCCTTTTTCAGCCCTGTCCTCTCATCACCTGCATTTAATGATCATTGTTGGGTGACTCAGACTCATCCATGTCCCCATGCCCTAACCAAGAAACATCCTCTCCCTGTACCTATCTTTCTCAGTTCCTCTTAGATCATTGGACAATGTTCTGCCTTATAGTTTTTTGCAAATCTTACACCTCCCTTGTTTCCTCCCAGTTCATATATGTGCAAAACTCATGGCTGAGCCATGCCTGAAATTTCCCCAAAGCCCACCATGTGCCCTTGTGTTTAGTAAGACTTTTCTCCACAAACACATGAAACAAATGAAAACAGGTCAGTTCCATGGCATGATACAGAATCCAGGGCCTTCCTGAAAACCAGTGAAGACCAAGCTTCCTACATCCACTAGAATAAGACATTTGACAGCGTTCACAGGGGAACGAGGAGGACCTAGAATTCACTCTAGAGCCGTGGTTCTCAAATCAGAGTATGTTTGAGAACCCCCTGGAGAGCTTCCTGAAACACAGACTGCTGGGCCTCATCTGAGAGTTTCTAATTCAAAAGATCTGGGCTGGGATCTGAGATTCGCACTCTTAATAAGTTCTGGGGTGAGGCTAATGTTGCAGGATTGGGGCCTACGCTTTTGAGAAGCACTCTTCTAGGTCCCAACTTGGGAGAACAGTAAGTATTTTAAGTAAAAAAGAAATAGTAGATAAGTAAGCAGCATCCCCATGGAGTAAGGTTGTATGTGGCAGAAATACAGGAAGCGTGGCAGGTCAGGCTTGTGTGGGCAATGTGAGCAGCTGCTGGGGCTAGAGCGTGAGATGTGCAAAGTGGGGTGTGGAAAGATAAGCAGAAGACTTGGACTTGACCCAAAAGATTAGCAGTTCAGCTCAATCTTTAGGTCATAAAGAGATTTGGATGCACCTTCTCCTTCAGGAAAGCCCCAACCCCCATCAAGCCCACACTCCTTGGGCCACCACACCCAGGGATTAAAGCTAAAGGCCAAAGATCCTATTGTTCTAAAGCTTCTAAACCACGATGGCCACTTTGTGTGGCTTCTCCATTCAGCTGCAATACTGTTTGACCTAGTTGGATAGGCAGGGGGGGCTTCAGCAGTAGGGGTGGGGGTGGGCCAGGATATGGTCATTCTTCTTGCACTGGAGGAGCACAGAACTCTCTCTCCCATTCCCTCTGCTATCAGGTGCACATGTCCTAGCAAAACATCATAGTTTAAACAATGGAAATAACAAAAACAAACCTTCTCTTTGGCTCCTGTGTTGGCAAAAGATTTCCATACTGCGGGCTTCTTCTGTCAATAGAAAAAAATAGATTGCCCCATGTGTTCTATCTCATCAGTGCTAAGAAAGCAGTTTTTAAAAGGCAGAAACAGAGATATGGCAGGGAAGGGATTTTTGTGGGGCCCACAGCAACATCTGGAAATAGGCATCACTGCCCCAAATCTTTTAAACAAAGAATTGGGGGTAGGGGGATGATTGGAAGAGTCTTGCCATATCCAGGTGAAGACAAACCCGAAAGAGTGATGCCAGCTACAGAAGGACATGGTGCAAAAGGGACAGGCGACTCTGCCCGTGGCCCAGGTTGAAAGAGGTAAGGAAGCTGAAGGAGCTAGAAACCCAAATGGACTCAGGCGAGGACGCAGGATTGGAAGGTGGGAAGGGTTATCGCAGGGGTGATTCAGGTCATTACGTGGTGAGAGTCAAAGAGGTTGTTAGACTGTGAGGTGAGCTCTGGTGCAGACAGAAGAAAAGCCAGCAACTGAAAAGACCAGAGATTGCACAGCGGGAAACCCAACAGGGGACGTGAGAGGCATCTGAAGAGCCCAGCCAGACAAGCTCAGGTTCCAATGTGACTTGCTTCCCTCTCTTTAAGCCCAGCTTCTATATTTATAAATGAATGGAATATTTTCACTTTCCTCTGAGGGTCCCCTGGCTCCCAAGTACATGGGGAAGTGCATTCTTGCATCCGTTCCTGTGCACAGAAAACAGCCCCTTCTATTTGCTGGGCAGTTCCATGCGGGACCCAAAATAATAATAAAAAAAGAAGTGACCTACTTTTAAGGACCAGGCTCATGAGCCACCAGGATCACAGAATGGGAGAAGTTAGAGTCTGCTCTAAATTAGGCTTAATAATTTATTGACACAAAGACATTTAATGAGGGCCTGGTGCTGGGCTCAGCTGACCAAGGCCTCAAGAAGATCTGCTGTGTGGTAATGTAGTCAGTTCAGGAATGCACTTGCAAACATTTCATTCATTCATTCGATGCCATTCCTGAATGTATGCCACTGGGTTCAATATAACACAGAGCACAGAATCCACGTTTTGTTGTAAGTTGTAGAGGGGAGAAGGGCACTGTCAGAAGAAGGCAGGGCAGTGAGGTGTCCACTGCAGGAGACAGGTAAGGGGCAATGAGTGTCTGCACTGAGATAGTAGAACCAGAGGGACACTATAATTTAAACTAGAGATAAGAAAGCTGTGTATGGGTTCAGTGAGGGTGGGAGTTCCTGAGGATGACCCTAAGTTTCTCAAAAATTGTGATGCCATTTGGCAAGCTGAGAAAATGGACAGGGGAATGATCAGGGAGAAAATAAGGAACTGCATTTGAGCCAGTACAATTTGAGGTGCTTGGGTCTGAAGTTGGGGAGAAAGTTCTGGACTGGAGACACACAAGTCACAGGAATACAGGAGGCACTGAAGATCAGGAGCAGACGACATCTTTAAGAGAGAAGACCTAAATGGAGAACTCTGTCTCCCCTTGTCCCTCCCCCTCCCCAAAATACAAGGTCTAGCAGCACAGGGCACCTTCTTTTAAAAGTTGCTCCTTGACCAAAAAGATTTAGAAAGAAAAAAAAGAAAGAACAAGAAGAAAAAATGTCAGCTAGCTGGAAGACATGTTTTTGTTTGGCTTTAGTTTTCTTTCCAAAGCATTATACAACTCCTCCTTTTAGCTTAAGCAGGTCACTACACAGGGATACAGGGAGCAATGGTGACTACCCACATGCTAACCATACAAGTGAGTTGGGGTCATAAATATGTAGTCAGCCGCATCTGTAAGTCTAGAAAAGGAAGAAAAGGGGCATGCTTAGGGTCATAAGATGGCAACCTCATGTTTTCTTTACATTTTTTTTTATTTGTTCCAGGAAAAAAAAATCTCAGAATGTTTCATAGGCATTCTAACAGTGCCAGAATGTGATGGCATTCCTCTCCCCACTCTTTCCATCAAAATGGAGTTATGACAGTGGGAGATAGGAATGTTTCCCCATGATTTTTTCATGAGTTGATCAAGAGTCAGAACAAAGCCAGAAGACAGGGTCTTGATTTCTTTTTTATAACGAGGTTTCCCTAGGTCAGGAGAAATGATGACACACACCCCAAGTTTTATGTTTCAGTAATTCCCCCAGCAGCGGTCTAAAAAGCCCTTCATTAACCAGATGGCAGCCTGGAGCTAGCAAGGTAAACAGCAGATGCCCACATTCTCTACTGCAAGCTCCTTAAGATACACAAGCTTGAGTACACACAAACATGTGTGTTTTCTCTCCCTCACCGCCCTCCAATCACCATCTTTTCTCATATAAACGTAGATCTTGTAAGGCATTGTCCATCCTGGTCTCAAATCTCCAGCCCTGAGGTATGAAAACTCAAATCTGGTCAGATTCCAGTTCTACCTCTCCTGTTTACTAGTTACAGACTTGAACAGTGTCCTCCACCTCTGGACCTGTTTTCTCATCTTTCAAGGAAGAGGTTGGGACTAAATCATTTCTAAGATTCATTCTTCCCTCAACAATGGGTTAAGGTTCCATTGGCTAAGACTTTTTTTTTTTTTTTTTAAATATTCTATCTCTGAAACAGCAACATTTCATGTAGTCACAATTTATTTTTTTATTTTTTTTTAAAGATTTTATTTATTTATTTGACAGAGAAAGACACAGCGAGAGAGGGAACACAAACGGGGAGTGGGAGAAGCAGACTCCCCGCCGAGCAGGGAGCCCGATGTGGGACTCGATCCCGGGACTCCAGGATCATGACCCGAGCCGAAGGCAGTCGCTCAACCAACTGAGCCACCCAGGCGCCCTGGCTAAGACTTTTTTATCTAAAATATAGTTTTCTGGAAATTAAGGTGTTGTATGATAAAGAATGTATCTGGTCTTTGTCCTGGGTTGCTGGCATGGAGGTTCTAAACCCCTGGAATTTTCCAAATGATAAGAATGCTTTTGTTGTTCATGGTGGGCCCTTGAACCACACCTGAGTTTAAGTTAAGGCAATAACTCATGATGGGGGCTGGTTGTGCCAGAAAGACCAACTATGTGAGTAGAGGGTTGGGACTTTGAGCCACAGTTCAAGAGGGGAGGGAAGCTGGAGAATCAGTCATTCACGTGACCAATGATTCAATCGATCATGCCTACGTAATGAAACCCTAATTAAAAGCTCTGAGCACTTCAGCTCAGGTGAGCTTCTTCACCGGAGAACACACCAATATGCCAGGAGGGTGGCATCTCTGATTCCACAGACAGACTGCCAGGAAGCTCCATGTTTGGGTCCCTCTCAGACCTAGTCTTTTGTGTCTCTTCATTTGGTCCTGACTTGTATCATTTATAATAAAACTATAATCTGAAGTGCAGTGCTTTCCTACATTCTGTGAGTTGTTCCAGCAAATTATCTAATTTGAAGGGGGTCATGGAACGCCCCCTGCAAATTTGTAGCCAATTGGCCAGACATGAAGGTGGCCTGGGGAGCCCCAAACTTGTGGCTGGCATCCAAAGTGAGGGCAGTCTGGTTGGAAACTATGCCCTTACCCTGGGGGGGATCAGTGTGAACTGCAGGCGGTTAGTGTCAGAATTGCAGTGTTGCACGTGATACAACTGTGGGACAATAAGTATAATTTGCATATGTCCTTAGACAAATGAATGGGCCCCAAACACCTACTGTGTTCCCCAGCACACAGTTGGTGCTGTGCTCTGGCAGCAGCAGATCACAAGTGTTACATGATTACAAGAACTCAGCTGCTGCCGTCCTGTTAGCATCATGGTTATGCTGGTGTGATGAAAAACATGAAAACTGTTTTGAGATGTCAAAAAAGACACACTTATCTGCACCAGCACCTCCTAGCAGGGCTATAAAAAGAAATCTTTCCCTGCTATATTAAGCAGCTGTTACAAAGTCTGGGAAAAAAAAACAAAAACTTCTAGGGGGCAGCCATCACTCAGGTGTTGACTAAAGCCCTGCCTAATACAACATCGCTTTAACCACTACTCTGGGGGGCTTATTTTTTTTTATTATGTCATGTTAATCACCATACATTACATCATTAGTTTTTGATGTAGTGTTCCATGATTCATTGTTTGCGTATAACACCCAGTGCTCCTTATTTTTATCATCCTCAAGCAATTCAAATGTTGGCCATCAAGAAAATTCATGTTTTTCCTTCCTACAGGCACAGGGAACAGAACTGAAATCACCGACACAACTGAGCCAAAATAGATTTAAGAGTATCTTTTTGTTCTAAGGCAAACTCAATCTCCAAGCTCCTGTGCAGTTACAAACATCAATTAATTGATCACCACGAGAAGAAAAAAGAGGGAATCTGGCATTCTTTTGGGAAAGGTCAAATTAAGTTCCAGAGCCGTTCCAATCGTCTAGGACTGTCAAAGATCACGAGCCTACCTCAGTGGTTGTGTCCCTCCCTAAATTCAAGTGTTGAAACTCTAACCCCCAATGGCATGGTATTTGGAGATGGGGCTTTGGGCAGGTAATTGGGTTTAGATGCGGACATGAGGGTAGGGTCCTCATGATGAGATCAGTGTCCTTTAAGAAGGCAGAAGGATTTTCCCCCACCGCCTGCCCCACTCCACACATCTATCTCTCCATCTCTTCATGCTGTTGCACCAAGGAAAGGCCATGTGCTTGTGTAGTGAGAAGGTGGCAGTCCACAAACCAGGAAACAGGCCCGCATGGGACCAAATCTTACTAGCACCTTGATCTTAGACTTCTCAGCCTCTAGAACTCTGAGGAATAAATGTCTGTTGTTTAAGCCACCCAATCTATGGTATTGTGTTAAGGCAGACCAAGCCGACTAAGGGAGCAATATTAAAATTGTGTGTTCTACGAGTCACCTTAGGGGTGCTTGCTCTCCATGCAACATCTTGGAATCCTCACGCCGAGATTCTGAATCAGTAGGTCCAAGCTGAGTCCCATAAACCTGCATGATTCAACCTTTCTGGGTAATCTTAACACAGGTGATGCAGAAACACTGAGAAACCCTTTGGATTGCTTCTCCCCATAGGTCAGCACTGGCACAGCACGACACATCCCGTCCACAGCTGACTGTGTTGATGGGGCTAAAATGGAAACACACATCAGACCCACCAGATCTGTCATATGATGTTGGTGAGCAGTGAGTAATCATCACGGGTGATTTGTTATAAAAAACTGATCAAAGACTCCTCAACTCTGCCCATGCCAATCAAGACCAACTGATCAGGGTTTTGTTTTTTCATTTGGAAAAAGGTCAAGCAGCTGCCTGTTTGCTTTTTTCTCTCCAGGGCCATTTTAGGAAGTTCATCTGCTCTAAACAGCTGCTCACAAGTTGAATTGATCCTTGCAGAAAAATGGCTGTGGGACCACACTCCAGAGGTGACATATGTTAAACTATTTTCCACTTTTTGCTTTCCTTTGATGGAAAAGAAAATATGAATGGTAATTTCTTTTTTCAGTGATTTAAAATCAGGGTAAAAACGTCTTTTGACAATAATCACATTTCCGTAAAGTGTTATGTTTATAATGTCCTCTTTTGGGGCATTGTCATGACATACATTTGTATAGCACTTTTAATAAGAATCAAAGAACTCACCTCCCTTAGTATTAAACCCAGACACAAATGAGGGGAATGGCCTGGGTTCAAATCCCAGCTCTTCTGCTTACTTGCTATGTGGCTTTAGGTAACTTAACCTGCCATGCCTCAGTTTCCTCATCTACAGAATGAAGATAATAGGGCCCACTTCATAGTGTTGTTATGAGGATTAACAAACATATTTCTAAAGTGTCTGGCACATAGTAAGCACTATTAAAAAGTATGTGAAATAAAGTTAAATTCAATGAGCACTTGAGTATTTACAACATGTCGGGTCCCGAATGAGGATGTGAAGATAGGAGACGTCAGCCATTGTCTCTGACCTCAAGGAGCAACCCGGGCAGTGCTGAGAGGGAAGCAGAGGATTCTATAAACACAAGACAACTTTTTAGGTACCAGGAGAGAATAGTTGAACATCATGGACTAGGGTAAGGGAAGGGGAGGAGATGGGAGCAGGCACCACTGCAGGGCACAGTACTAAAGGATGAGCAGGAATTTGCCAAGTAAACTGCAGGGACGTCGCAGGGAAGCATAGGTGTTCAGGCCAAGGGTGCAATATGTGTAAGCAAAAACAACACTGCCATATCTTCAGTGTGTGTTACATATACAAAAACTGTGCTAAATAATTTACCTACATTTTATTGAACCCTGACAATAGTACTTCAAGGTTGGGCTCACTATTATCACTTTTGAAATGAAGAAATTTGGGTACCTGGGTGGCTCCATTGGTTAAGCATCTGACTCTTGATTTTGGCTCCGGTCATGATCTCAGGGTCATGGGATCGAGCCCCATGTCAGGCTCCGCACTCAGCACCGAGTCTGCTTGAGATTCTCTCTCTTCCTCTGCCCCTCCCTCTGCTTGCTCCCTCTCTCTCTCTCTCTCTAAAATAAATGAATGAAATCTTTCCAAAAGAAATGAAGAACTTGAAGCTTAGAAAGACTTACAGTCTACTTTTCTAGAATATACCGTAAGTGGTAGAACCCATCTATCTCCAAGACTGGAGATACACAGGCTGTTTCTCAGGCACTCCTGAGTCCTGGAGGAAAGTCTGTGGCACAGATTTTGTGAGGAAAACAGAGTTAAGGAAGGAGCTGGAAAGAGATGGAAGGTAAAGAGGACTTTTGACAAGCTGATTTTGTTTTTAAATAGGATATACTTGAGCGTGTTGCTAAGCTGAGAAGTCAGCAGAGAGAGAGGATGAAAAACCAGAGACAGAGTACATGCTGACGCAGTGTCCCACAAGACATGGAAAGTGACAGGACCCAGGGTAAAGGTTGATCGGCTTAGAATGAAGGAAAAACTGACTCACTCTGAACAAGGAAGAGGGAAGAAAGGCACAGATAGAGGCAAGTTCATGTAGATGAAAGAGGTGGGAAAGTTGTGATCAGACCGAAATGTAGGCCCTTGTGACCTTAGTCAGCAGAGTCACCAGAGTTAGCGCAAGATGCCCTTGTCATTGCCTCTCCTGCCAAGGAAGTATCCAGGGTGACCCACCATTCTCCTTCATCACCTCATGCCCTAGGTACTCTGAATGTGATGCAGGTGTTTATTAAAATATTAACTTATATTTGTTCTCCTTTTCCTTTTATATTTGAATTAGGTCACTTACAGTAGTACTTCCTTGACTCAGGGATTTTTCTGGTGAGGAAAACAGAAACTGTCTTAAGATCCCAGCTCTTGGGAAAGAATGAAGTCATTGAGAAGACTATGAAAGGGGTCCTTAGGAACATCTAGATGGAGGGGATTTTCCTTGGGACTAAAGACATTTGGAGGCGAGTGCTGAGGGGAAGGAGGGTGGGAGTGAGCAGTAGTAGCACTCTGGGAAGCAGAATCCCAGGGAAGAATAGTTCTTGGTAACAATAAAGATGCTCACGCCCCAGGCATGGCACATACTCCTTGACAATGGTCAATGACCATAAATGCTTTGAGGCTCATAAGATCCACATAGGACTTTGATTCCACGTGGAAAAGGCAGTAAGACCCAATAATGAATTTATCACCAGGCACAGAGAATCAAAGTCAGATTTAGGCTGATTTAATTGAAAGAAAATAAAGTCATATTTCTTTTGCTTCCGAGTTAACAGGTTACAAGCCACATTCAATACATTGTTCATTTGCTGCTCTAGATACAAACCTAGCATTTTCATCTTGTGTCTCTGCTCACACTGTGACTTTCCCTACTCTGGAGATTCTGAATGCCCAGAGCCTACCTTCTGTCCAGAAAGAACACAAAAGCCCACCTCCTGGGTTGGGCCTTATTCTTTGAGTGGGAAGAGGAATGTCCCCTTCTCTCCCACTATAGTGTGTCCTATACATGTATGTGCATTCCATTAACCCACAGGCCCCCCAGAGGATCTCATTCATTACTGAACCCTTCCTACCACCTACTACAATGAACTTCATGCACACAGTAGGTTCACCAGAAGTGAATCATTTAGCACAGAACAAATCATCTAATAAAATATGAAGATTCAAGTTGAGATCAGTGAGCTTTAATTACTCAAAGAATTATAGCTCAGGACTATGAGTCACATCTTTAAAACTCTGTTAGAATTTTTCTTCACCCAAAGCATGATTCCTACAGATAAAGCACTGTTTACCCATTAGGCTCAATTTTACCTATGAGGTCAATAATTCAGCAAAGGATAAAGCACCATCTAAGTGTCATCTAAGGGACATCGAGGCAGAGTTTTATATCCTTAAAATGAGAATGCTAATATTTTCAAGACTGTAGTAAACCATGAAGAATGGTGGCTGGGAACTCTCTGTAGACATAAGAGAACTTTATACACGTATTTTTCTGTGGTACTAAACTAAGCATCATCTGTTCTCTTATAACCATCAGCAGGAGTGGAAAAACCCATTTGCACTCATCAGAATGTCCCTGCTGTGTTCCCTTCATTTTCTTGTTCTGAATTTTTACCCCTTTCTTTTAATGAAGCTGGGAAGTTTTTGCAGAGAAGCCCAGTGCAAGCTACTGATGCCAGCAATTCTTATCAGATTCACTCATTGTTGGCTCCACATGGGCAATGCTGCTTAGCTTTCCAAGGTGTCTGCAGTCTATAACTAATAAGCAGACAAGGAAGGGGCCCAAGGCAGCTGGTGAAGAAAATAAGAGAAGGTGATAGTCCAGGCTCAGAGAAGAAGGGTTGCTTTTCTTTCAAAAGCTAGTGCATCACGGGTAAGCCACAAAAGAATCATGGTGTGGAAAGAAGTGACTGCAGTTGGGAGACTGCTGGATCAGGAGGCACAAAGCCTGACCGTGAGTTCGACTTCACTATCACTCAAGTGTGTGACCTTGCCTCAGTCACCCAACCATGCTGGTCCTCCATTTCTTTACTGTAATCAGGAGAAATGATTGTCTTATGAACCTTATAACAACACTACTTAAACTCTAAGGGGCGAAGGGAATGCAAATTCTAGCTTGGTAGGTCTGGGTGGGGCATTTCCTTTATTTAATTATTTATTTATTTATAAAGATTTTATTTATTTATTTTTTTACTTGTCAGAGAGAGAGAAAGTACAAGCAGGGGAAGCAGCAGGCAGAGGGAGAAGCAGGCTCCCTACTGAACAAGGAGCTAGAGGCAGGACTCCATTCCAGGACCCTGGGATCATGACCTAAGCCGAAGGCAGACACTTAACCGACTGAGCCACCCAGGTGTCCCTCCTTTTTTTTTTTTTTAAGATTTATTTATTTATTTGAGAGAGAGAAAGAGCACACAAGAGAGTGAAGGGGGGAGGGGCAGAAGGAGAGGAAGAGAGAATTTCAAGCAGACTCTATGCTCAGCTCAGAACCTGAGTGCAGCTCGAGCTCATGACCCTGAGATCATGACCTGAGCCAAAACCAAGAGTCAGATGCTTAACCGACTGAGCCACCCAAACACCCCTGGGTGGGACATGCCCAACAAGCTCCTGGGTGATGCAGATCTTCTGGTTTGTAGATCTCATTTTGATAACAAGGGCATACAGATTATGGAAGAGCCTGAATGAGTAAGGGAAAGGGAAATACTATATAAAGTGTAATGTATTACAGAAAGCTATTATGATTAGCAATAATAGGAATAGGTGTCTTCTCTGGGCTGCTTCAATACAGCATTTCTTAGAGTTGTTGCCCCCCACCTCCTGAAGATCTGAACCTGTTTTTAAGGGTTTCTCCACCCTCCCCTACTGTCAGTGTATTCTCAGTGTGGTTGGTTCCAGCCCAACGGCTGACCTCTCCCACTGACACAAGCACTGGTATTAGCTTTTTTCCAGAAGACAGCAGGCTAACGCCATGATTTAGCAATGCAATGAATCCCCAAAGGTTACTTGGGTGTGTGTGTGTGTGTGTGTGTGTGTGTGTGTGTGTGTGTTGGGGGGGGGTCTGAGGAACCTTGTGGAAAAACAAGCTCCCTTAAAAATGAAACCAGGTTTAGATCTCCAGCAGTTCTTCAGAGGTATCCATTGGATTCACATTGCTTTTAGAAATAGGTACAGACAGAATTTCACCTCTTGCAAACTTGTTTGCATTTCTGTCTCTCCCTCTAGCAATGTGAGGTTCTTGTAACATCAGAAGAGATGTTTACATTTTCGAAGAGGAAATTATTGGCACTGGCCCAAATTTCTGGTATACAAGGGCATTCGCAGGTCAATGCCTAGCCCCACCTCAAAATTCCAGAGCATTCACTGTTAACCTTATTGACGCAAATCTTAAATGTCTGAAGGAACTGGTTATGGCAGAAAGCACCCTACATAAAGGAGGAGGTGGATCTAATTATCCATGGGGTGTCCTCTTGCACATCTGAGATTTAGACTGTGGTGGAATCCATTGGTCAAGAGAAATGGGGTATGAAGATGGAGATATAGTACACTTCACCAAACCTCATCTCCAACACTGTCTTTCACTGACTCCACAGACCTTCCTGCTGCTCAGCAAAACTGACAGGCACATTCCCATTTCAGAGGAGTTATATTTGCTGTTCCCTTGCTTGCTCATGGTTTTATTCCTTACCTAATTCAGGTCCTTGTTCAAATGTCACCTCTTCATTGAGGCCTTCCATGACCTACATAATCAAAATTCAAAATAAGCCCTTCAATGTCTCCTAGGATTTCTCCACCTGCTTTTCCTGCTCATTTTTCACAGTACTTTTTAATATCTGACATAAAATATTTTACTCATTTGGTAGTCTCTCCCCTATCACAAAAGACAAACTTCATGAAATCAGGAAATTCTGTTGGTTTTCTCCACTTTTCTCTGTGGACAAGCATATGATAAGTCTCAAGAAATGTTGGCAAATGAATAAGTAGATCTTTTAATCAATTACCTAATTAATTAGTAATGGGGTTTCTGAAGTCTTGAATTTTAGACAGTGCAGCTGCTCATCACAACAATATATATGGACGAGGGCAGTTCAAGATGGCAGCATAGGAAGATCCTGAACTTACCTCCTCCCATGGACATACCAAATCTACATCTATATACAGAAATATTCCTTTTCAAAAAGACCTGAAAACTAGTTGAACAGCTCCTCCACAACAAAGGATAAAAGGGCCAAATCAAGACAGGTAGGAGAGGCAGAAACATGGTCCTGCCAAAAAACCATTCCTGACACAGCAACCCACAATTGGGATGGTTCTCATAAATACAAAGTTTCTCCCTGAGGAGAGAGAGATTCATGACCCATATCAGGCGCCCAACCCTTGGGACCTGTACCAGGGAGACAAGTCCCCAGAACATCTGGCTTTGAAAACCAACAGGGCTTATGTCCAGAAGACTCAAAGGACTATAGAGAACTGAGATTCTGCTCCTAAAGGGCTTGCACACAGACTCACTTACCCCAGGACCCAGCACAGAGGCAGCAGTTTAAAAAGTGCCTAGATCATATGTGAAGGAGACTCATTTGCTAATCTTAAAGCATCTGCCAGAGGAGCAGGGTAGCTCTTTTGCCTAATACACAGAAACAAACACAAAGAGTCAAAAAAAAAAATGAGGAAACAGAAATATGTTCCAAACCAAAGAAAAAGCTCAAACCCCAGGGGTAAACAAAATGCCTTAAAGAAAAATGATAAGTAATTTACCTGATAAAGAGTTCAAAGTAATGGTTATAAAGATGCTCACCAAAATCAGGAGAAGAATGGATGAGCACAGTGAGAACGTCAACAAAGAGATAGAAAATATAAGAAAGTACCAAACAGAAGTCACAGAGCTGAAGAATACAGTAGCTGATATAGTGGAGGGGTTCAACAGCAGACTAGATGAAGCAGAAAAAAAGGATCAGTGATCTGGAAGACAGGGGCAGTAGAACTTACCCAAACAGAGCAACAAAAAGAAAAAAGAATTTTAAAAAGTGAAAATAACTTAAGAGACCTATGAGACATCAAATAGAATAATATTCACAGTACAGTGGTCCCAGAAGGAGAAGAGAGAAAGGGGCAGAAAAACTATTTGAAGAAATAATAGCTGAAAACTTCCTTAACCGGAGGAAGAAAACAGACATCCAGATCTAGGACACCCAGAGAGTTCCAAATAAGTTAACCCCAAAATACCCACACCAAAACACACTACAATTAAAATGGAAAAAGAGAGAATCTTAAAAGCAGCGAGAAAAAAACAACTTGTTACATACAAGGGAACATCCATAGGATTATCACCAAATTTTTTAGCAGAAACTTTGCAGGCTCGAAATGAGTGGGGATGATATATTCAAAGTGCTAAAAAAGAAAAACTTCCAACCAAGAATATTCTACTCGACAAGGTTATCATTCAAAATTGAAAGATTGATAGGTTCCCCACCAACAAAAGCTTAAGGATAAGGAGTTCATCACCATGAAATGTGCCTTACAAAAAATGCTAAAGGGACTTCTTCAAGCTGAAAAGAAAAGACACTAATCAGAAAGAAGAAAACATATCGAAGTAAAAATCCTGCTGGTAAAGGTAAATATATAGTAAAGGTAGTAGCTTAATTACTTATAAAGCTACTATAAAGGTTAAATGATAAAAATAGTAAAAATAACTCTAATAATTAGTTAAGGGATAAACAAAATAAAAAGGTGTAAAATGTGACATTTTTAAATGTGCTCAAATTTAACTTGCTATTAACTTAATATATATATAGGTTGTTGCATGTGAGCCTCATGGTAACCACAAAGTCAAAACCTAGATACGCAAAAGATAATGAGAGGGGACTCTAAGCATTACACTAAAGAAAGTCATCAAACTACAGGAGGAAAAAAAGCAAGAAAGGAAGAAAAGAAAAGAAAAGAAAGAAAAGAAAAGAAAGAAAAGAAAAGAAAAGAAAAGAAAAGGAAAAGAAAAGAAAAGAAAAGAAAAGGAAAGGAAAGGAAAGGAAGAGAAGGGAAGGGAAGGGAAAGGAAAGGAAAAGAAAAGAGAAAGAGAGAAAAGAAAAAAGAAAAAGGAAAGGAAAGGAAAGAAAAGAAAAGAGGAAAGGAAAGGAAAGGAAAAGAAAAGAAAGAGAAGAAAAGAAAAAAAAAAAAAGAAGAGAGACTATCAAACAGCCAGGAAACAATGAGTGAAATGGCAATAAGTACCTATCTACCAAGAATTACTTAAATGGAAATAGACTAAAGTCTCCAATCAAAAGACACAGAATGGCCAAATGGATAAAAGAAAAAAAGAAAAAACAAGACCCATCTCTATACTGCCTGCAAGAGACTCATTTCAGATGTAAGAACACACACAAAATGAAAATGAAGGGATAGAAAAAGATGTTTCATGCAAATGGGAATCAAAAGAAAACTGGGGTAGCTATACTTATATCAGATAAAGTAGACTTGAAAACAAAGCCTGTAAAATAAAAAATAAAAGACAAACATGGGCATTACATAATGATAACATTTGTAAGAAGATATAACATTTGTAAGTATTTATACACCCAACATTGGAACACCTACATATATAAATCAATTAACAAACCAAAATGGAGAAATTGACAGCAATATCATTATGGTAAGGGATTTTAATACCCCCTTACATCAATGGGTAGACCACCCATACATAAATCAACAAGGAAACAATGGCCTTAAACAACACATTAGACCAGATGGACCTCATTGACATATACAAAATATTCTATCCAAAAGCAGCAGAATACACATTCTTTTCAAGTGCACATGGAACATTCTCCAGGATAGAACATATGTTAGGCCACAAAACAAGTCTCAATATATTTAAAAAGATTAAAATCATATCAGGCTACCCACAATGATATGAAACTGGAAATTAATTAGAAAAAGAAAACCGGAAAATCACAAATATGTGGGGATTAAACAACATGGTACTGAACAACCAATAATTCAACAAAGAAGTCAAAGGAGAAATTTTAAAAATATATAACTTGAGACAAATGAAAATGGAAATACAACATACCAAAAGCTATGGGATACAGCAAAAACAGTTCTAAAAGGGAATTTCAGTAGTGATACAGGGCAACCTCAAGAAACAAGAAAATCTAATAAACAATCTGACTTTCCACCTAAAAGAAATGAAAAAAGAACAAATGAGGCCCATAGTTAGTAGAAGGAAGGAAATAATAAATATCAGACCATAAATAAATGAAATAAAGACTAAAAAGACAATAGGAAAGATCAATGAAATTAAGAGCTGGTTCTTTAAATGATAAAGTTGACAAAGCTTTAGCTAGACTAAGAAAAAAAAAGAGGGGGCTCAAATAAATAAAATAAGAAATGAAAAAGGAGAGGTTGCAATTCATACCAAAAAAACACAAAGAATCAAAAGACACTACTATGATCAATTATATGCCAACATATTGGACAACCTAAAAGAAATGGATAAATTCCTAGAAACATATAATCTTCAAAGACTGAATTATGAAGAACTAGAAAACCTGAATAAATGTATTACCAGTGAGGAGACTGACTCAGTAATCAAAAACCTCCCAATATACAAAAGTCCAGGACTAGATGACTTCACTGATGAATTCTATGAAACATTCAAAGATTTAATTCCTATCCTTCTCAATCTCTTCCAAAAACTGAAGAGGAAGAAATGCTTCCAAACTCATTTTATGAGGTCAACATTACCTTGATATGAAAACCAGATAAGAATACCACAAAGTACAAACATTACAGACCAATATTCCTGATGAATATAGATTCAAAAATTCTCACAAAATATTAGCCAACTGAATTCAACAATACACTAACAAAAAGAGCATATAACATGATCAAGTGGGATTTATTCTAGAGATGCAAATCATTCAACATCCACAAAGAATGTGATATATCACATAAATAAAGGATAAAAATCATATCATCTCAACAGATGCAGAAGAAATTTTTGACAAGATTCAGCATCCATTTATGATAAAAACTCTCAGTAAAGTAAGTATAGAGAGAACATAATGTAATAAAGTCCATATATTACAAACTCACAACTAGCATCATACTCAACAGTGAAAAGCTGAAAGCCTCTCCTCTAACATCAGAAACAAGACAAGGATGCCCACCCACTCTCACCACTTCTATTCAACCTAGTATTGGAGGTCTTAACCAGAGCAATCAGGCAAGAAAGAGAAGCTGGAAAGGAAGAAATAAAACTGTCACTATTTGTGGATGACATGATTTTATATAGAAAACCTAAAGACTCCATAAAAAAACTGTTAGAACTAACAAAAAAATTCAGTTAAGTTGCAGAGTACACAATCAACATAAAAAATCTTTTGTGGGTCACCTGGGTGGCTGCCTTCAGCTCGGGTCATGATCCCAGGGTCCTGGGATCGAGTGCCGTGTTGGGCTCCCTGCTCAGCAGGGAGTCTGCTTCTCCCTCTGCCCCTTCCTGTGCTCGTGTGCTCTCTCTTTCTCTCTCTCTCTCAAAAATAAGTAAAATCTTTTAAAAAATCTGTTGTGTTTCTATACACTAACAATAAAATATCAGAAAGAGAAATTAAGAAAATAATCTCATTTACAATTGTATCAAAAAAGAATAATATACCTATGAATAAGTTTAACCAAGGAGGAAAAAGACCTGTATACTGAAAACTACGACACTGATGAAAGAAAATGAAGATGACACAAATAAATGAAAAGACATCCCATGCTCACGGACTGGAAGAATTAATATTGTTAAGATGTCCATATTATCCAAAGCAATCTATAGATTTAATGCAATCCCTAGCAAAATTCAAATGGCATTTTCCACAGAAATAGAACAAACAATTCTAAAATTGCTATGGAACCACAGAATAGCCAAAGCTATTTAGCCTGAATAGCCTGAGTATTTGGCCTGAATAGCCAAAGCAATCTTGAGAAAAAAGAACAAAGATAGAGGAGTTTGTTCTTGATTTCAAACAATATTACAAAGCTATAGTAATCAAAATAGTATAGTATTAGCATAAAAAGATACACAAAGATCAATAGAACAGAACAGAGAACCCAGAAATAAATCCATGCTATCTATGGTCAATTGATTTATGACAAAGGAGGCAAGAATATACAGTGTGGAAAGCACAGTCTCTTCAATAAATGGTGTTGGGAAAATGAGATAGCCACATGCAAAAAAAAAAAAAAGAAATTAGATTAATATATTACACCATATACAAAAATTAACTCAAAATGGATTAAAGACTTCAATGTAAGACCTGAAATCATAAAACTGCTAGAAGAAAACACAGGCAGTTAACTCCTTGACATCAATCTTGGCAATGAATTTTTTTTTTTTTTTTGGATCCAACTCCAAAAGCAAAGGCAACAAAAGCAAAAATGAACAAGGGGTACTACATCAAACTAAAAACTTCACAGCAGAGGAAACCATCAACAAAATGAAAAGGAGTCTATGGAATGTGACAAATATTTGCAAATAATATATGCAATAAGGGGTGAAGATTCAAAATATGTAAAGAACTCACATAACTCAATACCAAAAAACACAATCTGCTTAAAAAAACGGTCAGAGGATAAGAACAGACATTTTTCCAAAGAAGATTTACAGATGGCCAACAGAAACATGAAAAGGTGTTCAAAATTATTAATCACCAGGGAAATACAAATCAAACCCACAATGATTTATATCACCTCACACCTCTTCAAAAGGCTATTATCAAAAAGATAAGAAATAATAAGTGTTGCTAAGAATGGGAAGAAAGGAGAACCCTTGTGCACTGTTGATGGGAGTGTAAATTTGTGCAGCCACTCTGGAAAACAATGTGGAGGTTCCTTAAAAACTAAAAATAAAACTACCATATGATCCAGCAATTCCACTTCAGGTACTTATCCAAAGAAATTGAAAACACTAATTCAAAAGTATATATGTACCCCTGTGTTCATCACAGCATTATTTATAATAGCCAAGATATGGAAACAACCTAAATGTGATGGATGAATGGATAAAGAAGATGTAGCATACATATATACAATGGGATACTACTCAGCCATTTTAAAAAAAGAATGGAATCTTGCCATTTGTGGCAACATGGATGGACCTTGAGGGTATTATGCTGAGTGAAATAATCAGACCAAAAGACAAATACTGTATGATTTCATTTATACTGAAGTCTAAAAACACAAAGCAAAATAAAATTCAAAGATCCAGAGAAAAGAGTAGTAGTCATCAGAGGGGAGGAAGGTTGAAGGCTGGGTGAAATGGACAAAAGGGGGTCAAGAGGTATAAACCTCCGGTTATAAAATAAATAAGTCATAGGGATATACTGTACAGCATGGTGGCCTGAGTCAATAATATTGTATTGTATACTTGAAAGTTGCTAAGAAAGTAAATCTTGAAAGTTTTTACCACAAGAAAAAAAAATTTGTAACTTCGTATGGAAACAGATGGTAACTAGATTTTTTGTGGAGATCATTTCACAGTGTCTGCACATATTGAATCATTGTGTTGTGCACCTGAAACTAATATAAAGGTATATGTCAATTATGTCTTAATAAAACAAACTATAAGTGGATTTTTCTAACAAGATTATTTATTTTAAAATGTCGTGTTCTGGACTGGGAAAGAAAGTTTGTATATCTAAGTTGCATTTATGGTCTGCAGCTATGTACCTCTATAAATTTATATAGACCTGTTTCCTAGACTCAGTCTCCACTGCAAAATATAGGAATTACACCAGATTCTTAAGTGTCTTCCAAACACCAACTTTATGTAATAATAAAAGTAAAAATAGCAGTACTTTCATACACAGCAATAATAACAAAAATATTTACTGAGTATTAGCTGTTGTTATTCTTAAAGGCCATAAAGGTGACTACACAGACTTTGGCTCCAATAGAGCTTACTTACTACCAAGAGCAAGGATAGGAGAGACACAAATTTAATGAGAAGTTTAATATTAATCCAAAAGATAGAAGATTCCTACATGGAGCATGAATGATGAATTCTAATATTCCTGCCAACTCTATAGTTTACCTTTGGTTCTCTCAATATTTGAAAGGGTTAGAAACTTGCCAAAGATGATCAAATAGCAACAGGGACCTTACCACTTTTTCATCTTTTCTCTGTAAAATGGTCACTCCCATTTTACAAAGAGAAACCACACACGCTACTGAGAAGACCTGAGTTGTTGTCAGCAGTTCCTCAGCCTCTCAGAGTGCTTATCATACTGTTTCCATTCTTTTAAAATATTAGTCCCATTCAGAAAAAACCTTTTATGTTAACATTATAAAGAGAATTACACGTCATGAGATGTCTTCCCTCATCCTGTCTAAAGATATATAACTTTGTCTTAGTTGTTAAAAAAAAAACTTCATCTCCCTATGAAGTCCCAGAACATATGTGTAACTTGCAGATGTGTATTTTTTTTTTCCTTCTCATTTCTGGTTTCTAATCCTTACCTACTACCAAATACCAACCACATATTTTCCTTTTCTGGATTCAGGTTTTACATCTGTCAGATGAGGGGTTGGACAAAATAACATCCATGCCATTTGCAACTTTATCGTTTTGTTATACATTGGTGTTTTCCACAACAAGGAAGTTGGTTTGAACCTCTCTGTCCTTTCCTTTCCCACACAATTTGAAGTCACAGAAAAGAACTGAGTCAGTGGTGATCATGGCTCTTAGAAAACTGTAGGACATTAATACCACCACTGGGTATGCAGAATTCCCAGTAACAATTGCTCATTTGTGGTAAGGTGTAAGATACCCGTTCCTACACATTTACTTCTAGCTTGTAAGAGAAAGGCATAATGACCTAGGACACATCTCAACAATTTCATAATTTCTAACTGCTAATCATCTACAATCAACAAATCCATTCTTCCTTAGCCACCCTGGCAGAAAGCCACTGATCTCACAGAATAAGCCATCACTTGCAATACTTGGAAAAAGTTGCATTTCCCAATTTATCCTGAGCTTGACCTTCCATCCCAATTATTACTTTAATGTTAAGTAATCACCAAATCCATTACATGTTCGATAATGAAGTCAAGTATTCAGAAGGAGAGCAGAGAGATAGAAAAGCCCAGACATGAGAGTCAGACCTTGCTGTAAGTTCTCTCCCAACCACTCATTCTCTCCAGGCTTCCAGCTCCTCAGCTGTAGTGTGAGGGGTTGACAAGAAAATTCCCACATCCTTTGATTCCGTTATTTCATTGTACCTGACCATTTTTATTATAGGAGAAATCAGTTTGAATCTTTCTGTCCCAAAGGTAACAACAGAACTTAAAGATAACTTGAGAGATCGTTTTACTCAGACACAAGGAAAGATAACTTAAAACCCAATTGTCATCAATTTTTGGCTTGAGAAATAATTAAGATGCAGCAAAAATCGTTGCTATGCCCTGTCTCCACTAACACAGAACCAAAATCCCTCCTTTCTGGGTGGAAAGGGGAACAACAGTGCTCCTCATAAAATCACTTAGAAGCTAAGAGTGGTAATTAGCACATTTCCTGAGCTCTCTCTTTTTCAGGTTAAGCAACTCTGATCCCTTACCCTGTCATTAAAGTGCTCATTTCACACACACAGTCTCCTCTATTTTTACTAGAGTCTTCTACACTGCAGTCTGAAAATGGACACAATGCTTTAACAATATCCAAAATAATACAGAATATAACCTGAGATCATATTCACAAGCCCAGGAAATTATACTTCTTTAAACAAAATAAATTATAGCCACAGTTACTGAAATTTAAGATTTGCTCTATTTGATGTGCTAAGATAAAATAAAATTAGAATTTTACTTTGCCATAGAACAAATCTAAGCAAATTTCTGTAGCATCATAATAGAAAGATGTATTTCATTTTTTAAAGATTTGTCACTGAATGTGAGGCAGAGATGAAGCAATGACTTCTCAGCACCATATTTCCTCATTTTATGAGTGGAAGTCACTTTGCATATTTGAGTAGATACATTATTAAAAGCATATGGTGACACAAAGGCGCCATGGTCTTCCTCGAAATATTAGCACCATGCAGTACTAGTAACTTCAAACACGACATTAATTATTTTAAAAGGTATTCATGGAAAAATACTGTGTGAACAGCAGAACAGAGACTGAGACCATTTTAGGAATCTTTCACATCAAATGCAGATCTACTTGCTGCAATCTTTAAGCAGATTCTGGGCTGTAGTCTGGAAGCAAAGACAATGGTCCAGGAGACCATAACCATTATATAAATTAAATATATCCTAATTTTGTACTAAGGTAAGACACTTCTTTTGTAAAAATAACTTTTAAAAAGGGGGGGGGGGCTGTTATATTCATTACCTGTAAAGTTAGATAATTGAACTAAGATTACTTCTAGCTGTGTGATCACAAACCCATGTGCTGCAAATATTAGATAAATTCACTTTAAAAATGTACATGCAATTAAATACTTACACTATGTAAGTTGGGGAGTTTCTTATAGCCTTCTCATTTTAAAAGGGGATGGTTAATAGATGGTATTCATGTTCAAATATGGAAAATTGTCCACATCACTTTGGGCAAAACTTTCAGAAATTCGCAAGACTTGATTATAACTCTCCACCTTAATTTTTTTTAACAACCATGTATTATTGGTATTTCTCTACATTGCTTAGGCTTCAGAGTTTCTCAAACTGATCTCAAACTGATATCCAAAAGATGTTATCTCGTTCTATACCTGTCAGAGCCTAGACAATATTTAAACAAGATAGTACATGGGAAAACATGTATAATCTATAAAGTATTTTAAAGATGTTGTATTTTTTACTTTCCCTCCATCTCCTCAGCAAAATGAATCTCTTTATCCTGTACTCTTGGAACCTTGTTTCATCTCTCATAATTTTTAACACATGCTCTTCTCTACACTGGATCAACCATCCCTTCTAATAGGAATTACCTTACTCACTTGTGCATCTACAGTGCTTAGCATAGTGCAGATTTTAACAAATACTCAATAATTTTTTGGTTGAGTGAAGTGAAAAAAAAAACCTTAAAGATATTATATTCCACAACAAAATGTGCTTTAGGTATTGTGGACATAATTGATTTCTCATACAGAATTTTGTTCATTGTTAATGCTCAGCCTCCTCTTTAAATATACACCTTCCTCCCCAGACACAATAGAAACAGTCAGTGGATAGGAGATTCCATCAGCACCTTTTTGGTGCTGAAGAGATTAAGTTTTGGCATTTTCTGTAAAATAATTCCTTAAAATCATAGATTCAAAATACATTATTTGGATTCATAATTGGTGAGGCTTCTGATTTAATAACATAAACATAATGACACTCTTAAAGAGATAACAATTTTTTAGTAGCTAGACTCAAAAACACCTTAGGCTTTTTTAAGCTGGAAGAGTCTCTGGATCATCATTTCTTCAGCCCACCTCGTATTACCAATGACCCAACAGAAGCGCATGAAGTAAAGTGACTTTGCCAAGGTCACATCAAGTCAGTGACTGAGTACTGAACACCAGGAGGGACTCCAGATCACCCGACTCCTAGCTCAGTGTTGTTTCCTTCCTTCCTGTCCTCTCCGATTTAATCATCCAGAACTAACTGACCAAGCAGAAACAACTGGGCGTAGTCAGACCTCTATTAATAACAACCTGCTTTTCTACAGTACTATATACGTTACAAAGCACTTTCCATATACTCTCTCTCCTTGAATCCTTTCAAACCCCAGACAGGACATTTACTTCCACTTACAATAAACTAAGGCCCAGAAAGGTAAAGGGATATGTCCAAGGTCACAGAGCTAAATCTGCACACTTTTGTACTACAAATTTAATTCTCCATACATAAATCCATAACAATCTCTCTTCCACAGATACAAAGAAAAAGAATTATTCCAATATTATCCTCACTTGTACCCTATTTAAGCCACGATTCTAGAGGGCCTGCCACAGTAACTTTGTGAAACCTTTACAAATAAAAAGTCTGATTTTGAAAGAGCGTTAACACTAACCAGATGAATAACCCATGCAAAGGTAACAGATGAATTGAGAAGAATAGGACAGACACCCAAACGCATGTCCAGCAAAGTGATTTAGACAACAAGGACAAGGAAGGCCTTCATTACCTACTTATTTCGGCCCCCACTTTTGATCTGAGGGAATGAAAACACCTCCATCCCCAACCCTCCAAAAAGTAGAAATCCTGGGGTATCCTAAAGAATGTTTTGATAGTCATGGCCACCCTTTTGAGCCAATAGAGAAGTCTCTTTGGCGGCACTCACAATAAGTCCTGAGAAGTACAATCTGTACTCTCAGAGTCGCTGAAGTCAGGGCTGTAACTAAGGACAAGAATGCGAATGTGAGGGGTTCAGAGCAGTCTCCATGGGAGCTGACAGGCGGCGGCACATCCGGGCTCTAACAGGAGGAAGGGGGACCCGAGGACTGGTGACAAGGCACATGTGCAGATAATAAACACTCACGCCCTGCGCCCCCCCCCCGCAAGTGTCCAGGATGAGACCAACAGAGAAGATACTCTTTTGTTTCTTGTTTAAAAAAAAAAAAAAAACAACAGCAGAGAAAATGCTTCTAACAAGGTGGAGGAGGAAGTTTTTATGCCTAACCAGATTTTGAAAGGGTGAAGATTGATAGTTCTTCTCCACGGGAAACAGGAAGTTAAGTCACAGTGAATAAGATCCATTACTTAAAGGCTGGACCTGAGCTCAGGGTGAAATCTGAGTGACGTTCAAAAAAGAAAGAAAGGGAAGTGGAGGCTATGTGTACGTGTGTGTCAGCCTTCAGTCTTTAGCTGCTTTATACCCAGGATACAATGAAAAGCTATAAAAATCAAATAAGTAAATGAATATTACATATCGAGGGCTTTTATAATTTTATTTATTCAATTAACTTTCTATTGTGTACTTAATATGTGCCAAGTCACTGGAATTACAAAGAAGAAAGACCAAGTCTTTGCTTTCAAGATGCTTACAGCCTAGGAGACAGGTGCTGACATGTACCCAAAGAATAGAGCGTGGAAAGAAATCAACTCTGCAGGAACATTCAGAGGGCCAGAAGAAGGAAAGACCTTTCTCAGCAGAGAAGGACCAAAAAAACTATTGAGAAAATTACAATCTAATTATTTGTGGATATGAAAAGTTAATGTACTTTGGGAAGATATTATAAGATCTCTTTCATGTTGTGTTTTGTTTTTAATAAGTAATGTAATTATTGTTAGTATTATATTACTGATAAAGAATGAGTACTGAACAATGTATTTTATCGTTCTTAGCTTCCCCACATATACCCTTTGCTAATAGTTAATTAAATCACAAAACCATAAATTTAACAGAATACATTACATTCTTAAGTGTTCACTAAAAACATTCTCTGCCTCTCCAAAATGTTTAAATTCTATGTTTATACATCTGTTGTGTGCTTTCAAGACAATATAAACACAGAAAACATCTCAAAAATATATTGCAAAATAGCATAACTAGAGCTTCATTGGGGAAGTCATCGCCTGAATTTCCTGGGTGACTTTAAATTCAATCAATATTAACCTGTGCAAATAAAAAGAGCCCTGTTCCTCCAGTTTAAGAGCCATGGCCCTGCTTTCAAAAGAACTAGCGAGGGATGCCTAGGTGGCTCAGTCGTTAAGTGTCTGCCTTCGGCTCAGGTCAGGATCCCAGGGTCTCAGGATCGAGCCCCGCATCGGGCTCCCTGCTCAGCAGGAGGCCTGCTTCTCCCTCTCCCACTCCCCCTGCTGGTGTTCCCTCTCTCGCTGTGTCTCTCTCAAATAAATAAATAAAATCTTAAAAAAAAAAAAAAGAACTAGCAACAATTCCAAACCTTCTGTCTTTCTAACATTACTTTATTTTAAAGATTTTTATTTCTTTATTTGAGAGAGAGAGAATGCGAGCGTGAGTCAGGAGCAGGAGAGGAACAAGCGGACTCCCCACTGAGTGTGGAGCACACAGCTCAGACCTGGAGGTGGGGGATCTGTGAGGGCTCAGCAGAGGGCTCTGGGCGGGGCTCTGGGCGGGCTCGGCTGGGGGCTTGATCCCAGGACCAGGAGATCACCACCTGAGCCAAAGTCAGATGCTTAGCAGAATTTGCCACCCAGGCACCCCAGTCTTTCTAACATTATATGAAAGAGTTTGGAGTCCTGCACCTGTATCAAAGCAGAGCTCCTTCATTTGCAATTCTGTGTTTAAAAAATCCTCGGGGGTCTTCAAAACTGTTACTTCCAGATCTCTGAGACTCAGAGCCACCAGTTAAAATTTTTACTCACATTTATCGATAACTGGGCTGTACAGTAGGGAATCAATATGAGTTAGTGGATAGACAATTACTATGGGACTCAAGAAACCAGTGTTTCAGTCCTGACTTCACCAGGATTGAGGCACTTTTTCTCTGAGCCTCAGTTTTTACAGGTAAAATGAAGAAGCTAAAAATGAATTCCAAAGTCCCTTCTGACCCTAAAGACTCTTTTACAGTGCTGGAAAGTTAGTTACTTTTCCAGTTATGAATTAGTGAGAGGATTTTTCTGGGAAATTATTGCTTGAACTGCGAGAGCTGAGACACATTTCCAATCATGAATTTGAAGGCAGACTTACTCATTCCCACCCCTTAGAGCCTCTAGCACTTGTTAATAACTCCATTATGGCATTTACCATATTGCATCTTGAGCAGTGGTGACTGTCTTCCATCCTAGCGTGAAAGGTTCACAAGGTCACAAACTGTCTCTTATTCAAGTTTTGCCAATGCCCAGCAATGCATGACAGGGTAAGCATCTAATATATGCCAGGTAGTGGAAGAATAAATGAATTAGTATGTCAAGGCAACTTAAAAAATTATCTAGACATGATTTTGGTAGCTCTCTTAATCTTGTAACTTTTTTTTAAAGGCTATTTATTTATTTGAGAGAGACGGAGAAAGCACAAGCAGAGGAAGAAGGAGAAGCATACTCTCCGCTGAGCAGGGAACCCGGCATAGGGCTTGATCCCACGACCCCAGGATCATGACCTGAGTCAAAGGCAGACACTTAACCAAATGAGCCACCCAGGTGCCCCAATCTTGTAATGCTTTTAAGATATTTATGTATTGCTTTCTCACAAGACTACTTTCATGACCCTGATGTCTGACAATCTAACTATGTTGGACAAAAAGGAGAAGCCCCAGGGCACTGCCGAAAGTCCCACATAATGCTATCTCCAGGATCTCTGAGCTAAGATTATCATTCTGCAAGAGTATCTCTCTTTTTTTTTTTTTTTTAAGATTTTATTTATTTGACAGAGAGAGACATAGTGAGAGAGGGAACACAAGCAGGGGGAGCGGGAGAGGGAGAAGCAGGCTTCCCGGTGAGGAGGGAGCCTGATGTGGGGCTCGATCCCAGGACCCCGGGATCATGACCTGAACTGAAGGCAGATGCTTAATGACTGAGCCACCCAGGCGCCTCCGCAAGAGTATCTTTTAAAAGTTGAGACTTCTAGCTAAAGATGGGGAAGATGAACACAAGCTTTTACTTTCATTTCTACCTGAAACACCATCAAAAGTACAATAAAGGTGTGGTGTGTGTGTGTGTGTGTGTGTGTGTGTGTGTGTGTGTGTGAGAAAGAGAGATAAATCTACAAAGATGGAGCAAAAGTGAGACAAGATAACAACCAACCAAATGTTAGAAATAGGAAACCAACTAATGAAGATAAAAAGGAGTTAGCAGACCTGAGAAAGCTGAATTCTAAGTCAGCAGTGGGGAAAGACAGCAAGCAACCTGAGACTGCAGAATCTTCAAAAGTTTAGACCATGGTTTGTTGAGAAGTGGGGTGAAGGGGAAGGGGATAAAATATGCAGGATTAGTAAAAAGTTTTTTTTTAAGAACACACTATATCCTTAAACCCTCTCCTAAACATTGAACATCCAGATACCCACCCTCCCCAACCCCAGTACAACACTGGAGATTTATTTTTTGTAGAAAATAGGACAGAAGTTCCCCATGCAATGGGTAGAGTGAGAACCACATTGAAAACTGGGAGATTAAGTGAATATTTATACACTGATTGCTGAGATCACGTAATCCTGGCAGCCATGTCTTGACTGTCCAGGCAAGAGAAAAAAATCTTCCTTGATGAACTTGTAAATATTAAGAGGCAAGACCTAAAGATACTGATATCAGGAGTTCCACAGTTAAAAGCCCACTGTGTTTACCCTACAACTGAGATTATTTCAGTAAGTTTCAATAAGCCCCATCCATGTGCACAGAGCTTCCAGTCATCTTTTTAGTCGACTCTTAAATATGAAGAGGCAACCAAATATAAAAAACATTTGTAAAAAGTCTCTAACATGAAAGAGAAAAATTAAAGCAAGCAATTAAAATAAAAGCTAACTGGAAACAAAGGCTATAGAAGGAGATGACAACTTCTAAAAAATGCATCATTACTGGGCGCCTGGGTGGCTCAGTCGTTAAGCGTCTGCCTTCGGCTCAGGTCATGATCCCAGGGTCCTGGGATCGAGTCCTGCATTGGGCTCCCTGCTTGGCAGAAAGCCCGCTTCTCCCTCTCCCACTCCCCCTGCTTGTGTTCCTGCTCTCGCTATCTCTCTGTCAAATAAATAAATAAAATATTAAAAAAAAATACATCATTACTGTCTTCAACCAGGTATTAGAAAATATTGCCTCAGTAAAACAAGACAGCATAATATAAAATCAAACATTCAAAGAAAACCAAAAAGTAAGTCTGGATATCAGAAATTAAAAACAAAACTTAACAGAAAGACTAGAGATAAAGTTGAGTCTATCACCTAGAAAATAGGGAAAAATGCAGAAGTGATGGAAAATAAAAGATAAAACATATGAAAAATAAAAACACACAAAAATAAATTCAGGATATCAATATCTAAGTAACAAGATTTCCAAAAAGCTGGAACCAAACAATGACAAGGAAGGAGGAGGAGGAGGAAAAGGAGGAGAAGGAGGAGGAACAGAATAGGAAATCAGCAAGAAAAAAATTCAGAAAAATTTTCTAGATGTAAAGAATATGAGTTTCCATATTAAAGCAGCCTACTAAGTCCCCAGCATAATGGGTAAGTATTAAATCACAACAAAGCAAATCTTTATAAATTTTCAGAACTCCAGGAAAAAGAATGGATCCTACAAGTTTTCAAAGAGAAAAAATCAGTCATGTTCAAAAAATAAAGAATCAGAATGGCATCAAACCAGAGCAACAAAACTGAAAGAGGGAAAAGACATTATAATGGTGCCATTTAAATTCTGAAGGAAAATTATTTTCAACTTACAATTCTATGCCTAACCAAATTATTATTCAAATATGAGGAAAGAATGAAGGTATCTTCAGATATTGCAAAGGCCCAGGAAGTTTAACTACTATGTATCCTTTTTTCAGGAAGCTACGGGAAAATTTATTTCACCAAAATAAGGAAGTGAAGAATACAAAGGATGCAGGAGAACCAGAGATCTAGGCAAAGAGATCTACAGAGATTTTCCAAGGTGATGGGAAGGAAGATTCCAGAATCAAACCCATGCAGGGGGAATCAAAGGAAAATAGCACATGTAGAACCAAGTCAGAAAGTTCAGAGAGAGATTATTTCAAGAAGATGACCTTGATAGAATATCTGTACGACTGAATGTCTTGAGATTTGAAAGACTGGCAGAGACTTGTAGTTAAAAAAGTATGTAGAGGGCGCCTGGGTGGCTCAGTTGTTAAGCGTCTGCCTTCAGCTCAGGTCATGGTCCCAGAGTCCTGGGATCGAGCCCTGCATCAGGCTTCCTGCTCGGCGGGAAGCCTGCTTCTCCCTCTCCCACTCCCCCTGCTTGTGTTCCCTCTCTCACTGTCTCTCTCTCTGTCAAATAAATAAATAAAATCTTAAAAAAAAAAAAAAAGTATGTAGAGAGCTGAGCAAACAAACAAACAAACAAAAAAAAACAAGACAGCTATCAATCACAGAAAAAGCACAAAAACTTCAGGGGACTGAGAACCAAAAGTGAACAGAAGTGAAATTCACTGTTCCACTAAGCAATCACAGAAAAAGCACAAAGGAAGCATAATCATAGCTTAACTTGGCTCAGTCATAAAAAGTATTTACAAGGTCGTAATAATGTAACTACTAAATACTGATCCAACCAAAGTACCGATGTAACAGCCTGGGGAAGATGGGGGGGATAAAGGATGTCTGTGGTGGTGAGAATGGGCTCATGAAAAGAGATGGAAAGTTCATTTCCAAGGTAGGACATCAACAACAGAGCTGGGAAATTCAGAGGCAGCAAGAATAGAATGGTATTTAAAGTATGAGGATAAATATCAAAAAGAGTTGAAAGAGATTGTTTCTGGAGAGAAAACAATGAGGAAGGAGACAAGGAACTCTCTCGAATAATATGGTTTCTATAACTGTGACAAAAATAACAACAAAAAAAGGAAGAAATCACCTCAAATTTTATTCATGAGGTATTATCTTTATAACTCTGTTGCTCTAGAAACCTTTTTGAAGGAATGAGTAGCACAGGAAGCTGCAGTGTGCCCCCGACATCCTCACAACCTTACTGAGACATGATTCAATGGCCAGTCAAGATCAAGAGGTTGCTCAGAGAAAAGGCAAGGCTGTCCTTGCCTTCTGTCTAACTGCTCCTTATGGCTATTAGATGAAAATCATCTGCTGACCTTCAATTTCAAAATCTTGTTCATAAATCTTTCACCAGCCAGGATGAGACCTTCTCTATACAAGGCAGTATTCTAGATTTCAACCATTGATTATTGCTGTCTAGTTTGACAGGACGTGTCTTCCTGGAACAATTTTAAGACTTTGATCCAAAAGCAGTATTTTTGAGGGGTTACTGTATTTTACAGCTCTATGTTGAGCTAAAAGTAGAGGTTCAGACTGGAATATTACGCTTGAAATTCATTTAAATAATTAAGCAAACCAGAATCCATCAAACTCAGCAAAAGCCATGGCTATAATTTTAGGTTATAATGAGGCAGTCTTGAGATATTTAATGATAGCTACATTTTGTTGAGTGCTTAATATATGCCAGGCAGTGTAGCAAACACTTTAATATAATATCTCATTTAATCCTCAAAGCAACTCCTTTAATAGATACTATTACTATCTCCATTATGTAGATGATAAAATCTACAGTCAGGAGGTTAGGAACCTCACCCAATATCTTCAGCTAGAAATTGTACAGACAAAAATCAAAACCAGAACTGGGTTCAGAAACTGCTCTTTTTAATTTCCCTATCTTCTCTAAAGAAAGATAGCCAGAAAATCAAAACTTACCACTGAAAAAATGATCATAAGGTTGAAGTCAAACATATTTCTCACACGAGTCTTCATATGCTTAAGGGTAGAAGGGTTTTAACAGTTTCATATAACATAGTTGCAAAATACATATATATTAGTACTTGTGTAGTTTTTGCCTGTCATCACAATTCTGAGCCTTGATAATAATTTATAGACCTTCAAGGAGCAATTTTTGAACCTGACACATTTCAAAAAGATTCTCTGGACCTTTCTCCTAAATGCCAATCTGTAATTTTCAATACAAAACTTCAGGGGACTGAGAACCAAAAGTGAACAGAAGTGACATTCACTGTTCCATTAAGCAAGGGAAGTATCTCAGCGTTAGAGACTGGTAAAAATCATAGAGTGAAATACTGGATCATAGTGTTTTTTCTGGCCACGGCAGTAGGCTTATAGGTGTGCCTTGCTTTGTAAAGTGGATGTTTTCTTGAAAAGCTAGGGAATAATTGAAGCTTTGCAAGTAGAATTATACTCTAAAAGCACTGGGAATCTAATTTTTAAAGATAATTATATTAATTAATGTTTTTGAAATGTAAGTTATCACCACCTACATTATGTAATTTGTAACAGGCCTCCACAATTTTCCCCCAATCTTTCATGATTCATCACTCACTGTATCCTGTCCCCAAACCTACCTGCTTCATGAGGGTGAAGACTTTGTCTTGTCAGTACTATATTCGGCACCTGGAACAGTGTCCAACATGACAAATACTTGCTAGATGAATGAAATCAGCCAACCACTTAATGTTTTCCTATTTGCAACATGTTTACCGATAACTCTATACCTCTGCTTCTACTAATCCATCAGCCTGGAATACTTTTCCAATGTTTCCATGCCATCCCTTCTGCAAGACCCAGCTCAAATGCCAACTCCCTTCTCTGTATTCCCACGGATTATATTTCTGTATCTGGTGTGATAGCAAAGGGTAGAAACCTTGTCATAGTCATTGGTTCCTGGCCTTTTAACACCTAGCCAGAGAAATCCACACAGAAGATATATTACAAGTCAATTTAAAATTGAATCTAAATTTTCACGAGCACTGCCAGCTCTCAGCTCTTCCTGGACTTCTGTTTGTGTCTACTACCTTCAAAAGCTTGTCTATGAGGTCACCATGAGGTCAGAAACTGTCTTTTTTCATTTTTAATCCCAATGGCAAGCAATGTGCATGGCACAGATAAATGGATATTTGTATACATATATTATTTGTTTACATCATCAATAACAACTTTGTATTAACTAACCAGTGTGGTTGTACTGGGCTGATTTTCTAGGAATAATCTTGCTTACTCTTTTCAGCTATAGGTTTTCCTCATAAGAATCCTACCCATGATCCTTTATTCTAACATTCCTCAAGAATCAGCCAAATACACATTTACTTCTATATTCAATAACAAGGTACAAGAGAGCCTTAGACTGGGTTGTCCACACAACCTGAGGAAACTGGACTTTACTTTAGGCCAGACAATGGAAACAAATTAGTAAAATTCTGATTTAAAAAAGGCAGTGGATTAACCAATCAGTGTCACTACTCTTTAATTTTTATAGTGTGATATAAACAGTATGTCTTAAAAACTATCATTCTGAACCATACACCACAGTTGCATGGCATTCTGGTGTCTCCAACCAGAGAAAAATGAGTGAGCAGGAATTAGGCAAGATAAAGGAGAAAACTCCTGAGGGCAGCAAGGTCAGCAGTCTAAAGAAGAGTGGGGAGGAGTGGAACCAATTCTAGATCCATCACAGCTCATGTCAAAGGAGGAGGAGGGGATTGACAGGGGAAGGAAGAAATATGGCACTAGGAGTAAGACAGGTAGCAGCTTTCAGCAGCAAGTAGGAATCCTGTCATGTATCAGGAATGTTCCTGCGGTGTGAAGGACACCAGAAGCTGTATCTAGTTCCCTGGAGCCAGGCTAACATGATAGTGGGGAGTTTGAGATAAGAATCCAGCCCCACTCAGGAACAGAGGAAGTAGTAAGCCTAAGGGTCAGATAATAACCTCAACAACAACAGCTGTTATTATTGAGTACTGATTTTATGCTTGGTTCTTTATCGTCCTTGTCCCACTGACTTAAAAGAGACGTGGTACAAATGAAGAGGCAAAGACACAGAGATAGATCTTGCCCAAGTCAGAGGGATTAGCAAATTGCTATGTCTTATAATCTTTCTACCATACCACTGAGCTTCCCAGATAAGCAGGACAATTATTGGACGTGAGGTATGGGAGGAAAAAAAAAGGAAGTTGTAACCCCATGCTTCCTTAAACCCTTGGGTTTGAAAGTCAACAGAAGGCATACAAGAGCAGAGAGCTCTTTCTCATACCCACCTGATAGCAGGCAGGAACTCCCAGTGATTCCCTAAGTCAGCTCTCATTGGCCAGGGCTTGGGTGAGACTGAGCCTACAGAGATCAGGCATCCTAAAAGTTAATGAAATGTACACATTTCACATGTGTACGCACAGCTGGGCTAGTTTTTCAGGAACAAAGGAAGGTTAACTGACTTACCAGACTAGAGCAAAATAAACCTTAGACATTCAATAGGGGTTAAACTCACAGAATAAGAAGCCAGTCTGCCACTTCCCAGCTATTGATCTGGGCAAGTTACTGAAAGTCTCTATGCCTGGTTTTTCCACTCCCTAAAATAGGAATAACAATAGGGTTTGACTCACTGGATTGTTATTAGGATTAAATGAGTCAATATATGTAAAACACAGTGCTTGGTACAGAGCAAAAGCTATATAAGCATTATTTCAAAAGACAGTAATCTCTTCAAATGTCCTATCTTCTTTTTGTTTTGTTTTGTTGAGAAAGAGAGAGAGCACGTGCCTAGCTCACGTTCATCAACACATTAATGCCTGTTAAATATTCCACCCCATCTCTATTTCATTCTTTGTGCAATCAAGAAATTCAGCTTATTAACCATGAAACTCTTAGACTTTAGATAGCTTCATCTGAAAGCAAAAATGTATCTTCTATCTAAAATGATCAGTAGCCAATCAAATATCAGAAGAGATAGTTATCGGTTTTTAAATTGTTTGAAGATTGAAGGACTGAGTGCAATTATTTTTGAATAATATATTACTGCTGATTGAGAGCTAAAAGAAAATCAAATCTCTTCTATTATGTCACTAAAACACTCAGCACTTGGATTTCTTGCATTATTCTGTTTGTCTTTCCTTTTATTAGGGGTGAGGTGCTGGTTAGGTTGGGAGAAAGGAGAAAACCATATCTACCAAATCAACTTCACATATGACTGATGTATAAATAAACTAATCTTAATTGTAAAGAAGACACATGTGAGGTTAAAAAAAAAAATGTTATAAAACCATAACGTACAATCTGCTGAGCAAAAATGTCACTCAGCCAAAGAAAAAGGAGAGACCAAGGCACCAACCATAAATCCTTAAACAGAATTTATCCACCGTTGTCCCTACATAAATACCTTACATGTTGGTTCTCACAATTCCAGAGATGAAATGAATCTTGCCTCTAATCCACCCTTGTTTCACAGATGAAGAAACAAGACCAGAGAAAGGAAGTAACCAGCTCAAACTCACATTATGAGTTGGGGTGGGATTCAGGACTCAAGCCCAAATCTTCAGACTCCCCAGCCAGGGTCTTTGCCACAAGGCCTCCTCAGCCCCCCTCACATCAGACATACCTGGGCCTATATGTGGTCACAATCATGCAATCTACAAATGCCAGCCATGTAGCAATTCTCTTCCTCATCTTAGTCCTTTCTCACTTGGACCCAAATTAATTGCTCAACTCAGTTATAGACCCAGCAACGTCAGTCAGTCACACAACTCACAGTATTAAAAAGCTAGCTCAAACCTACAGTGATCCTTAAAAAGTAATGTGGTAGTTATGACCACCATGTTTTATTTTCCATAGACTTCAAGTCTAAAAAGGATGAAGTAAAGGAAGAATACGAACTAGCTGAAAAGCAGTTTCTTTGTAATAAGAAAGTAGAAATCAATAGGCAAGTATAGTTAAAAAAAAAAAAAAAATCTTAGGACACTGAGCTCCAGAGAGGAGAAGGAAGTAATTGTTCTCCAGGTTCCTCCACTGAATACAGGGAATAAAACCTGAATCCAGGTTTTCTAGCATCTAGTCCAATATTAGTGTTGTTGTTTTAATCAAAGTATTTTTTTGTTTCAAGTTTGTATTTAAATTCCAGTTAGTTAACATTTAGTACAATATTAGTTTCAGGAGAAGAATTTCCTGATTCATCACTTACATACACTACCCACTACTTATCACAAGTGCACACCTTAATCCCCAGCACCCACTTAGACCATCCCCCCCACCTACCTCCCCTCCTGTTTGGTTGTCTCCCTTGCCTCAATATTATTGAGGGTTTTGCTCTATATGCATCATCACTTTGCTTTTTACGCTGATGCTGATGCAAAGTCCACAGGTAAAAAGTACCCATGACATCTTGTTTTAAATCATTTGTAGATTTGCAAATAAAGTGTGATTTACATGGCAACCTTTCTCTTGACACATAACAAATATTTCTCCTTTAAATCCCAGCAGAGAAGAAGACGTAAATCAAATTCAATTTTAAATAGTACTAGAAATGTTAAAAATACTTTGAAATGAAAGAAGTGCCTTAAGAGAAAACTGCATAAATAATCTAATTTTAAACTTAGCAGATTTTAACGATTAGAATAATTATGTCATTTATTTTGGAAGTCAGAAACATATCTAGGATTTTGGTTTCCAAAAAGTTGAAAAAGGAATGTCCCAATTCACCTTGTGTTGAGCTTTGCTCAACCTATTTGAATGTTATCAGTATTTGAGGATTGAAGAAAAACTCAATTGTTTCACATGGGTGATAACTGTAGGAAGGAATGGGGCAGGGAGAGATAGACACATTATCAGCAAATTGGCATTGCTGCTTCTTCCTGCCTCCTGGTTAAGGGAATCTTTGGTGTGTTTAGTGATCTTCTGAATGGCCTCTGAAAGCTTTTGGGTGTTTGTTTTTGTTTTGTTTTGTTTTGTTTTGTTTCTACAGTTGAGTCCCTTTGGGCAGCTTCTCAGGCTATTGGCCATCCAGAAACAGAAGAGAAACAAAAATCTAACCACAGAATAGCAGCTTCCTTTCCTTCTTTTGCAGAGTTTAAAGCCCACTTTCAATTATCTGCGCTCTCTGAATCACTGCTCGGAGGGTTTGTTTTGGCTAAAAAGTCAATATATGCTTTTTAAAAAAGGAAAAAAAGAAAAAGAAAGGGTCTGTGGAGGAGCAACAGGTGTCCTTTGGGACTCCTTCCAAAGTGCCATCAGTTTCATCACAGCAACAAAATACCACTGGAGGGTGGGTGTCCCACATTCCCAAAGACAAGGAGACGGAGATTGTTTCAAAAAGTAACTAGAGAGAGGAGCAAATTAAAATTAGAACTATAGACATAGATCCTGGAAAAAAACAAACAAACATCCACCATGTTCTAAATGCAAGGTTGTTAATGTGGAGATGAAGATGAAGATATTGGGGAAAATTATGTGTCTTCTTAGCCTCAGACACTCACAGTCTATTGACCTATTTGCTATCCCAAGCCTGTAGTATAGGAATTAGGTCTCTTGTTTACATGTCACTCTCTTAACACTAAAGATAATAATAGTCAAGATCCACGGGGCGCCTGGGTGGCTCAGTCGTTAAGCGTCTGCCTTCGGCCCAGGTCATGATCCCAGGGTCCTGGGATCGAGCCCCTCATCGGGCTCCCTGCTTGGCGGGAAGCCTGCTTCTCCCTCTCCCACTCCCCCTGCCTGTGTTCCCTCTCTTGCTGTTGTCTCTCTCTGTCAAATAAATAAATAAAATCTTTAAAAAATAATAATAATAGTCAAGATCCAGGCAGTAGGAGTCCTACAGTGTTCCCAGTAAAGCACTCAGGTACCTGTTATGGTTTCATATTAATCCCCTGTGGCTTATCTATTGATTCATAATTAAGAGTGAATACTTTAATCATCTGAGGTGCTTCTTAAATATCCCAGTTCCATGTCCCATGCATACCTAATGATTCTGATGTGTACCTCTGATGGAGAATGCTATTAGTCATCAGATTTCTTGTGGTCAGTGTTTGAAATCCATTCAAGGCATAATACTTGACCTAATGCATCTCCATCCCCAAACCCACAAGATGTTATATAACTGCCTCACAACTAAGTCCCAGAAAAATAGAGACAAATTCAGGTGTTTGAGAAATTACTACAGAAATACAGAATACGCATAAAAGGAATACCTTTTAGTAAATTAAAGTCTTTGCAGAAGTCAACAGGGATGATTTGTTGAGCATCTATGCAGTATACTTGCTGCTAACGCTATAAAGGTGGTGAAGGACCAGTTTCTCCCCTCCAGGATCTCACATTCTCATGAAAAGACAAACATAGCTAATAATACCAAAAGACAATGATTCTAAGGAACGCTACATGCTTTATCAGTATGAGTTAAATTTCATAATCATGACAGTATGGTATGGGGCTTGGGGTGGCTACAATAATTCTTATTTTACAGAGAAACAAAGATATGATGAGTTGCCTAAGTCACTTAGTCTTTCTGAGCCTCTGTTTTGTTATCTCTAAAATGAAGTTAAAATGCCTAACCACAGGGTTTGAAGGGAGATTAGATTATATATATAATTAAAAACCCTTTGAAAGAATACAAAGTGTCTCGTGAATGTTATTTATGGCTGCTAGTATGTGACAAGTCAGAAAATCCAATATACCATGATTAGTCACTTAGTGGGTACAGAACACCATACCTAATAGGGACAGTACTTCAGAAGCTTAAAGGCATTAACAAGACAAAGATAAGGGGATGACACTCCTGGCTACCTCCAGAGTCATTCCTAATGCTAACAAGCCTCACGATAAGCACCTAAGTCAGACAATAGATTACTAGCAAGGTAGCTGCTCAGTCCATAGAGCTTTTAGAATAGATACTTAGCTTGAGTTCAGATGTTTTCCCCACACAATTTTGTTTCAGTAAACCAACAGGAGAACAAAAGGTAGGCACAGTTGCTGTGGAATGTTAAGTGCCTCTATAGAGGCCACGAATCCCTGGAAGACTATATTCCAGCCTCCTGGACAACCATTAGAACTCTGAAAAATGAATGAGGAAAACACACACCATGTTGGAAATCGACAGCTCTTGAACCTGTCCATGTGTCCCTAGACTGGAAGCTTCTAGAGGGCAAACCAATGCACTATTTCTATCCCCATCCCCTGCATTTAACAATGTGCTTGGAACAAGGCAGCAACTAAGTAAATATTTTGAATTAAATGAAATGAACTTCCTTTAATATTTAAGAATCAGGAGACTCAGAGAAGGAAAATGATTTGTCCAAGGTTACATATCAGAGCCGAGGTAGGAACAGGGATCTCCTATGCCCAATGCCTATTCTATTATTTTTTTTACTGCCTTATATTTTACTTATCCCACCACAATGGCCTCAGTTTTGGATTCTTTTTTAACCACAAAATAGCTTTTCTTAAAATGACTTCTCAGCTCTGCTAAACTAGTTACTACATATATATTTCCTTTCTCTCCTGCAGAGTGGACCATCCTGGTTTCAGAGAAATGACTGTTCTTTGTCTTAAATATATTGGTTCAGGCCCCTGGTTTGACTTTAATGATTGGTGTGAAACCCAGGACAGAGTTGAATCTTCAATGGGAATACATTGGCAGTTCTCTACAGAGAAAGCAGGTCAGGTTACTGCCTTCTATGGTCTGGAATTAAACCGGTATTTCTGGTAGCCAAACATCCTTCACCTTTCCCAATTTACCATCTCCTGGATGCATGAACATGGCATGGTAAACTAAGTAAGGCCATTTAATTCAACATACGTAACCTATGGTAAACAAAAATATTTTATCTGAAGCAGGTAGCTGGGTAGCTGCAGGAATGTTAGGTTCAGATGATGCCCACAGGAAGGTTAATCTATTAGTGGAGACATGAGAGGGATATTTTTAAGATCAGAAATTGCATCTTAGTGTTCTTTTACAGCCTCAGAGGTAAGTACATTGAGAATATAACAGGTGCTCAATAAATACTAATTAAGTAAAGAATACAAAAATTGCAATGCTGATTGTAGGAAATGCATTACATGAGGGACAAAAAATTATTTAAGTCATATAAAGTATGCCAACAAAATACTAATTAGATGTGAGGGAGGTCAGGGAAGATTTTATGGAGCAAGGAGTACATAAAACGAATCTCAAAAGAGTTGAACAGGGACATATGACCATGGGAAGAGGCTAAGGCTATATTTCCTCTAAGATGTACCTTGATTTAAGCAGTCTAACATCACACTACCCTGGGTTAATACCAGGGACATTGTCAGAAGCTCAGATTGAACCTGCAGAATAAGTGTTTAAAGATAATCAGGGGTTGGAAGTAAATGGCTTGAGGAAAAGTAGAGAAGGTATTTAAAAGTGAGTCCATTTTCTGACCTAACTATGAAGCAAGAAATTTCTTTTGCATCTCATCTCCATTCTTTCCAAAAGCAACCAAAGACCTATAACATGATCACATATCCAGGGGCTTCCATACTGATTCAAGGATATCACATCTTCTATACTGAGGTGGCAGTCTTAGATACAGTCAGTTCCCTAAGATTTAGACAAGTAGTTCTTAAACTTTAATGTGCATGCAAATGACCAGCAGATTTTCCTGAAAGGCATATTTGATTCAGTAAGTCTAGGGTAGGGCCTGAGGTTCTGCATCCCAGATGATGTTAATGCTACTTGTCTATGGACCACACCTTGCGTAGCAAGGGCCTAGACCAGTGGTTGAGTCTGGCTACCCATTAGCATCACCTGGGAGCTTTTTAAAAATACCTACACCAAGGTCCCATTCCAGAACCAATTAAATCAGTGTCTAGAGGGGTACCCTAAGCATCTTTATGCTTTAAATGCTCCACAGGTGTTTCTAATATGCCAGCCTGAGGTTGAGAACCTAGCTAGACAAAGAAAAAATGTGGTACAGGCAGAAAAAGAAAAAAAGTAGAAGAGATAGAGGGACAAAGAACCTCTTTCCTAACTCCAAATCAATGCTTCTCAAACTTAATATGCATGTACATTACCTGGGGATGTTGTTAAAAATCGGATTCTGGTTCAATAACCCTGAGTAAAGATCCAGATCCTGCATTTCTAAGAAGACTAGTTTCTCAAATCACATTTTGGCTATCGAGAGTCTAAATGAGTGGTTCCCAAACATTGCTGTACCTGGCATCTTAAAAAAAAAAAAAAAAATACCTGCGCCTCTCTCACACTTCAACATTCTGATGTCACTGGGATGGGTTTGGCCGGGCATGAGGATGTTTAAAAAGCATGCCAGGGGATTCTAATGCACAGCAAAGCCTGTGAACCAATGCAAGGCACAAATTCTGTCAAAGCTGATCGGACTGTGCACCAACCCAAATCTTTGAGGTGATATTAATTATCATAGTGCACAAAAATCTCTGAAATTAGATCATGATTGATTGCTAGGTCAATTGATTTATTTTCCTCTCCTCCTTACCCTGGATGATAGGAAGTGATCCAAAAGCAAAGCAATAAGTACTTATTTATGCAAAGCAATAAGTAAGAGGCCAAAAAAATTATCTTATTTGTAAATAACAAGTTCTGCTGGAGACTCTGGACAAGTGTTCTAAGAAAGGTTTTCAAATGCTGGAGGTAATGTGAAGGTTGTCAAAGGCTGGCAATGAGATCCAAGATTAATTGGGCCATTTGATTCTTTTCTGAAATGGAGAACTCTTGAACCTTCAACTGAATCATGCAATAACACTCTTCGAATCTATTTAAAAGAGTTTCCAGTAGAAAAAAAAATTATATGTACTTACATTTGAGAATGGTTTCCTAGAATTAAATTGAAATCTGCTGCGGAAGAAGTTTGCACATGACAGCATAAAGTATGAAAGACACACTGATTAGAATAAGCTATGGATACACTCCTCTTACTATACTCTTCTTCTTTCTTCTCTAATAAAAATTTCAAGTTAGGTACCATTTTTAGCTATGCCATTTGCATCAACTTAGAAAAGTAAAGCCAATATGTAAGTAATTAGCCATTCTTAATATGATCACTACCTGACTAAATCAGTTTTATAAAGGAAGTCTAAGAACTAAATGCATAAGGACTTGCAGCGTGTCTTTTGCCTGAGCCAATTATGCTTCCTCTGCGAAATGACCACAGTATTGGCTTGGGGCAAAATTCTTCATTGCCTTTGGGTCGGTGCTGTGAGTCATGCCTGTATCACTGCGCTCCGGACCGGCATAGAACTTCTGGCCTGATTCTTCTCAGATATATTTCTGAGATTTTTTTCTCTATTCCAAATTCCCAAGACTGGCAGTACTTAATAGCTAGAACACTACTGTTATCAATCTGAGATATAAACCACCTGGAACTTTGAGTGACATGTAGCATATTTTATGGACAGAGAAGGGAAATGAAAAATTATCGCTAAGGGATACATCCTCTTTATATTATGGATCAAGAATTAGTGTATAAATTGGAGGTAAAAGTGTTACTAAGAACCCTTGCCAAATAACCAAGTTTAATAACCAAATAGCAGGTGTCATCTAAGTACAAAAAAACTGCTTTATAGTAAAATGATACTTTCTCTGCTGTTACCTTATGTGCCAGAAATACTTAATCAACTAGAATATTACAGACCTCTATGAGTTAAAACTGGCTTCTCAGTTAAAAATGGATTACACAAGAGAGTTAATAAATATATGCCTCATGTATATGGAAACATGGATCCTCTCGTGTATGTACATCACTGTCGATCATAGTAATGCCCATCAGCAAATCGTAAGAATAATTTGTCAACTTTGAAAATTGCCAACCAGTCTAAATCCATGTTAATTCAGTCCTTTTCATACTATAAATGCTCACCTAGGTTCAAATACTTAAGTCTTCTAACTAAATAGTTAAAATACTTTATTGAACACATACCTGCTATCATCCAACACTCCATTTTTATTAATCAGCTCAGAAATAGGTAACCCACTACCACTCCCTGATCCTGAGCACATTACCACGATGACTGACATTCCTGGTTTAAAAATAAAACCTTGTTTCAAATATAGCTGCTCGAGTTCTGGGTAATGAATATAGTTTCATAAAAGTTGACATCATTTCTTCTGATTTCACCAAAATTAAATACATCCAATGTTCCTACTGGATATCTGACCACATCACTCAAGGTTCTTGCAACCTGGTGGGTGTTTTAAGGAGGAAGAGGAGGAGGAAGAAGAACCCTGCATAGATGGAGTTAAACCCAAAGGATACCCAACCTTACAATTGTAATAGTCATTTTGTTTATGTGTGTTAAATATGCCATCACAAGTTGATTTTTACAGTTCATTTACCAGTTCGTATGTGTATAGTATGCAGATTTGCTTATGAGGAGAATATTAATATATACATGTCCAGAACTAGTAAATGCATCATGCTTGGGAGCCAAGCAGTACTCCGATACACTGTTCTCCTTAGAGGTCAGTTCTAACGCACACTGTTTCAAATAGACCCAATTTCTCTGCTGATATATATTCAAAATGCAGTAGGATGTGGTCATACACGCCCAGAAATACCATCTTTATGGGGTGGGGGTGGAGAAATCCAAACATTTTTTATAGCAATGCATTATTGGATATCAGATACAAACATGCCTGTCAGCAATCCTAAAGCAAATGAAATATATTTATTTGAGTCCATCCATTCTACAGAAAAGAAACTGCTTTACCAACATATCTCTCCTCCCCCACCATCTAAAGACTCTCCCCCCCCACCCACCCAAAAAGAAAAAAAAAAAAAAAACTCATCACACTTCACTACGCAACTGATGGAGTATTAAACACTGTCTTCCAAGCTGTGGGAGTTAAAAAGAAGTCGCCTTCCTGCCACACTCCCCTGGTGCTGCAACGGACATAGCATCTCCTCCTATCGACCTAGTATGATGCTCGCTCCCCAAGCACTGCAGTCCCCTCGCCGAGGACTGCCCTGGCCACACGCACATGCAGCGGGAAGTCCCCCGATGGGGACAACCACATACCTTTGCTCTCCATTTCGGTCCCTTTCGAGTGCTGGAAGTTCAATGGAAGTTGGCCGGAAGATGTGGGCCCGCTTCAGATTCCCAAATCTGGGAAGCCAATCTGATGATTTCGCCCGTACCTCCTTCCTTCCCCTCAGGCTTCCTGAAAGATGGGATTTCTTAAACCTTGAAGCTGCAATCAGCCACCAAAGGACAGTTAGCAGCAGCAGATTGCCTCTACAGGGGATAGGTTGCCACGCGCATCTGGTATTGAAATGCATGCACCGTGCCCCCTCTTTTTTTTTTTTTTTTTTTTTTTTTACCTGGGTCTGGAAGCGGCGAGCAAGAGCTGTCCTCGGAGCGTGGTGCTGCAGGTGTAGTGACAGATCATCCCACTTTGCTCTCTGGATGTACAGCAGATTTGCATGGGCGCTGGCACGCATGCGCAGGGCCTCCCCCCTCCCCTTTACACCGCCTCCTGCTCCCCCGCCCCCTTCGCTTCTCTCCCCAATACGGTCCTCAGTTATCCCAGCTGAGGAGCTGTAGCATTCGGTCACAGGGAAGCGCTGCTAAAAATAAACGCCGGACCGGATTTTCCTTTGCAAACTAGAAAATGGATTGGATTGGGATTGTGCATCAATCCCAAACGATTTTCCAGGATGGATTACGGAAGCCTTAGAGGAGGCTAGGGTCTCTGAGCTGGGTTTGGTTTTATTCAGAAGCGGAAGGGAGAGAAGAGGAGGAGATTTACAAATCCTATTCAGTGGTCACAATTTGGGATTCTCTTCCTAGTTGGTGCAGTAACTTTCCAGGTGTATGCTTCCCCTTCCTCCACCCACTTCCCCTGACTCTTTGCATTCCCCTATTTGTCTTGTTTTGTTTTGTTTTGGGGGATGAGGTGGGAGTCATCCTGGAGCTACTAACGGTTAATATTGTCCCTCTTCTTCGCCACTCAGATTCAGAGTTTGCTGGCTTCCCTGAGATCTTTTTGGCCTCCACCTCAAAACCTTTCCATGAGGCTCCAGCACTTCTAAAGTTCTCCCAACAAAGCCACTGAGGACATTGTGAGGTGTTCTTTTTAGCTTCTTTTCAACAATTTACCAAGAAGCAAAGTCCCCAAAGGTGGGGATTCACCTTATGGATAATATATACTTTAAAACTATGTATGTAATCATTTTCATCAAAGTGCAGAGGAAGAGTGTTTTTCTTGCATGAGGTTCTAGGGAAGGTTGCAAAGCCAAAATGAAGTACTACTTTCCTATCAGAATATTCTTTAAAGCCCACACTATATTTCATTTATCTGCAAAATGTTTAGTAGGGGAAAAATGTGTACTTATTACCTTTTTTTTTTCCCAGTAGTCCAAATTCTCCTGAGAGAATAATCTCTCCTTAAGAATAAGTTTTATTCTCAGGCATAAAAACAAATCTAGAACACTGTTATCTGGAATGATTGAGGAGAGAGATGTGCCGATTAAGCACACACTCCAGATTACACAAAGATCCCTCCACAGTAAACTTCTAACCCCAATTTTCAAAACATTGAAATACAATAAAATATACTCCCAACAAGAAACCTGAGGTAGACTATAATTCAGGCTTCTGGTGATTCAGAAAGCATCCTAGGATTTTCCAATGCCTTAGGACCATGATTACAAATATTAATCCTGAGGGTTCAGCCAAACATGGACATTTATTAGTGGATGACTCCTGCTGAACTGCTGTGGATGAGCAAAACCTGCCTCTGTTCAGCACTGGGGAGTTAAAACATTCAAGTATGGCATCGCAGAGGACACAACTTAGGGTCTACTAATGGTTAAGCTCTCCTATTGCATGCCCAAGTAAGTATGTGAAAAAAATCACAAAACTCAGGGTTTCTTTACAATTTGATAGGTTTAGGAAGTAGAATAAGGGTGAGAGTAGATTTAGTTGTTCCTTAAGAACAATCACCTTGTTCATTGGGATAAATAATTTCTGCTCCTAACACTGCACCATTACATGTTCTTTCCCTCTCAAAAGTTTCAGGAAAGAAGATACTTTTAGAACCATCTAGACACACCCGTAATATTTACCACTTTACAAATGGAGAGGCAGGAAGAGTACTTGACTTGGTAAGAGTCACATAGTGGAGCAGACCCAGGCTCAGAACGCAAGGGTCCTGCCTAACTAGCCATCTACTCCAGGATGATTCCTTATATAGCCACCTCCTCATTATCTACAGTGAAAGGGAACAGGGAGAACCTCCTAGTTCTTGAATTTTCATTATTTTTATTCACAGTTTTAAAAACCCAGATGCTTGGGCGCCCGGGTGGCTCAGTTGGTTAAGCGACTGCCTTCAGCTCAGGTCATGATCCTGGAGTCCCTGGATCGAGTCCCGCATTGGGCTCCCTGCTCGGCAGGGAGTCTGCTTCTACCTCTGACCCTCCCCCCTCTCATGTGCTCTCTCTCATTCTCTCTCTCTCTCAAATAAATAAATAAAATCTTTAAAAAAAAAAACCCAGATGCTTTATTAAATGGAAAATAATAAAATTTAATGCAAAAATCTGTGGTCTGACATTTGAGACCTTTTTATTATCTGAATCCAAACCACCTTTCAAGTCTTCTCCAAGCTTAACTCCTAGACAATATTTGTTGTTATCCTAAGCAAACCTCAAGACTTTACTTTTCCATGCCTTTACTTACATAATCATCCTTATATCTTCACCTCCTTACACCAATAACACAAATGCCTACATATGCAAATCTTATATTTTCCTCAAGATTATCTGAAAATGTTCTCTATTAGAAACAAGTGTTGCTATATCTTTACCTGTCTTCAATCACTTATTACTTTCTATTTTGTATTATAATTATTTATATGCATATCTCATTCCTCTTTCCCATCCTTACTAAAAAATAGGCTCCTGATTCATTTTGGTAGTATATAGTATCTTGAATGTAGGAAATATTAATAAACGTTTGATGAATTAATAATATATAGTATACATGTTTTTGTGTATATGACATTGACTATGGGCACTATGATAACAAATAATGATGACAGTAATATTGAACTAACATTACTAAAAGCTGCTTATGTGCCAGACATTATTATAAGGATTCCAAATGTTTTAATTAATTTTATCTTTGTAAAACTCCATGAGGTTAGTATTATTATTACCTATATTTTAAAGATGAGCAATCAAAGGCACAGAGAGGTTAAAGTATGAATAAAACATGATCTCTGCCCTATAGAAGCACAGAGCTTATTAAAGGTGATAGAAACATAAATGATTTTAAAAGATATGGTAAGGTATAAGTTAGAGATTATCACAGGTATAGTGGGAGCACAGAAGAGGTTGGGCAGTTAGCCAGTCCATAGGTTTTAAGAATAAGAGGCCAGACATCTCCAAATACCTCATCCTAGAAAGAAGAAAGAAAGAAAGAAAGAAAGAAAGAAAGAAAGAAAGAAAGAAAG